>NC_089978.1:87484856-87805570 GCF_036417845.1 Apteryx mantelli | reverse complement strand
TTTCTTATGTTAGCTATCCTAGGCTCCATTTAACTTCCAGCATGTTTTCAGGCTGATTCTGCATTTTCTCTGGTTTACTACTTTTCAAAAAAAATCCAGAAATGTGATGCCAAAGCTTTCTTTTTGATGTTGCTAACAATATCATAAATCATATAAAAGTCGCCTGAAGACTTGTGGGTTGCTTAGGTCATTAAATTATTTGATGCCTTCAAGTGCATTCCAAATAGAGCATTAAATCCCCTGGTTTTAACCTGCATAATAATGTTTTTCCTATTGAGTTATTTATTAGTTTCATGTTTTTCTGTTTTACCACAGGTAATGATCTCTAATCTTCACTTCAGTTGTCATAATTATTTATCTCTGCCCTGTCTGGTCTCAAGACACACTAGTGTTAAATTATGTAAAATGAAGTATAAAAAATATTTATGTGTCATCTGCTGTAACAACACAGAGACCTAATCAGGATTATATTAATAACACTGATGAATTACCATAATGCAGTATACATTATACACACAGCATAATAGTTTCACAATGAAAACAAAAGCTTAAACAAATGAATTCCAAGCAGCTCCTTAAAAATAAAGTGAAAAAATTAGTAAAGTAAATAAAGTAAAAATTATTTTTTTAGCAAAAGAGAGCTGTTTTCAGGATGAAAATAGTTTCATACACAACTATGAGAGAACAAGAGTTGATTATTTTGAGAAGAAATAAGGAAGGGCACATTCATATGAGTGTGTTCTTTGAATGTGGCTTTCCGCTGCAGAAACAAAGCAAAGATACTGTAAAAGTTCTGTCCTAGAAGCATCCACAATTGGTTCTGTGCAATTTTAAACAAATTCTCTATCCCCATCCCCCTTGTGGATATGTCATAAAGATCTTTGTACTATATTTGGAATTCTTCTGCTTTTACAGAAGCCTCCTTGCAGAAAGGTTGTACCATCCTCTGCTCTCTCTGTCCATCTTAATATAGGACAGAACCTGTATAGGGAGCCATGTCAATCGATCTTTTAGACCTATGTGAAATATTGTATTATTGCATAAAGTTCCTCATTCGTTAGAAGATTTGATCAAAGTTGGCATTAGCTTATAAGAACTCTTGCTTCATGCATGTCTACGATGGAGGAGGTTGAACATAAATTTGGAAAGGGAAGGCTGGAAGTATATTCTGTTGAACAGGCTTTTCTGACATGGAGGATGGGATTTTTGTCAAGTGTGTTTTAGTGTTTTAATCAAGTGTGATTAACTTTTGTTTCTATTAATAAAACCAAGCAGGTACTAGTGTATTTCTTTTATTGATCTCAGGAACTTTATAAATGAGAGGATTCTTACCTCTTGGCAACCATACTAAATATCTGATTGAAGACAGAGCCCCATGCCCGTGTTTAAAGAACTGGAGATGAAAGATATTAGCATAAATCATAAGGAAAATGCAGAACAACTGAGGCAGAAGTATTTGTGGTATTGCATATCAGCATTGTTCAGTGAGCAGTTCACAAAGCTGCATACCCCAGAAAGAGAGATGTAACCCTGAAAGCAGTAGTACTGGGGAGCGTGTTTAAACTCAGTGATGAGTGGCACTTAATTCCATACCATCAGCACTGCAGTGCACTGGCCACGACTTAGCAATTTTCTTCCTTAATAAGCATTTATTGCTGGACGTCTCCACTCAAATTTACATTCCTCTCCTGGGCCCACTGTACTTGAACTGCGTTTCATTTCTACATTCATAAAGCTGGTTTGTGGTTAGATCTCTTTCCTCACTGCTCCAGGCATCCCGTTGTTCCTGCTGGAGGAGGGCTTGGAGAGGTCCCCTGGTAATGCAGTGTCTCATCACTGGTCTAGTCCACATCCACCAGCGCTTCTGATGCGCTGCTTCAGTCTGCTGTCAGACTGGAGCAATTCCACTGTACTCCTGGGGTTTCTTTACACTCACATGTATGTTTTTGTGATACCATCTCCATCTCCTCTGCTAATCTTCAGTTGGCTTTATTTTATTTTACCTTATTCACACCTGTGTTAATGAAGTGTAGATAAACAAGAAAAGCTTGTTCTCGTGAATCTCCCTTTATCAGTGTGAATGAATATGTAAGTGATGAATAATTTCCCTTTTAATGCAGATGTTTGCTTCTGTTCTTATGTCCATTTAATGTGCTCCTGATGCTGCCTACATTGTTACCAGGCAGCAGTCAATAGAAAACAAATTTCAGTTGTAGACTGCTATTTGTGTGGCAGTGAGCTGTGTATAGCCTTGTTTCAATGAACTCTGTCACGCTCACATGGCATTGTAAAATGCATTATCTGTGTGCAACATGCACGTATTGTCTAAATTCTCTCACCAGGAAGGTGATTTTGATTTCACAGCATTCTGCTCCCACAAAGCAGTTTATACAAGTGCTAAAATGCAGTTCAAGTTCTTAGACTTTTTTTCCTTCCTAGATGTAATTTGATTCTAGGTCTGCCTGTTAGTTTACCTGTGCTTTGTTTTATAGATCACTTGTATTTTCCAAAATGATTTTGTAATATTTTGGGGGAAGAGGGTTGCGTAATCCAGATTTTGATATACAGAATCACAGAATCACAGAATTGCTGAGGTTGGAAGGGACCTCTGGAGATCATCTAGTCCAACCCCCCTGCTCAAGCAGGGTCACCTAGAGCACATTGCACAGGATTGCATCCAGGTGCGTTTTGAATATCTCCAGAGAAGGAGACTCCACCACCTCTCTGGGCAACCTGTTCCAGTGCTCTGTCACCCCCACAGTGAAGAAGCCTTTTCTCATATTCAGATGGAATTGTCTGTGTTTCAGTTTGTGCCCGTTGCCTCGCGTCCTGTCACTGGGCACCACTGAAAAGAGTCTGGTCCCATCCTCTCGACACCCTCCCTTCAGATACTTGTACACATTAATAAGATCTCCTCTCAGCCTTCTCTTCTCCAGGCTAAACAGGCCCAGCTCTCTCAGCCTTTCCTCCTAAGAGAGATGCTCCAGTCCCCTAATCATCTTTGTAGCCCTTTGCTGGACTTGCTCCAGTAGCGCCACATCCCTCTTGCACTGGGGAGCCCAGAACTGGACGCAGTACTCCAGATGTGGCCTCACCAGGGCTGAGGAGAGGGGGAGAATCACCTCCCTCGACCTGCTGGCAACACTCTTCCTGATGCACCCCAGGATACCATTGACATGTGGAGCGAGGATATACTGCTTCAGGCCTGCTCAGTTTCTGTGACTCTACAGTGTGCAATTGGGCAACAATTTTGCCCATACTGTGGAGAGCTGGCTAAACAGGGACTGAAAGGGGGATCGGTAAGTGTTGCAGGATTTGAGGTTCCTCAGGGGTAAGGGTGCTTTGTCATATTGCCACAATTATTTTTTTTTCCCCCTTTTCAGCTCTTGAATGGTGATGCTTTGGTCTTCAGGCAGGTCATTGTCTTTGGACTCAAAAAAAAATGTCCCATGTGTTTTAATAGGGAGTCTGTTAATGACTGGAGGAGCTGGGTGACCCCAGTGTGGTGTGTTAGCACAGCCTTTAAAATGTCCAGATGGAATTGTACAGGAATGTATATTCATCACAGACTTTACCAAGAACTCGTGTACTGCGTATGGGGTATTGATTCTTGTGATGTGCAGCTGGTGAAGGCCAGGTAAACCAGCTGCTATGTTTGGATCTTATACATCAGGCCTGCTTCTTGGTTTCTTGCACGTCAGTAACTCCACCTTCTCTGTCATTCTCCATAGGTACAGACACTGCCTGTTCCCCTTTCAGAGATGTGGGATTTACTGCTCAGCTGCCCAGAGTCTCTGGAATCTGGTTGAACCTCAGATTCCCTTGTGGCTTAACTGCCAAAAGTCTAGTGCTATGAATACGTTGGATTTAAATTCATCCATCTCTCCTGTAATGGTGAAAGCAGACAGTCACAAAGCTACAGACGTTTAAAAAGCTTTAAAATAAATTTTTCTTAGATAACATGGAAGATACAAGGATCAAGGAAAAAAATCAACATAAATGTCCCTTCTCCAGTTACCTCTTCTTTCTGTACTGGCCTTTAGGCTTACATCGGAACCAAATGATGAATTTGGGCTATTTCACCTGTATTTCATAGCTGTTCTGCATAGCATTGGTTATTTCTCTTTAGCTCTCTGTATAGGTCAGCTTCCGCCAATATTTTATACATCTATTTGTGATTGCAATACTACCCAAGATCAGTGGAAGTCTTGCTCAGGCTAGTTGTAATTGAATCCCCCCGTTTCCCGCTACCACCACCTTGAACACCATAATCCCTGTGGCTTTTAAGACTCAATTTTCACAGCTCATTTCTTTTTCTACTCTTTAGAATTTCCTGTTCTCCAAGCCTCAGGCTCTTCAGATAAGCTTGGTCTGGTAGCTTTCTATTATTTCCATGAGCCAGCAATGTGCTGTTATGGCCAAGAAGACCAATCATATCCTGGACTGCATTAGGAAGAGCATTGACAGCAGGTCAAGGGAGGTGATCCTCCCCCTCTCCTCAGCCCTGGTGAGGCCACATCTGGACTGTTGTGTCCAGTTCAGGCTCCCTAGTACAAGAGAGACATGGAGCTATTGGAGAGAGTCCAGTGGAGGGCTGCTAAGGTGATGAAGGGACTGGAGCATCTGTGATATGAGGAATGGCTGAGAGAGCTGGGACTCTTCAGCCTGGAGAAGAGAAGACTGAGGGGGGGGATCTTATCAATGTGTTTAAGTATCTGAAGAGAGGGTGTAAAGATGGGTCCAGACTCTTTTCAGTGGTGTCCAGCAACAGGACAAGAGGCAACAGGCACAAACTGAAACACAGGAAGGTCCATCTGAACATAAGGAAAAACGTCTTTACTGTGAGGGTGACTGAGCACTGGAGTGGGTTACCCAGAGAGGTTGTGGAGTCTCCTTTGGAGATCCTCAAAAGCCGTCTGGACACAATCCTTGGAAACATGCTGTAGGTGACCCTGCTTGAGCAAGGGGGTTGGACTAGATGATCTCTTGAGGTTCCTTCCAACCTCAACCATTCTGTGTGATTCTGTGTGTGTATTGCTGCTGCCTTTTTGTTCTTAGAAGTTCCACATGAAGGTCTGGAGCTTTCCATTTTACTAGGCTTTCAGACTGTCAGGTCTAGCTCAGAGAGCAAATGTAGATGGCTTCTTCACCTGAGGTATTGCTGATGCAGTGATTTCATAACCTCAAGCATAGTTTGTAAACTGCCTCACAGTTATTTTAACACTGTGATAATTTTCTGAGTATACTCTTGTTCTTTAGTATGCATGGTAAAATTCACTTGCACCAAGAGAAAATGGTGCTCATTTGAATATATTAATTTTGTCTGTCCAAATTTATGTGTAATTTTAGGATTTATCTTATATTCTGTGTAAGAAAATAAAAGTGGTTTTAAGATTATTTTTATTCTCCCCTCCCTCTCTCATTTCAGATGTTGCATTTGTGGATATGAGTGATATTTCCAAACAACCATCGCTATTCTACCACCTTGGTGTGCGTGAAAGCTTTGAAATGGCAAACAATGTTATACTTTACTATGACACTGATGCTGATACTGCTCAATCTCTCAAAGTAAGATTCTCACTTGAAAATCTGCTTCATTTCAGAAATACCTTTGAATACCTGATCCTGCAGACATTTGTGTTTTTCTAAAACTTCCATTAAATGTGATTTCCTGTTAGCTACATAACGCAGGAGCTATTTTTCTTAGAATTATTTTGTTACTAACAAAAATAGTGTGATCAGAATAGCATAAAAGCTTGTTTGTAAGATCAGATCCATAATACAGTACTGATTTTGCTTCACATGATTCAGCTTAGAGGTATGACGGCAGCTCTGATTTTCATGGCTTTCAAAAAGTCTGTTTTTCTTCCTCTCCCTCTTTTAATTTGGGTACATGTAGATAGATATTAAGTCTTGTTTGATAATGACACTTCACTTGAACAAGGAATGTATTGCAGCCTATTCTTGCTATTGGAGCACTTCTCTCAGATCAGGTTAGTATCTCCTAGATGATGAGTAGCAAAGACTGCAGGGATCTCCTTTTTATTACTGTTTGGTGAAGATAAGAAAGATCCTCATCAAGTCTCTTTATAGGCCTATTCATTTTTATAGTAGGATAGTACTTGCTATTACACTTAAGTCCTGAAATTGCTGTTCTGGGTGCAGGTCATATATTGTGGATGTTTCTGCCTTTCTCAGTACAAGTTCTCTTTGTTTTAGATCATGTTTAGACTTCTTTCTTCTCTAGGTCATCACCTATTGCTTCTTTTAATATCATCTGTCTTCTCGCTACCTTCAATGAGAGCGGCTTTGTTCATACTTCTTTTTTTTTTCTTATTTTGAGTTATTGCCCTGTACTCTGTCTGTATTTTTCATGCCACAGATGTCCAAAAATTCTTTTCAGAATTCTCTAACCTCTCTTGATGCCATGAGAATATTGTTTAGTGTTAGTTTTATATGAGTCTCCTTGTCTTTTTCCAGAAAAGCTCTGTTCTGTCACAGCTTTTCTTCCTCTTTCCTCCCGCTTTCAATGTCATTGAGTCTCCTCTCATGTGTCTAGTAGCTCATACTTTCTTTCTTCAGGGGGTTGTCCACACATCCATTCACATTCTGGGTGTCCTGGAGTCACAAGAACTCAGAGATGGAGCTTCTTCCATCCTTTGCTATAAGATATTACTCATTGCACCAAGGCATACTTGCATGCCCTCCTTTCCTCTAGCTAATCTGGGTGGGCAGGCATACAACTTCTCATTCTGCAGTGGTAATATACCTGACTGCAAAGAGATCTTTCCTTTTCATTTTTTGTTAACACATTTTTACCTTTCTTTTGTGTTCTCTCTCAGATGTTCTGAATAGCTTGGTTCTCCCCAGCACATACTAAAGTTTGGGAAGCACAGGTTAGTCATCCAAGTGCCTCCACCCAGTGAGGAGCTCAGTGAATGGCTTTTATTTCTACACCTTGTGCCAAGCACATACTCGAGCACATGCTCCAAAACTGGAGTGCTGAATGGCCTCCAGGGTGCATCCGTGGGCCAGATCTGCAGATTGTTCATTGCCAGAGCTTGCAAGTCTTTGCGGTGTCAGATCTGGGGTGTTTTTTGCAAGAGTGGAGAGGTCAAGGTGCGGGGAACATGGCTCCTGGGAACACTGGAGCATGATTGGATCACTTAGGCCTAGAAAAGCCATTATCTGCCTTGATATCTCTCTGCTGGGAACTCTGTCAGTGGCATTGAGGCCCCACTGGACCTTTTCCTTGTCTCTCCATTGTTTGTTTACCTTTTGGGCCAACAAAAGCCCATTACACATCTTTCTTCAGGATCAGAAGGCTTGATTCAAGTTGCTGGAACTAAGTTGAAGAGATCCGCTGGATCAGAGGGTAGTGTAGCTTAAGGGGCCATGCACAGGGGCATGGTTCCGTCCAACCCTGATGTCCTTGATACCTCTTCTGTAATTGAGCCCCAGCTACATCCAAATATACTAATACACCTTTCTTCTAAGGAATACTTCAAAAGGTAGATAGGGATCGTTCTTGGGGTCTTTCAGTGAAGAAGTTTCCTTGATCTCTTGACACATTTCATGGCTACTGGATAGTTTTCAGTCAGAAGAGTTCATTTCTCCCCAGTGAGAAAGGTCTTCATCAACAGTAGACAAAGCCTTGCTAGAGGTACTTGTTTAGCTAGATGGTCATAATTTATTTTCAGATATGTGATAGTTCAGATGTGTCTGAGCTCTTGTTCTGAAGCATTTGATCAGGCTTTAAGAGTTTTAATTAATCAATAATTTTATTAAGGTATTGGTACCTTAATATGTATTTTATGTATTTTTGACGAACTGTTGGCCATTCTTTATTCTCAGATTTATGAGTGGTCAGGTTTTTTACCTCTTTCCCCTTAGGAATTCCTTATTTTAGTTGGATCTAACTTGCTGTGTATGCCTCTTTTCAGTAGCTAGTCTAATTGTTCTAAAGGTGGTATTTCTGGCGCTGTTACCCCTACTGGGAAGATACGTGAAATTCAGGCAACTTGACTATATGTGACTCATTTCATAGGGCCCATCCTGAAATTCTCCCAAGAGCTGTGTCTTCATTTTCACCATTGTTCTTTCCAAAACCTCCTAGTTCAAAGAACATAAAAGGATATATAGTCTGGACTTCAGATGATCATATTTGCAGAACGAAACCTCTTTGGTCCCTGTTGTTGAGAAAAAAGTGCATGTGCACTGTCATTTCTGTGCAGTGGTTGTCCAAGTGGATTTCAGGCTGTTTTAGATAGGAAGTTGCTCAAGCAGAGTCATCTCTGCTTGTTGGAGCACGTAATCACATCAATGACCTTGCTTAGAAACTCATCTGATCTAACGTATGTAGAATGGCTTATCTGGAGTTCTGCTTAGCTTCACCAAGCAATGTTCATGGGACATGTAGGCCAACACTAGAGGAAGGAGGAGAAGGTGGCTACTTACCAGTAGCTGGAGATCTTTGAGATCTGGTTTACATCTCCATTAATTTCTCATCTCCTTCATAGTTGATACTATCTCTTTTTGGATTTCAAGGTGAGAAGAATTAGGATGTTGAAGGAGTGTCTTGGTCTATGCTCATCAAGGTAGGGAAGGGCCTCGGTATCTTAAGGATACACTTTCAAAGAAAGTCTCTAGACTTGAATGCTTCTGTCTCGCAAATGCCCATAGTATGATTGGGTATGAGGATTGCCTGCTTAAGAAACTCCAGTTACTGGTAAGTACCAGCTTTCTTCTTCTTTTGAGCACTTCTTTAAATAGGTCTCTTGTTGGAATCATCATTTTTTTTCTAACCTGAACTACTGAGACTTTTCTTGTCATTTTTCAGTCCCTTTACTTGTAATTTACTGTAGCAGGAAATATGGATTACTCTGTGAAAACACATATGTGCATATGTATATGTATACCAGTTGTTTTTATTGTAAATAATAATTCTCAGTACAAATGACAAATATTTTTATTCTCTTTTTTTCAGGATATGGTATCCCGGAAAAACACAGTAAGTATTAAATCCACATTCATTTGAAAACACAAAATGAGGATTCTACCTGTGAAGCAACTCTAATAACAAAGCTGCCAAGACATGGTATATGGTCTATATGATCGAAAGAAGTCTGTTTGCCCCGTATACAATTCAAACTAGTTGGAATCTTTCTGACTTCCTTTCAAAAGTAGAACAAGCTAACAAAGTACTTTTCTTTAGACGTTCCTTTTTAAGTTCTAGAAAAGTGCCAATAGATATGTTATATATGTAGGTTCATAGATCAAAATGTAAACTCAGAAATTCAAGGTCTCTTTCTCCCTCTCCTACTTTCATCCACTTGTGTAAATGTATATATGTGTTTGAGACCTTAATAGGACTCATGCATATCAAACCCTTTTGGCCCCTGTGTACCCAGCCTCTTGCTCACAGACTGAGATTTTACTTAGGAATGCAAAAGCTTGTTTCCCAAAATAAAATTATTCTTACTCTTAATGCCAGTAAAACCAAACAGGTAAACCTGAAGGAAGATAAAATATACTGGTTATTTTATGTTTATTGCAATATAGCACAATATCTTATACAGTTGTGTATTTTTTATTTCAGACCACATCAATGGTTATTTTCATTGAACACTGCATGTTGTTATACTGAGGAATATTGAATTTGCAAAAATCTTAAACTTTGATTTATTCCCTTTTGCTTCCCCATGCGCACCTTAAACTTTTATTCTCTTCTGAAGAATACAGAGCAAGCCAAAATGTTTTTAGATTTTGCTAAAGTGGCAATTTAAAAGAGGATGAGAAGAGACAATGCATTAGTTAACAGCAGTTTATTTTGAGTTGCTGTTTACCCTTGGCAACAGCACTGTACGTAGGCTAAAGATAGATCAGTTTGAGCACGTGAGTAAGTCCAGGTCATTCTCCTGTTTGTCTTGGTGATCCCTGAACTAGTTTCACCTTTGGTGTGCAGGGTGTTTACTATTCTGCAGCTCTGTGAACAGGGACCTGAAAATGATTGTAGATTTGCTTGTGAATGCTACTGTCCACAGGCATTCACAAGAACACAATGAAAATGTCACAAGTGCACAAATACGGGGGATTTTTTTCCTCCAGAGTGAGAAGGAGAATTTTGACTGAGACGTTTTCCAGAGATGGAATAAATGCAAAGTGGACCGTGACCAGTTTAGTGTAGTGTGGTCAGATTAGCAGCCTGCAGCCTTTTCTTTTGGACGTTTCTCTGTCCTACAGAGGGAGGGATGACTGCTTTCACCTTGACATGGAAGAGAAAAAAAGAGACCTGGTGACATGCTTCCTACAGCAGGGTATGGTATCAGACTTGGAAACTCTTACCCTCTCCATGTGGCTAGTGAAAGGAGGAGGGAGGGATCCTGAAACTGGGGTCCTGACCCCTCCTTTAAAAAGATTGTATTGTCTACCCCACTTTCTTCAAGTGCTTAAATTAAGAAAACAATATTGAGTAAAATGCAGTGAGGAAAAAACAACTGGCTTTAAATATCAAGCATGGATTTTTGACCCTTTCTTGTTGTTTGAAATTTTCATGTTCTCTTTTATTAGATAGCAACTTATATTTTAATGTGTTCCCATAATTCATTCTGTTACCAGTTTTTTAATCAGAAATTACTGACAACATACTAGCAAGATAATTAATAGGTTAAAACTTTGATTACCTAAGTTGGAATTGACTATGACTAGATGATTGCTTTCCCCACCTTCCAGATCCAATGAAGTCTGAGAGGCATGCGGTTTGTCACTGTTGCAATATACTGCCACTGCCTCATTGCTTGCTTAAATATTTCACAACCACATCAGCGATGTTTTGTTTGAAGCTTCTTGATAATTAGGGTTGCTGCACTAGTTACACAGTTACAGAATCAGTGCGCATTCACTATGTCCGATCACGTGCATAGTTGCATAACCACTTCAGTTTAAATGCTGAATATTGGATACAAGAGTTAATACTGCTGTTCTAGGGTTTCGTGTTTTCCTTTCACTTTTCCTGGTTGAACTGATCTTTGTGTGGGTATGCCTCTGCTATAGCTATGGAGTAGCAGAGAGAACTTAAATACACTCTTCACTAGGTTTGTAGACCTATTGGAAAGAGGATAGATACTTAACCTGCTAAGCCTTCCTCCAACCCAGAGGTAGCCACACGGTTGCCATTGCTGGTTTTGCATGAAGAGAACTCCTCTCCACATCTTTTGACTTCTTGTGTCCACATATCTGCACTGTGTATAAGGGAAGAAGAACAACAGAGATTGCTGTAAGGCACATATAGCACCATTTTTCCAGCAGCACAAGTGAAACTTCCTACACAGGATACTGTAGCTATGAGCCTTCTCTGCAGATTCCTTGCCCTCACCTTCACTATTTATATCCTGCAAATCATGTACAAAGGCACGAAAAAGATCATAGCATAGAACAGGAGTGGAGCCATGTTAAAGATGCAGAGAAGACAAGTGGTTACTGTTTCCTTTATGGTGATTGTTTCTTTCCTGTATTATAAGCCTTGAAAGAAATCGATGTTTTCCTTTTAAAGAAAAGCTTAACCAGTTACTCTAATTCAGCATCAGGGAGTCAGGGAAGAGGCGAGAGCGAGGAAGGTGAACATAAAGCTGAGAGCAATGCATAGAAAAATGGTTAGCAGTTCATTTGGGTTTTGCCCAAGAGTACAGCTGATCTAATGGTGAAAATTAGAGAGCAGCTTGCTGAGGTGGAGTGAGTCTGTGAGAGTTTTAATAGCTTACTGTCTGAAAAGAGTGTAAGAGCAGGAGAATTGGGAATGTAGCTTCCACCATTAGGAGTGAAATTTTCAGAGATAAGGTGGGGAATGTGATTCAGTTCTACCTGACTCCCCCAAAAAGCAATTAAAATTCTGTATTGATAATTTATTACACACTGAGATACATGAAGAAAGAATTATTTAATGTGAGAGCTGAGTTCCCAAGACAGATTTGCCCTGGTATGAAGTTAAAGTTCAGTAATCTCTGTGTCCCTGCAGCTAGGTTTCTTTCTTGTGCAACTCCTGTGAGCTTTGAGGACAGTCTTCTGCTAATCTTACTCAGGGTGTATGCACAGCTCCCTAGTTTCTGTCAGAAAAATCACCTATAAAATAAATCACAAATATCCAGCCTTACAGAACAGTCTGTTTTCTGTGTCATTATGAAGAAATCAATGAGAGCAGACTGGGTATTGTTGGGCTGGAGAGTACAGGAAAATGCATTTATCTAGGGAGAATGTGTTTTGGACCTCAAATTGCTATTGGTTTATAGGAGAAATGAAATTCCAAGGATTTCAAAAAGCAGTGTTGCTTTAATTATAAACAAACAAACAAAAACAGTAAACCCCCACAACTTTCCCCAAACCAAACAAATAAACAAAACCCATGGAGAAGTTGTTTTATTTTGATGCAATATTTTGTTGCTAGCCCTGATTTTTTTTTCAATAGGGAAATTTTATTTCCCTCTACAGAACTTTAAGGAATGGAGCATAAGCAAATCTAAGGTGGAGTGAAGGAAAGAGTACACAAAGGGCTTTTTAAAAACTGCTGCGATCCGGAGGCAAAATGAAAAGCCCTTCTAGAAATAGTTCTAGCATTGGTTGCCCCTAGTTTGAAATACATACTTTGACCCATTTGGTTCATCTGAGCATGGCACTGTAAGCTAGAACTTTCCACTCTGGAAAATTATTAGGGCAGATACAGAATGTGAAGAGAAAGAGTTAATAGTTGATTTTCCTTTCGTCGATGGTATGTCTGAGGAAATTTGGATAAGTCTATTAATTGCTTTCAGGGAAAATATTTAAAGAAAAGTAAGATGGCTATGAAATCAGAAGGCTTATTATACTATACTTAGGTCTGTGGGCCTGCTGAAGTATTTCTAGAAATTTAAATGGATTTTTCCTCAAACCCTCTAGCAGCTCTTATAATAAGCAGAAAATAATGTCTGGGCCATGGAGGAGTCATTAGCAAAAATTCCCCTTGATTTAAAGGGAACAGGATTGTAATTTATCCTTGCCGCAAGGAATTTTTATTTTGAAAAATCACTTTTTAATGTGATTGGCAGAAAGTCTCTTCAGAGTTTCATTAGCGGTGTAAATTAGACTGTATCCACTGTTTGAAGGTAATAAACATTTAAGAAAACTAAATTTAAAGATTTTGGCACTTGGACTTACATTACATTGAAAATTCTACAATTTACTAGTCCCAGTGGATTGAGTGGGAGCCAAGACTGAAGTATGATTACATTATAGGAACCTAGTAATCTGAAGAAAGAGGACTGTAGAGTACCTTTATGTATTTTATTTTCTGATAATTTTTACAATATATAGAAGGTTTTATGATATATTTCTAGAAAAGCCTCTGAGGCACCAGAAATATTAAAAGAATTTGCAAAAGGGCACAAAATGAAAGAGATTCTTAGGAACAGGAACGTCTAAAATACAGACAGTGATTATTCCTTCTCTGGGAAGAAGAGTACAAGGAACAAGTAACCCAGTAAATACTATTTTTAATGTTTCTGTGCATTAAATATTCTACTGTTACTATTGACATAACAAAAACTCAGGGTTTTAAAAAATGTATTTAGGAAAGTTAGTTTTCCTGGAAATGTCACTGTCTCCTAGAGTGTATGTATAGTGATTGGATATAGTTAAATATTTGGCAATAAATCTGTCAGGTTGATGAAAGTAAGACTGCTGAGAACATGTTAATGATGACATAAGGAGATGTGCAGACAAATAGACCATATAGATAGAAACCTTATCTTCTTGGTGGCAAAGTTTTGCACTAAATTTTCTTGGTCTTGTAAATATGGACTTGCTATAAATATCTATTTTTATTTTCTATTGTTTATTTCTTTAATAATTTCTCTATTCGTATGTCATGTCTGTCTTTTTGATTCTTATACTTCCATGTTTTGTGGTGGCGTTTTCCTTTTTTTCTTTGTTTTATTTCAATTTGGAGTAGGTTGCCAACCACAAAGCTTTTCTTCGGGTTCAAGTACCTCCTGAATACCACAGTGGTAATCTGATAGGCAAAGTATGTATCACTTTTAAATCTGCTTTCTGTTGAATAAATGTGCCATCTTATTACTATGTTTCTAGGCATTTTTATATAAGGATGCTTTAAAAATAGCTCTTGGCAGGTTCTTTCTTTCAAAGTAGTTGTAATCTGGGAGTACTCGTTACTGGCAAGCTGACTCTCAGCATCCTGAGAGTTTGGGTGTTTAGTTTGTAAAAATCTCTCTCACAGCATTTACATTAAAATATTTACTGCGTATATTCAAGATTTGAAGAGAAAGTATTTTCAAAAGCTTTTAGTGTGTTAGAGTAACTTGTGTCACAAGATGGATGGGAACGTGATGTCACAGAAAACTGCTGTGGAAGAAACTCTCTTGATTCTTGAGACAGTGATGTATTAAACTCTCTGAATACGCAAAAATCTTTGACTCCTGTGAGTCAGCACAGTTCAGTTCCTGTTATCTATGTGCTTTTTTTCTAATTACTTTGTAAGGTAGGGTGAGCACTTTTAAGTTTATCCTAACACTTTTAATGCTTGACTAAGTGGCAAAATTAACTACGTAGCTAGAGTGAAATAATTGTGCTATTAGCTATGCGGGCCTGATTCCCTCTCAGAAGATGCAGAGATTTTATTCAACATTATTTATTCAAAAAAAAGCCTTTAATTCAAGTATAGTATTTCCATATCAAAGGAACAGTTTGAAAGAATAGCTGTAGCAGTACAGTTGAAAAGACTATGTACTTTATTAAAGTCAAATGTTTGCTTTTAACAGTGTTAGCAAAATGTTTACAGAGGAATATTTTAAGACAAAAAGCACTCTACATTTGCCCCATCTTCCCTAGACCCTAGCAATGGCCTATGCAGGCCCAGCTCTTTCAGGCGTAACTCCTTCAACCGCTTTCCTCTGAGGAATGCCATTTTGGGCATTTTAAAAATCCCATTTTTAACTTACTTGCAGTTATTTTCTTTTTTCTGTTCCTAAGATTTTGGCCCTTTTTCTGGTCAATTAAAGTGCTGTGATCAAACGCAAATGTTTTATTGCTAGCACGTTGTGCATTTATTGTTTGCTGGAAGATGAGCTATTGAGAGGGTTTTTTTCAGTCTGCTTGTTTTTGCATATTTTTAAACTAAACTTTTAAACTTGAGACTTTTTTCAAAATAAGACAAAGGTTGTTTTTTTTTTAAGCTGAGCTAATAATCCTGAAAAAAACCAACTCAACATACAGTCTACATAAGTTAAAGTTATAATTCCATCGCAGTTAAATAATTCATGATTTATAGATTATACATATTTGGAGCTCACATTGTTATATATGTTCCTTAATACATACACGTGCCGTTTATTCACTATCTAATGAAGCAATAGTTGGTTTGTGACAGGACAGTAATTTTCACAATTACTGATTTTTGCTGTCAGAGATGAAGCATCAGCATCCAGAACAGGTGATCTGCCAAAGAAATAAGATTGATATTTTCAGCCATCGCTAGCCCTTGACAGTGTAAGCAAAGTTGATCAGCAGAATTGTTTTTCTACACAGTGAGAAGAGGGAAGACTCTTCTAGAAATCTCAGCCCACACACTACATATGAAGGGGCTTTATAATTTATTGTGTATAAATATTGGACAGAAGAAGTTAGAAAACTGGAGATCATTGTCTATCAGGGAACAGTGGGATACAACATTTGGTTTCTTTGGTACTATACTCAATGGTATCTCTGCCAGGAGGCAGATTGTCTTTCTCTTTATGTACGGCACTGAAGGCTTGCATTACTAACTAGTTTAACTGGGTGCGTGACTGCTCATCCCAAACACAGCAAAATAATTTTTGAAGTTATGGCTTTGCTGGTTGCTCTTCAGACAAGGTGATGTGCTGAAATACATGCAGGGTTCCTGACTTCTGCGTACAGAAATGTATCTGTGTTACGGATGAAAATGTGTTTTTAATTGCACAGATTCCACTATCAAAAAGAGGCAAGAAATCTAGGTCAAAAAGATGAGACATTAGTTGAATATGATTAATACAGCATTTCATGTATGCCACTTAAAAATACCTGAATACTTGAAAAATACTCTGAAAACTGCTTTGCTTTTTCAGTAGATCACTGCAGCTCTGTTTGCATCACAAGACACATCATACTACCAAATTGGATTTGTTTTTTCCCTTTGCAGGAAGAGCTAATGCGTCGTTTCAGGTTTAAGAATAGAATTTATATGCAAGTGTTTTTTGCATTGCCCTGAACTTAGTGTTCGTTTAAGTAAACCTCAGACTAAATAATTCTAACATTCTGGTTGTTTGGGTTGCAAGGTTTCCTATTTTTTTATTAGGAAGTAAAGATAGCATTGCAACAGATCGTGATTTTGTTAGAACAGAGATACTGGACTGTATGGTTCATGAAGAAGGAATGTGGCTTGGTCTTTATCTGTTAGAAATCACTTATAATTCTAAACTGTAACAGACTCAGATCTATAGCAGGATGTCCCTGGTACAGGTTTCTTCTCTGTCTATATCTGTAGTAACTGCATGCCCTAAATTATTATTTCCCATGACCAGTTTCTTTCTCTTGTCTAGTTTATTAATACATATTAAAAATATACTATTCTTTCAGTCATCTTGACATTCTCCCATTGTTCATGGGGATTTTAAATGACTGTTACTTTACTGCAGGCTTAGATGGTATCATGAAAAATAAGGGGTGTGATGTGGCTGTAGGTGTTTGCCTTGGTATCTCCAAGGTGACGGGGGAAGGATATTGGTGGTAGTTGATTATGTTAGTTGTATCATGCTGAGCCCATGCTTCAGGGCTCCTTCCTAGTTACTATCAATGCATAGTTTGGCCGGATTTTACTTTTATTTTCTTTTAAACAGCAGAGAATTGTCATAGGTCAAAACAATATTGGTGCTTCTAGTAATAGTGGAAAACCTCTCAGGTGTCTGTTTTTTTTAAAGAATCTGAGCTTGTACTATTCAGGGTCTGGAAGGTGTTTCCCATTTCCTCTCCTCTCCCCTTTTATCACGTTGATCACATTTACACTCTTTCTATGGCCTATTAAGGGTTTTTGGTTTTCACTTTTGGAATTTTCTGTTAGAAGTTTTAGATCTATTTTGAGATGTTTAGTATTTTCTTTGGTTTGGTGTTTGATGGCAGCATGCAGCAGATGTTGTATGGATTCTTCTGGATTAAACATCTCCACGAAGTCCTTTCACAGAATCACAGAATCACAGAATTGCTGAGGTTGGAAGGGACCTCTGGAGATCATCTAGTCCAACCCCCCTGCTCAAGCAGGGTCACCTAGAGCACATTGCACAGGATTGCATCCAGGCGCATTTTGAATATCTCCAGAGAAGGAGACTCCACCACCTCTCGGGGCAACCTGTTCCAGTGCTCTGTCACCCTCACAGTGAAAAAGTTTTTCCTCATGTTAAGATGGAAGTGTCTGTGTTTCAGTTTGTGCCCATTGCCTCGCGTCCTGTCGCTCGTCACCACTGAAAAGAGTCTGGCCCCATCCTCTCGACACCCTCCCTTCAGATACTTGTACACATTGATAAGATCTCCTCTCAGCCTTCTCTTCTCCAAGCTAAACAGGCCAAGCTCTCTCAGCCTTTCCTCATAAGAGAGATGCTCCAGTCCCCTAATCATCTTTGTAGCCCTTCGCTGGACTTGCTCCAGTAGTGCCTGTGTTTCTGTGCCTGTGTTTCTGTATTTCTCAGACACTTTGCGGTGTGCTCTGCATCATATCTTTCCTAGCACAGACTAAGCCTAGAGGATGCAAGTACATCTTCACTGACTGCAAGAACATGGGAGCAGAAGGTTAGCTTGTATTGTCAGACTTGTAGTTAGGGTCTGTGCATGACAAAAAAATCAAACAGTTTTCTTGTTTTGTTTCTTAACAGATCTAGACCCTTATTCATCACCCTTGTTAATATGTGTAATTCTCCCATACGGAAGAAAACTTAAATTTAATGCTTTGCAATCTTGTATTAAACAGTGCACTAAAACCTAGTGGTGCACCAGCACTGATCTAGCTGTTTTTTTCTGACAATAAAAGATTCTGTATGTGCACAAGCAGATTTCCATTTTCATTTGTTTTCTAAAGTATGTCTGTTTTTCTTTTAGGATTCCAGTGGGAATTATTATTTTATTCCATACATTGTCACACCTTGTGCTGACTACTTTTGCTGTGAAAGTGATGCCCAGCGAAGAGCTTCTGAGTATATGCAACCCAGCTGGGACAATATCCTGGGGCCACTTTGTGTCCCACTGGTGGATAGGTTTATCAGCCTTCTCAAAGACGTTCATGTTATGTCATGGTAAATTTTGCAACATGTACATATCCAGAACCATTTATACTCTCTTCTTAATGTTATAGAAAAAGATTCAGAAGCTCTAGTAACATTGATTTTTCCCTGCACTTAATATGGTGTTAAAAGGAGTTGCTAACTTTACTGCTTACTGTATCACTGTCCTGCAGCTGTTGCAATTAATTAACCAAGTTATACTAGAGGTGATTTATGGTTACTTTCTGAAATATCAGTAAGCAGAGTTGGTCCATGGGTAAGATAAAGTTCTTAAGTATAAATTACAGTGCAGGAAGTTATAATAGAAGATGAGATCACAGCCTCTTCATAGAGCTCAAAGCTAATGACCTTGCTTTTTTTTTTTTCTCCTTTTTATCACCAAGTAAGTATATACATACAGCAGCAATGAACAATCAAATGCAACTCTTCTGCGGTAATTTTTTTTTAATATTAGCATTCTGATATCACCTAATAAATGTGATGCTGTTCAGCCACTTCTACAAGGGATTGTTAAAGTTTTGAGGATTAGGGCTGGAGATGGAAGTCCCTCTTTCTTGCTTTGCTACCCCTGTACTCTACAGCTAGTCTGATTTTTCTGGGAAAGGGGATGAGAGGCTGAGCTTCTGGGTTCTCTTTTCCCCAATGTCTGGAGCATGAGGTAGCACTGAGGACCCTCAGACTTCTTTCTCTTCCCCCATTGCCATCCCGCCCAAGTGAAGGACTTGGTTCCCTAGAAAATCCCTTTTCTCACCTTGTCCCATTGTTAGGATCCACAGATGCTTCTGCCCATGCACACCTTACCCCTTACGCCTCCATCTGCAGCAGGTCTGCTGTTTTCTGACACCTTGTTAGGGAGTGACAGGGCAATTGCTGGCCTGAGGAGGGGCAAGCTGCCTCCTGCTCTTCCTCCAAAGCAATGCTAGGGAGGAGAGTGCGTGTAGGCAGCAGGCAACACCAGCCCACTTTGAAGAGTGGGACAAGCAGGGGGGGCAGAGATGCAGTAAAGTTGCAGAGCATATGGGAGAGCTGTGCTAGGCAGTGCAGACAGGCTCATGAAACGAGTAGCACGATCACTTCTGGTAGTAGTTAATTTTGGTATCATCATCAAAAAATGTTGCTCTGGGCACCAGCTATCTGAAGCTACCTTTACGCTTTCTCTCTGACAATACATTTAAGATCAGGATTGTGGGTGACTTTGGTTTGATAATTGTGTTGTGAAGTCCTGCAGTAAAGTCTCCTTTCTGTCTCCCATTACTGTGTTCAGTTGGTAGATAGGAGTAATTATGAAGTACTGAATACAGTTTTCTGGTGTGTTTGATTCCTGTAAACTCTGGCTCAAGTGCCTGACAAAGGCTTTTGAATAACTGCAGAGTTGGACACTGTTGTGGCAGATCTCTGTGAAAAGGGAAGATGTAGCTAAATGTCACTGCATTCCCTCCAAAAGTTTGAACAGTTTTGGGATGGTTAAGTGTTAAATCATTCTTGAAAGTGAGACTTTGCATTCCCAAGTCACTTGGTTACTTTTGAAAAATATTGTCCTCTATCTCCTTTTGGTTTGGTGAACACAAGAAGGACTAATTATCATAAATCTGTAAAAGGAAATGCTGAGTAAAAACATGAGATTGATAGTACATGCTGAATTAGGCCTAACTTCCACTGACAATAAAACAAATATTAAAAGCTTTCCAGTGGTGCTTATTGAGACCTTGCTGCCTCATATTATAAAAATACCTTACATGTTATATGTGCTGTGAATATTCATTAGAGCACTTAGTTCTCTTTGCTATGTTTAGGGCTTAGTGCTAAGCGATGTTGAACACTTGCGATACTCAGTTTGTAAACAAAAACGTCATTGTATGTACTTGACTACCTGTCAGACGCCATCAGTTAATTTCTAAACCATAGACTCCAGATAATGTTAGCTCTAAGTAACCTGTCCAGATGGTTTATTATCATTACTGATAATAAAGAGGTTTTTCTGTATTCCTCAAAAGCTCTGGTGTTGTACTATGTACTGATGTTAGTGCAACTAAGGTGCAAGAAACTTTCTGTGGGATTTTACATAGATCCTGCCTCATTATGTATTGTGTTCATCGAACAAACTACAAGAAGGCAGCTTTTAGTGGCTTGTTTCTGCTTTAGGTGCTTTATTTCAAAGTCACTTAACCCCTTTAGTTTGTAAAATTGAATACCTCCTTTTTATGTCACACTAGTCTTTCCTCAGTGTGCCAGTTTATTATCCCAACTGCTTCCTTCTTTAGGATAAAGATACAAAGTACCACATCTGTCATGGTCAATAACCAAAAAAATGCTCCAGTTTTACTGAGTTAATTAAATTATCTCACAATCCTGGTCATACATGTATTGATACATAGCCCCATAGCCTGGGGCAGGGCAAGGTGGAATACATATAATGAGGTAATGACAAAAAGTGGACTTAAAGGAAAGATTTAATGTACATGTCATTCTGATAAGTAAATCATACTTTTTTTTAGAAATTATTTTTATTAGAAATATGACCATTTAAAAAAAATCTAACAGTCTTCTTCCCATACATCTATCTTTTATTTCTTTAGTGTCTATTATAAAGAAACACTGCTAAATGATATTAGAAAAGCTAGAGAGAATTATCAAGGAGACGCACTGGCTAAGGAGCTGGCCAGAATTAAGCTTCATATGGACAATACTGAAGTGCTGACTTCCGACATTGTCATAAACCTGCTTCTTTCTTATCGAGATATTCAGGTATATTCCTAAGGAGTAAAAAAGAGTATTTTACCATGGGATTTTGGCTCTCATTTGTTCTTCTGTACTTCATTGTTTGTTAAACAGTGACTCAAAACTGACACTGTATTGTTTCATTGTGTTTAACTTTTTGACTTGCGTACTGGGCCATTTAAAAGGCTTTAAAAGCTTATTTATTTTGCCCATGAACCAGAGACTTAGATGAGGTGACTTCCTGAGGTCTCCTCCTTAGTTTTCTGTCATTTTTAACCTCCTTAAAAAATAAAAAGAAACACAGAAAAATTATGGAAACAAGATTTTTGCTTTTGCTTTTCCTTCCCCCTTCCCTCCCACCCCCCAATATATTTGAAAGCTAAGAAGAGGCATTTGTTGTGACCACAGTATTTGCCACAGGAGCCCAAGTTGAGAACTACCATAAGAAGAAGCATTAATTTTGTTTTTAAAATAAGACAACTGCACCTTGTTTTTCCCTTGAATTTATTTTTTAAGTAAGTTCTACTTTTGCTAAAGCACAGCCTACGTACTGTGTTTCTGAACTGTTAATCTGTGTTGGTGGCATCCATTTTAAAATATACTTCCAGCCATTCTATGGAAATTTTTTCCATCAGCCTCTGAGTTGTTTATTTGGCAAGTATAAATGGGTCATGAGAGCAGTGGATGACCTGTGTCATCACCCAACTTTCCATTCAGGGTTGCAGGTTATCCTGCAGCAGGTTTATCCAATTTCATTTTGATCACCTCTGGTGAGCTTTGCCCCAGCTGGTTACATTTGTGTGCTTTTGAAAGCTCTTCTCCCTTGAGAAATGTAATCATTTCCAAACATAGTCTGAACAAACAAATTAGGTAATGTGAGGCCATCCTTCATCTCAGTGAATCGACCTTTTCAGCAACATATATGTGGGTAACCCCTGAAAAACCAAAATGGATTCACAAACAGCTGATGTACTGCAGAATGAGCTGGGCTCTAGTCTGTGGTGACCTGATGAAGCTTTCTTCATCAGCAGTCCTTGATTAGGACTGAAAAAGCTGAACTAACCACCTCTCCTTAATGGTGTCAGGTGTGTGATTGCTGCTGCAACTGGCCAGAGGGATTCAATAGTTTGGGCAGTGGCAATGAGGTGAGGAAGAGGCAAGTACTGACATGGATAGACAAAGTCTTCTTTAATCCCTTTCACTGGAGTTCATGGCTGTGTCACTGCCCCTTCTAGAAGCAATCAGCTGAGATACTGTCTAGCATTCATAATATGTTTAGTTTAGTGATGCTTTTCTCTGCTAGAAGATGTCTTCAGTTTCTTTTTTTTTTAATTCCTACCAGGACTATGATGCTATGGTGAAGCTGGTAGAAACACTAGAAATGCTTCCAACCTGTGATATGGCTGATGAGCACAACATTAAATTTCATTATGCTTTTGCGTTGAATCGGTAAGGATAATTGCTTGAGGCTGTTTTCATTTTATTGCTATTTGGTTTGGTCTTATGTATAAATTTATAGTGCAGATAATATCAAATTCTTTTCCCTTTCTGCACACGCTGCTTCCTGTACACCATGACCAACTTCTAACGTTAGAAGAAAACATTGTTTTCCAACAACCATCGTTTTGTCAACAACCTGATGAATGATTTGTTCCAAAGGCCACCAGAGTAATTCTGAAAGACTCCATTGATATCAATGGGTTCTTAATCAGACTGAGATTTTTTCTGAGTCATTGATTATGCTGAGCATCTTGAGTAGTTTAGCATAATAGAGTTATGAGTAAGTTATTAAACTAATGAATAACAAGTAGTACTTGATCCATGAATTGTAATTCTTAATACAGCTTCCTTGGAAGGCTGAAAGGCAATTTGAACCCACAAGCTCTTTCCTGAATCATCTTTCCTAGATTAGCAAAGTAGAAATATATTATTGAACTCTTCTAGATAGCTACAGATTTCTGTAATGCCTAAGTATAATAGTTGCTTCATTTCTAAAGAATTATATTAAGATTTCATTATGGAAAACAGATCTTATACAAATGAAATCAGATGTAAAGATAAAAGTAACTGCTTAGATGCAATCCACATGCTATTGAAAGCTGTGACCTGGAGTTCATATAAAAAATTAGCACTGGGCAGCATCAGTACAGCATACATCAGAGGGATTAGGAACTTACTAATAGGTCTAGAAAAGTAGTTGCTGATGAGGAATCCCCATTAAAAACTTTTTTTTTCCCTCTAGTGGGATTTTATAGAAAGGAGTAATAAGTCTGATGCTATTTGACAGTTTCATCAGACTTCTTAGAAGTAAATACAAAATCATTGCTCAGAAAAATATCATATACTACTCCTTCAGTTCTGTGTCAAAGAACAGCTATCACTGAGCAGTTTACATTATGTGATCCCTACAAGAAAATTCATTTTCATGCAAGGTTGCATTTCGTTCAAGGGCAAGTTTGTACACATAAGAAGAAAGAATGCAGTATGTGCCAATAGGACAGTTTGTAGAAAGTGATTTCTTTTTTAAAAGGGGATGGTGGTTGTGTTGATAGGCTGAGTGATCATCTGAGTGATGCCATGTCAAGCAGTTTGAAATGATCTTTTGAAGAATAAAGTAGTGAGTAATATAGAGTATACAGCCATAGATGTACCTGAGATTATGTGTAATTCTAGTGTCCATGCTTTTATGGAAACTAGCTATAGAGATGATTCTTGAAGACTGGAAAATGGCTTTTAAAATGCCTTTTTTATTTAAAAGAAGAAAAAAATACAAAGAAAAGAAAAAGTTCTGAGATGTGAATTCATTACAAGGAGAAGTACCTCTGTCAGAATAAAATCATCAGATATCAGATTATGCCTGAATATCTCATGCAGAAAGATAACTAGACCTATGTTTGGAACCTTAACCCAAATTTGGATGATGACAAAGCCTTTTTAATAGGGAGAATGAGAATGATTAATATTTAGTTCTTGATATCAGATATATGAATATACTTACACATAATTCAGCTTTAATTGAAATTTCTTTTTTTTAAAGATTGGAAGTGAACACTGCATGTCTTGATTCTTAGTTCCTGATATCACAGACCGTTAAATCTTAGCTGATTAACCATTTCCTGAGTCTGAAACTTGTTTAACTGCAGTATTTTCTTTCAGAAAATTCTGATCTGAATATTTAAAGAGAGAGAGAATCCATTTATATGCTTTGCATTTAGCTCTGGTATTTATGAGACCAAATAAAAGAGGTGTGTTTTTTTTTTTTTTTTAAGCAGCTAATGGGAAAAAAAGGGGGGGGAATCCCCTTTGGCAGTAAATATTTACGTACAACACAAGATAGTACTTTAAAATAGAAGCTAGTGTTTTGACACTTCTTTTGATGTTCTAAATTTTAAACAGTGTTGTAGTTTACTTCCTGGCTGTATAGTTATTACTGTATTGTTCAGGACTGCACTTTTTCCTCCAACCCTTAAGAATTGCAGGCTTGATCTTATAAAACCTCTGATGTGCTGAAATTCAAGTCTCCTTATGATACCATACTGGTGACTTGAGAAGTGCTTTTAATAAAAAGGATTTGGCCCTATTTTTGGAAAGAAAATTGTCCAACTTTTTATTATTTCAGGGACCTGATTCAAGAAGTTGAAATCTGCCAAGAATAATAATGCTAGGGTCGTGCCTTGTCCCTTTCCCTGGGAGAATATCCTGATTTGATCAGGCTATATTATTTTAAAACTTTGCCATCTACATGTGCATAGTAAAACTGGCGCACTCCCTTATTCTGTTTGTCTTGGAATTCTTTGTATTTTGAGCAGCACGTGACCCTCATGCTGTTAAACTTTCTGAATTGTTTTGACTGTGCCGATAGGGCCCTTATAAGACAACACAAAACGGATTGCTGCTGCACCTGCTTTCCCCATCAACAGATTTCATTAAATGAATCACTAGCCTGAACCAGAATGATTCTCCTTGTGTTCTTCTGGGAACAATTAAAACGCTGTTATGGAAAAGTTTTCCAGGAATGAATGACCAGTTTTCCGTTAGCAAGAATGCAGAAATTAGCTTCTACTGTTCAAAGATTTCTGTTCTACTTGAAAAAAATAGAAAAAGAGAAAAGTTTCACTTAGCTACTTCAAATATTTTTGCGTTTTGCAAAAGTCCAAAGTTTGGGACACTAAAATTTTCAGAACAAGTTCACTTAGGTAAATAATGGTCCTTAAAGTGGTGTTTTTAGCATCTTACTTCTATGGGATTTTTGAACCACTTTTTTCCATTTTAAAAATACCCTCTTTTATTGATTTTTTTTCTCTTTTTTTTCAGAATTTAGTTTGAAAAATACAAAACACGTAATATTCTATTAATTTTAGCATAGAGAATGGGGTAAATGTTATTCAGTACAAGTGATCGAGTCTACCAGGAACAAAATACATAATAAGTAACAACAGAATTAGTAGCTGTGAGAATATCAGACTCTGTTGAAGTTAATTTTTGTTTAACTTCATTAAAAAAGCGTGTCAGAATTATGATCATAATCAACAGAAGTCAATCATTTATTTCCTTTATTTCCTCTTGAACTGCAGTAATTGAGTTTTGTTAGCAATTAATTTCACTTAGCCTTTTCAAGTCAGCGATAAGCTAGTGCTCCGCAGAGCTAGAGATGTGGTAGGGGGTTGTTCCTGAGGGCCTTCGGTCTCTGCTGGTGCATCAGACTGGCAGTGTCCAGGCAGATGCAAGCTCAGTCTGAACCATGACTGCAGCCAGGTCTCAGTCCAAGTTAACAGGCTGGGCTAAGAAAAGAGGCAAGTGTGTAGTATTTCAGGCTCTGTGCCCTTCCAGCCTAGCTGCGCAGCTTCTGCCTGACCTGGCTTGGATCATGAGCAAAGCAAGCCTGGGTCTATCTGCAGAGTACTGTACAGACATACACTAAAGCACTTGGTGTTACGTGTGTAGGGAAGGCAGAGATTTTCATGCCAATTTCTGATAACTGTGATTCACATAGCAAGTTCTTAAGCATGACCTAATCCCTGTTGTAGATCAAAATCTTTCTGCCTGGTTTCCGCTTTGGAGCAGAGCACTGAGTCCATCTTAGGTTTGTCATTTCTAATGTGTAATAATATAAAGGCTAATAGTGGGTCTGTTTGCAGTGACAGGCTTGTGCTTTTTTCCAAACCTTGACTATCTACATAGGTCGCTTTCCTGGTTTCTTATTGGGAGCAAAAGGCTATTCCTCTATCAGTGTTTTAAGCTAATTAATTTGACCCCACACAGAGCAGAGCATGCCCTCTCTTATGCAGATGTGGATTGGTTTAAAACAATGTTTTTTGTTGCCTCCCAGTTGAAATTGTGTCTGGCTGTGTCGTAATTTATGCAGAGGGTGGGGTGAGTCTTTCAGTTTAAGTTCAGCCCAAAGGTGCAGTGTGAATGTTTTCAGAATTTGTGATGCCTCTGGTATGAAGGAAGGCACTGTGTAACTGAGGGCTGACTTCAGGTGTTTCAGATGTAGGTGGCTGTTTGCTTTGGTCATGGGCAGCATGCCTGGCCTGGGAGGCAAGCACTTTGTAAGGAATAGATGGGGTATGAGAACTGCCTTGAAAGGATACTCTTATGATTGCAGGTCCCCTACTTGAAAACTAAGAAATTTCAGAATTAAGGTTTTCATTTTATTTCCCGTTCTCTGTTTATTTCCTCTCTGGTCCTCTGTGTGTAATTGAAGGCTGTCTGATGATTTTTCCCACGAGAGCTTTGCCCGGTGTGGTGCACAGGATCGACTGGAGGTCAGCTGGTCTGTTTCTCAGTATTTTGTGGTGTTCTGTTTGTTAAAGGTGTACCTGTGCCATATTAATTGTACATGCAGTCCTCCCAATCCCCCATCCCACATATACTGTATCACGAGCTTCTTATGGGTCCTTGGACATTAATCATTGCGCTACCTGAGTAATTTGCCATATCACAGAGAAAAAGGACAGTTGTGTTGACCTCCATTTACAGATGTGGGACTACCACACAGATACAGGAAGTCCCCTAATTAAAGGTTCTGTTTAAGGTGTCTACAATGTGATTTTTCTTTTCAAGTATAGAGCATTCTAAAATGTGTTTAAAAATCCCGTTGTCTTCAGCAATAAATGTGAATGCACCTTTATTAACTAGTCTTCATGTTTTCAAGATAGAGTTCCTGTAAATGAGGACATGCATTTTGTGGCGAGTCTTTGGCTGAAGGGATTTGTTCAGTCAGAAACAGAAGACAGTCATGGAGGATGGCCCCCAGTGGCCTCAGGTGTGCAGTCATCCTTCCTCCTGCAGCTCCCAGCCCCTATGCATTACCGGCACCCCAACTCCTCAAGTGAGTGTCTCACCACCCATGGCTGGTGCAAGTCCATGACAGAACCCCATGGTGAGACCATTTCTTGCGTGAGATGAGGCAGGAGGGTTTTTTTTTTTTTTTTTTTTTTTTTTTTTTTTTTAGTACTTGATCATGCAGCCATCATATGTCATCAGCAAGTACACACAAGACCTGAATTTAAGTTGTAATGACAACCTTAATTTCTGATTTTTTTTTTTAATTTTGAGTTTTGTGCAGTTTTAAAGAGTGCTCTTGTGTGTTGTGCCATAAATTGCATGTCACTGCATTTGTGACTTCTGTGCCCACTCTGTGATATCACATTAAGAAAAATGCTCATAGACTACTTTCTTTTATTTAATGACTTTAGAGTAAAATGAACCCTTTCCTGTTCCGGGGTTAGTATTTTTTTAGTATTGCCTCAAATTATTGAAAAGCATTGAGCAAGTGACACGAACAGGACAAATCACAATCAAAATCAATGGGACAGAAAAGTGTTTCAGTCCATTTCCATGAATTTTACTTACCTGTAATCAGGTTAAGAGAATAATGAAAGAGGATGCTAGCTTGGTCTTTACTGTTTTAATTCTTGTTGCTGTGTATGTGTGAATATTAGCAAAGCATAGGGTTTGTTTGTTTTTTTTTTTTTTTTTTTTTACTGTCAATTCAAATGGTAAGTGTGGTTGTCCACTGGCTGTTTGCTTAGGATCTACTTCGGTAACTTAGGGTGGCACAGCAAAGATTTTACGGAGTTGCAGTACACTTGTGTTCTAATTAGTATTTTTCAATTGGCCTTCTTTACTAAGCCTGGAGTTTCCAGAAAATCCTCGGTTTCAACTTCTGGCAGCTTGCAAAGAGGCCAAGGGTTATGCCAAATTTTGTACAAAACAGAGTAGATGATAGCTGAACTATAAAGACTTCAGTTTCTTTCCAAGGCAGTTCCATCTTCATTTATATTAAAGCTGAGGGCAGCTGCAGTTGCTGTTATTTAATTCGGCATGCTGTGTTTTAACAAGCAACATACTGTAATAAAAAAAAAAAGGCAATTAGTAAGTGAAGGGAGTAGCAGGGTGCAAGTAGTAAATTACTAGTCATCATGAATAACAGTAGCCATAGGAAGTTATTCCCATTGAAAAACACTGGGTTATTTAAAATGTAATTCTGTTCTCAAAAATGATCCGATAAAAATCACATCATGGGGTTCCTCGTTTTATAGCAGCGGTTTGCATGTAACATCTGAAGTGTATATGAGGAAAAAAATGTTGCTTTTTTTTTTTTCATTGTCATATCTGACTAGAGACTAGCAAATTTAGTTCCAGTCTCAAAGTCCGGTTTGGGCTCTCGTTCCCTCACCTCACTACAGTGAATATTAATATGCCAAATTGTGTCCTCAGTGATGTGTGCGACTCAGTTAACTTGCAACAGGGTTAGTTTCTTGTTTTACGTGCCTATGTAATAACTCTAATTCCAATTCTAATTCCAATTAGTTATTGCAATTCTAAATAATTACAAATTTGTCTGAATTTTTTTTTTTGCTGTAGATTTAAGTATAGTGGATAGCAGTTTAGCTCATCAGTTTTTATAAACTACTAGTCTGATATGGCATCATTAAGACATAACTAACTCTCCATCGTATTTTTATTCAAGAGAGTTCAAAATAAATATTTTAATATCAGCTAAATATTTATCATTGCTGTAAGTAAAGGTATTGCATAAGATAATGAATGTACCCATTCAGAAAATATTTGATCTTCATATACAATACTGGGTATATTTATACTTACAGATTAAGTTGTCTCATGTTCACATTACTCTGCAATGTGACAATATGATCATGTTTTTAATGGTAATGCTCAGTAAACTGTTGATAGCTGTTAAGGCTGAAATCATGAGGTAAACAAGATTCATATAAATACAGTGGCAGAAAAAAAGAGATTGCTCTCTTTGACTATACCAGGTTTTCAGAATTGTTTGTTATTGTTTGGTTTATTCCCCTGTACTTTCCTCTTCCAGAAATATCTGTTCGCTTATAGAATTCTTAAAAATAGTAACAAAAGATCAAATCAGTGAGTCAAAATGAAATATAGAGGAAACCAAAGGAGGATTCCCTTGAACAAATTACTCTTCACTCATGTAAGACCTTCTTACAGTATATACTCTTTTTTCCAGCTAGGCAGCTAGCAACAGGGGAAGAGGTGAACAGAAGGTGAGGGGAAGGGGGGGGGGGAGGATTATGTCAGCTGTTGTTTGCAGAGCGCCCTAATTCTTGTCCCAGTAAAATCTGTGCAATGCTCAGATGTTAACCTCATCGGACAAAGAATTGGCTCACTGAGTGTGGTTCTGGTTCCCTAATCGTGCCAGCATTTTAAAGGCGGTAAAACCAGCCTGTGAAACATAAAGAGTTTTTGTTATAGGGATATTTAAAGCAGAAGTGGCATAATGACTGGTATAGAGAGAAGGATCCAGGGAAGACAATGGATTTGAGGGAGAGGAAAGAAGTGTGAAGCCATGAAACCAAAAAGCAAGAAAAAAAAAAAAAAAAAGGATTTTGCGTGTTGCTGTAAGGCAGTGTCATTCCAGGTGAGAGTGAGTGACATGAATATGATGTCTGAGTAATTTTTGAGACCTAGGGGAGAAAAACAGTGTAAGGATGACTATTTGGCTCAGAGTAAAGTTCTGTCTAGCATGGATGCTTGTTTCTGACAGTGGTCTATAGCAGATACCTAGGAAAAAGTATGGAGACAGGAAAATGTATAGTGATACATCTCCCTAAATACTCCCACCGTTTCCAGCAGCTTGTGGCTCAGGGACTTCCTGAGACAGCAGTAGTAAATTTTGTATTTATCAAGTAAATTTGTGAAGGGGAAAGGAGCATAGATTTGTGAAGAGATTGTTTTCTGCAAATTATGATTGATTGTTGGTTTTGTAGCCTCTCCCCATTGCTGCAAACTCAGAAAACTTGAACAAACTGAAACAAAACCCAACAAGTTATTCTTGGACTTGGCAGGGGGAGGAGGGCAGGGGCTTAGGGAAGTGGGGGAGGAACTGCCTTGAGGAAGGAGCATCTCTGGGGCCATTAACAGTTACAAATTCATAATCTGAGACTTAATGTCTCCGATCCCTTAGTTATCGATAGCTGAGGAGGATGCCATGCATGCAATATGGGGAGAGAGCGCTGAACGCCTTCCTGTGCACCTTGAGGACTTGCCACTTTGTGGTGCATTTGTTCCCCTGTGGAAATAAGGAAACGGATCTCAGCAGCACAGCGTACCTTGGGGCTTCTAAATCCAAGCAAAAGTTTTTTGTTACTGAAGTTGCGAAGTTGTAGAACAGGAGCTTGTTTTTGAAAGGGAGAGGAGGGAAGGGGGAGGAAGGGAGAAAACCCTTTTCTAAATTAGTATTAGGAGGCTTTCAAATTTGTCCTGCTTTCTGAAAGAAGTGATATTGATTCATTTTACAACTTATCCCATAGCTTCAGAGGAAAGTGGGTTTTTTTTGTTTTTTTTTTTTGAACTGAATACATCTCATTATGAATCAGAATGTCGGACTCCAACCCTGGGTTAAGACAAAACACGACGAACAGTGGGATGGGATGGAGAGCAAAATAGAACACGTGATACAAAACTGAAGTCACCCTGTAACTGTAGGCATAATTTTATCGTACCTTAATTGTGTTCATTCATTTTTCTGAACACTGTTCACACAAGTCTAAAAATTTAGTTTTATTATGTATTAAACTATTTTCATCAGGTTTGCGACCCAACAGAGGGATTCAGAGAAATAAAGGAGGAACAGATAATGGGGCATGATGGGGAGACAGGTAAATGGGAGGCTTATGTAGACAGGGAAGCGAGAGGAAAGCTTCTGGGATTAAGAAAGCATGGCAGAATAAGCAGACAGATAAATCACATGGCAACATTGCAGTGGTCAAATTAGCTGACTGGCAAGCGAATTGGTGAGCAGTTTCTGGAGACTGCAACCTATCTGGCAATACTAAACTGGCAAAAAGACAGCATGACTGATTTAGAAGAATTGACAAGAGGCTATGAAGGTGTCTTGCAGAAGCCTTCTTTGGAAAAAATGGAAGATCATTTTAGAGTCCTTTCTCATATCTGTACTTAGTCATTTCTGTTTGAAAAGTCTATCGAAGCTGTCTTCATATGGAAGCCATTCCACTGATTGTTCTCTTCCTTCTTCATGTTGTTTTTAGCCCTATAAGTTTAGTTTCTTTTTGAGGTACAGCCCCAGTTTGTATACATTACTGAAGACTAGTGTGTTGGATATTTATGTAATGACATCGTGATGTTTTTAATTTTACCTGCTATCCATTTCCTGTTAATCCTAGCATTTTGTTTGTGGGGTTTTCAGTGTTTTGTTTAGCACTGGGATGTTTTCATAATTTCAGATCATGGGATGACATTTGACATATTGTTGTTTTTACAATTTATATGAATTTTGGGGGTGATGTAGGTTGGAGATAATGCCCATTTTAAAGCTAACATAAACACAATATTCACATGCAAAAAACCCCTCTTGGTTTCACACAATGTATTATAAGCTGTATGTTGCAGCAGAATTGTTTTGGATGCTGAAATTTTTTGTAGATCCCCTAGCAACTGAACAAGCTTATGGGAAATCATTTCATTTAGGTCTATGAAGTGAGATTTTGCATTTAACTCAGGCTTCCCCTCTGCCACAAATTGACATATCATAAATGGTTTTGACAACTCCCCATCTCCCCACCCCCAAAAAACCCAAGCAAACCATGAACAGCAAGTCTTATTTTTACTTCATGTGCATACAGGCATGTTTAAGGTAGGATGCATCTTATCCAGCCATAGAGGGGCTGACAGATTAATATGTTGAAGTGTGCCAATAAATTATTCCTGTTTTTAATGCGGTCTGTTTAGTCCCCAAAGTGATTAGTGCATGTGCTAGCATGAGCAATGTACGTGTTTTAGAGCAAACGAGCCTGTAACAAAGGAGCAGTAAAATGCACTGTGTGGCCCTTACTGCAGTAGCATAGTGTCATTCTGCTCTAGCTTATAAAAATTCATATTCGGGGGATTTGCTTAGCAGAGTTGGTCTCACCTGGTGCGCTGACCTGCAGCAGTAAGAGAACACTTTCAGCTTTCGTTCTCTTGCCGGTACATCATAACATACAGTACTTCAGCTTTGTCTCACAACCTCAGAGAGGTAGTGGCACCTCTCTTCTTGGAGGTTTTCAAGATTTGGCTAGACAAAGCCAAGGCTGCCCTGATCTAGTGCTGAGTATGGTCTCCCTCTGAGCAGCAGATTAGACTAGACAACCTCCAGAGGTCCCTTCCTTGTGTGTGATTCACTCTGCTGTTGGGAGTTGCAGTGGGGGAAGCTAAGGTATTTGATATTGGGCCAGAAAGATAAAAGTCAGTGTTGTTGCCTCAAAAGCTTAATGTAATTTCTTTTATTGTATTGATAGCACCACAGACCCTGAAACAAATAGTAAGCTGTCAGGCATACAGATCCTGAAGTGTCAGGGATGAAATAGGGATAAATATTTGTCTTGGTGCAGCATAATAGATGCTTTATATTATCAAACAGTGTATGTCCATATTGACCTACAGAAGTTGATTGTAGCCTAAATTAAGTTTTGATGCTTCTGTTCTATATTTTCTTGGTCAACCTGCTTTTGGGGATTACTTTAAAAGGCAATAACTGGTCCTAAGTTTGTGGGTTATAATAAATGATATGCTGAGTTTGTATTGCCCAATGTGCATCTAATTATGCTGGTGCAAGAAATATAGTTTAATAAAAGATATCTAAACAGATTTTTATATTTGATAATGTCTTATGTTAGCTTAATGTATACTTATTTAAAATAAACAAAATTTAGCACAGAACAGTATACTTTAATAATGGTCTGTTCCTTCTATAAGGACTGAATAAATAACAGCATTCCCTGATAAGAGATAGAATCTTTTAGTTTTATTTTGAGTCTTTAGTATACTGGGTTTTTTTAGGGTTTGGTCCTTTGAAATTCTCCTAGTATTGGCTTCAGGTGGGTACAAGTTCATCCTTTGATGTCCAAAAGTGTTGATCTGTGCAGTGGCCTGTTCTAACCAGAGTCTCGCTTTATGTAGCGTAGTCTTTTTCTTTAAAGTTGTGCTCTTTCAACCAATAAATAGCACATCTTAATGTTATCATTAATATTTAACTTGTTCTCACACAAGGCAGAATTGAGTCAAAGTTTGTCTTGTCTTGGAAGCAGCTAGTGATTTTTATTTTTTTTATTTTTATTTTTCATGCATTTCTTTCTTTTTTCAGCAAACCTTGAATGCATGCCAAATTCTGTGATGTCATGGTAGGCATATGCTTACCGGGGACTGCTGAACTTGTTTTTCAGGACTAATTTTGTTCTAAGCTATGCTTACCTGACTTTCTTTTTTTTCATATGAACAACAGTGAAACTTGGGTAATATTGTTGAGAGAATCTGGTTAGTTTCAAACAGGTTTGGTTACACAGAATCACAGAATCACAGAATCGCTGAGGTTGGAAGGGACCTCTGGAGATCATCTAGTCCAACCCCCCTGCTCAAGCAGGGTCACCTAGAGCACATTGCACAGGATCGCATCCAGGCGCGTTTTGAATATCTCCAGAGAAGGAGACTCCACCACCTCTCTGGGCAACCTGTTCCAGTGCTCTGTCACCCTCACAGTGAAGAAGTATTTCCTCATTAGAGAATAGAGGTTAGAGAATGTTGAGCAGTAAAATGCATTTATCTGCATGCTTCTTCTTCATTTTATTTCCTGTAAAGCAGAAAGAAGATGCTGACTTTCTCTTTGCACGCCCATTAGAGATGACTGGTCTGAATTTCAGAACAACCTGAATTCAGTCAATCTGAAGAAAAAATGCTTTTTCAAAAATATTCAAGTATTTGCTGCAAAAATTTACACTGTGCTTGTGCCATCACAAGCAGTACATAACTAGTTATAAATCTGTTTACTCATGTAATGTTCTCTGTCACCTAACGTGCACAGAAGCATGAGTTTTTGCTACAAATGAGATGTTACTGGTCATAGTCCAACAACTCATTACGTAATGAACTGAACCATTTTACAGCAAATGTTAATCCTTTAGGACATGCAAATGCTTAATTTACCAGAAACCGCTATCTGCTACTGGTATTGCTGACGAAGTAATTGTAGTACTTGTAAACCTGTTCCTGGATACCTAGGTTGGGATCAGCAAACTAAAACAGTACTGAAAAGGAGTTGGTAAATACTTTAAATCTCTCTAGTGATTAAAACGTCTTGAAGAGGCTATTAATCTCTAAAGCTGTGTTTGTATTACTCTTGCAAATAAACATTTTTGTTTGTCCTAAGTGATTTTTTTTTTTTTTTTTTTTTTTTTTTTTTTTTTGTAAATAGTGAATTCTAAACCCTCTAAAAACAACAAGGTCATATGAGTAAAAAATTCTGATGTTGTGTTTGATAATTCAACACTTAAACTATTGGTTAAATATCTTTTTTTCTTACTAAAATTGATAAATATTCATCGAAATAAGCTTATGACCACTGTTTGTTTTCCAAACCTTTTCTGCAGTCTGAAGAATTTTAATTCAGAAAGGAATATAGCTTAGTGGTGTGTTTTTCCCCCCCTCCCCACCATTGTAGTTCAAATGCCCCATGTTGAGCTCCATCATTCTTTTGGCTGAAGTAGAAATGACATGGCTTCTCCCGCACTCAGACAGTATTGCTCAGTGTTGGCCCTGTATCCTCTGGGTTCAAGATTACAAATCCTGGGCATAGCTAAATGAGTTGTCAGCTTGACTGCTGAAAGCAGCCAGCTTTCTCTAAGTATTTTCAGGAATAATCACTAAGCAAGCATCTGTTTCCCTTCACAGTACACGCACAGTCTGTCTGCATGTGCATGAAGGAATCATGTGAGATGGCAGATTTTTTTCATAGAAGAATTTTCTTTTTAGATGAGCTAGAAGTAGAGTCCCCTGATAGTTGAATACGTTTGTTTTTTATATCAACCAACTGACAATCGTGCCTCAGTATAAATAAAACAAAATCTGTATATAGTAATGATGGATGAATTCTAGGATAGATAGGGGATAATGTTAATCTACCATCTTGCAGTCACTTTTTCAGATCTGAACTAATTTATTTTATTTTCTGTATTTATTTGATTTCAGAAGAAACAATGCGGGTGACAGGGAGAAGGCACTGCAAGTTGTGCTTCAAGTCCTGCAGACGTGTGATCACCCTGCTCCAGATATGTTTTGCTTATGTGGGAGGATCTACAAGGATGTGTTTCTTGATTCTGACTGTAAAGATACCAGTAGTCAAGATCATGCCATTGAATGGTAACAGCAAAAAAACAAAAAATCTCTATTTAAAAAAATTTTCAGACTTGTACTTCTGTTTATGAAAAGTAGGGCTGTGACAATTAAAAAAGATCAAATGTTCTACTTGTTCTCTTCTTAACACAGTCCTGTTTGAGCAATTGGTTTACTGAGAACCAGGTCTTTGGACATGTGTTTTTGAGGGAAGGATTGGCAGTGATTTACTGTGTGGTGTTGTATGCGTGGTGTTTTGTTTTTTTTTTTTGAGAGCGCTTATTTATTTTTAAGTTTCTCTTGCTTCTTTCTATAGACTTTATTTTGAATATAGAATGTTACACAGGTAGTTTATTGGAGGAGGTACTCACCTAACATCCTGTTCACATATGTGTGTTCGTATAATCGTAAAAACTACTGCTGATTAAAATGATGTAAGTTAGCGTTTTGGGTTTGCATGGCAACTGTGAAAATACCCCTGTCTGTCTCAATTTTTCCCCAGATCACCTTAACAATACAACATGGATGGGTAGTAGTGAACTTTCAGGATTCAGATGGATCTCTGATTCTGTACCAGCTTGTGCTATGTGTTCAGCTTCTGTGAAGTGTGTCTCAGTTACTTTTGATGAATATGAAGTTTTAAAACAAAGGATTTGTAGCCTTTTTATAAAACTCAACCTGAAGACTAGTGTTTTTATGGCTTTTCTCATACCATAATATAATAAAATTACATTCTATTGCATTTAAGAGTTAGTTTTGCAATAACTGTTTCCAACTTGATTTTCACAAAACTGCACAAGCTGGTAGGACATAAAATCGTAAGCAAAAGTTTTTCTTCCTCACCATTAGAGGAAAAAAACCACTTTATTTCAAATGGCCTTTGCTAAGAGTGCCATTGGTACCAACTAGCCATATAGTCCTTGCAGTAAACTGATAGCTTAAAACACCTACTAAAACTTTGTAGTATTTAGTTCTATTATACAGTGACACGTTAGCTCTTGACTGCTCTCTGCAGGTATCGCAAAGGATTTGAACTCCAGTCAACTCTGTACTCTGGAATTAACCTTGCAGTTCTGCTACTTGTTGCAGGGCAACAGTTTGAAAGCTCAATAGAACTGAGAAAAATAGGTGAGTATCCACACAGCGCCACAGACAAGTTCCTGCCCCCTTTCCCAGTGGAAAAAAAAAGGACAATGTTTATAGAGATGGGCTGTAGGGATAGAAAGGCAGTCCGGGCTTTTTAATGGTGGATCCTGGATAGCAGTCTAAAACAAAGGGATCTTGAAGGAATATTTGTTCATTCTTGCCTTGGGGTAGCTCTCTAGCAAGTAGGCCCACCTAAAGGGCCCCAGGAATGGGGAGGGAACAAGGAAGGACTGCATCCAGCACCATCTGTAAACTGCCTCTCCAGCACCCCTGACATTATCCCATTGCATAGCCAACAGGGGACAAAGGCAGGAGGTGACACAGCATGGCCCAGCGTTCCTCAGTGAAGCTGGGAAAGAGTCCGTGGGGTTTCTGTTGTCCCTGAACTGAAAGATCCCCCAGCACATGGAAGGCTCTACTAGAATGGTTAGTAGTCTACCTAGATTCAGATGTCTTTGATATAGTGCTAACTAAAATCCACCACTCTACACATAGATCTATAAATAAATCATATGATAGAAACAGATATTCAGTTCTTCTTAGAAAAATAATAGTTAATAATTATATTTGGAATCAATCCTGTCTGAAACACACACTTGAACCTCAAAGATGAAGAACGCAAAGGCGGCTTTAAACCACTCCAGTGTCCTTACTCTGGTGTGGATTTGCCTAAGCCTCTAACCACTGATCTCTTGCAGCAGATGCAGATCTTGAGGACACAGAGATACACAGCTTACACTGAAAATCAGGGGGCAGATAGCCCAGGCAGATAGCACAAGAGCATGTGTGGTAGGAGTTCTGGCTGTCTGAAATGTATTGGGGATGTTACTTGCAACAATTTTTTTTTTTTCTTTTTTTAAGCACTAATGCCGAATCAAGTCTTATTAGTCTTGGTATGAATTTGGTTTGAATATGAATATGGTTTTACTGATAGAAAAAAATATATATATATATTTTCACATTTTACAGGTGTACGGTTAAACAGTTTACTGGGAAGAAAAGCCTAGAGAAAATGAACAATTACTGGGATGTGGGGCAGTTCTTCAGTGTGAGCATGCTGGCTAATGATGTTGGTAAAGCAGTACAAGCAGCAGAGAAGCTTTTTAAGCTGAAGCCTCCAGTATGGTATGTGGAACAAGGCTGTACCTTAAGTATCCAGCTCTGGGAAATGCACAAAACGAACCTGTAGACACTTGGTGACTTAACTGCATCTTTAAATCTCAGATTTTTATAATTCTCTGACTTTGTTCTTATATGTTGGGAAGAAAAGAGGAAGAGGTGCTGGTAGGAAATTAAGTTACCCTTCATTGCTGGTTTTAGATCTCATTGAAGCACATGTCTTATTGGAAAGAATTTGGAAATTAGTGATGATTCCTTGTGAAACAGAATTCTTTTCAGAGTCTAGATAGCTGCTGCCCATCCCCCCTATTTCGTGGCTGATATCTTTTTTTAATCACTGTGTAACTACTCATGTAACTATACTCTTTTCCAATAAGATGCTGTTCATGAACATCCATGTGAACTTATGACCTACAGTTTTCACTAAACTTGCTGTTCTTTCTAGAAATCTGTAAAAATCAGCACAAGCATTTTCATTTATATTAGCTTTTAAAATGCATTTAATTTTGCTTTGGATTATATTTGCAGTTACTTTGGATGTGTAAGTCAGTAAAGTGCTTTTAGTATCTGGTCAAATTCTGTTTTCTCTCTGTTAACTCACTGATTCAATACGTTCTAGGTACTTGAAATCATTAGTTCAGAATGTGATGTTAATTCAGCATTTCAAGAAACTCACCATAGAACATTCTCCTAGACAAGAAAGATTGACATTCTGGCTAGATATAATTTTTGAGGCAACGAAAGAAACAACTAATGGACTGAGATTTTCAGTAAGATGTTATGCTAAACAAGTTCTGTATGTCTTATGTTTCTGGATAGGATATAACAAGAATTGGAGGACTCTAAACATAGCAATTATGTGCTTAGCTGCCTCTTGTCTCAAAACCCTGTATTCTGTTAATCGTGTGGGGTTTTTTTTTGTTTTTTTTAACATTTAACCCACCATCCTAAAAGCATCCTAAAAAATACTTGTAAGTCTACTGTAACAAATCATGATGATACAGTCTTGCATATAGGAACACAGCCTCTTCCTGCCTTGTCCTGACTTTCAATCACAGCCCTCCCCCAAAATTATTTGGTCCTTACACTGAGGTTACTTATTATCTATATCAGAGTATTGTTTTTTTCTTAAGATGCTCTTGTTGAAAAGCTGTTGTTTTACTAATGAAAAATGTTCTCTTCTCAGGTTTTAGTGATAGAGCCTACTAAAGTCTACCAGCCTGCATATGTATCGATCAACAATGAAGCAGATGAGAGATCTCTGTCTTTGTGGCATGTATCTCCCACTGAAATGGTAGAACTACTGGCAGATGCATTTCATATCTTCTGTGCTTGATTCATTGTGCTCAAAGTGCCTTTTTCACATGTAGATTTTGGAGCACTTTAAAGTTTGTTACATTTCTGTGAAGCACAAGCCTCCATATCTTTTTTTACGTGCATATGGAAAATAGTTTTTTCAGAGAAAATAAAAGGGGAGTCTAAGATTAGAACTCAGGTATTCTTAACCTCTAATTCCAAGCTTATTTCACTTGACCATGTTTCTTAGAAGTGCCTGGGCTGCTTGCCCTTCTCCTAATATTTCTCATTAGAATTGTGTGTGTTTTATTAAGATGCAGCTCAGAGCTATATAGAAAGTAGAGACCAATATTGTGTTTAACATTGAAGGAGTTGTAAAAGTTTCTACAATTATAAAAGTAGAAACTAGAAAAAAATGTATAAGTCCGTGACAAAGAAATGCCAAGAGATAAGATTTTTGGTGTCTTGGATTGTTGGATAAAGTATAGGAGATTAGGAAAGGAGTCTGCACAGTTATGGACTGTGTAATCGTTTAAAAGTGAGAAATAATTTCAGTTTCATATTTGAAGAGTTGAAATCCAGAATGTATTTGGCCAACCCTCCCTAATGTCAGAAAGACATAGGTGGAGGATAGACTAAAAGCGTAGAGAGGTGAATTGTGGAAAAGAGGCATGTTAGTCAAAACAAGAGAAGACCACATAATTACCAGGACCTGTAAACTTCTTTTCCGGTACACTGTACTACTTCTAGTGAATGTGTCTGTCTGACACAATTTTGCTTTATGGAACAAATTATTTGGGCAGATCTAGCAGTGCTAAATGAGACCCAGCTGGCAGCTGGAGATTTATGAAGGGCTACGTTCCTAGGCACAGACTGTCCTTCCTCCAGTGTGCCTCCCTGGGCCAAAGCTGTTGGCTAAATGCCTCTTGGGAAGCAGTAGGAAGTTTCTATTCCCTTCGAGCCTGAGCAGCTTAGAGAAGATTGGAGTATAGAGTCTGCTCCATGTTTAATATAAGAAGTTGATATATGGAGTCAAAACAATGTTTAGTAAATTGTACTTCAAGCTTTATTCTTCAAATTGAATTTTACATGAGGAAACGCAGTCTTTTCTTCCACCTTTCTCTGGTTAAATTCATTTTTCCTCAAGTGAGCAAATCAGCAATGTATGTCCTTTTCCCACCTACACATCAAGCTTATTTGAATTACAAAAAAAAAAAAAAAAAAGTGGCTGAAAAAAGATAACACTTGACTTGGAAAAATTTTATTTTGTTTATTATGCTTTGATTTTTCTTTTCAATAGTAATTCAGGATATACATCTTTGATATAGATCTTGATTGATACAGATCTTTGTTCTTTACAGAAGCAGATTCACGAATGGAATTTTACAGCCTCCTCCATTAGGGGAATAAGGTTGGTATGTCTGAAAACAGTTAAGCTTGGTTTTATGATTGCCTTAAGTGGGAAATCTGGATTCTACTGTAAACCTCTGCTTTACATGGCCTGTTGTAAAAGCTGCTTCTGTTCAACTTTGCTTGAAACACGTCACAGGAGTTTTCCATGCGTGATCAGAGCTGTATATTTTTAATGGAAATACTCATCTAAAATGTGTGTATGTAGTCTCTTCTAGATTTCCCTGTTTTCAATTGTGTATCTGCATTTTTTCATATCTACTGAGCTTCTCAGTTAATGAGCTCCTACTTCATTGTCCATTGTACTGACAGCTAGAATTCAGAGAAAGAAATTGAAATCTCTTTTCTCTGATTGCCTTCTCTCTTTAAAAATCTTCTAGCTAAAACCTGGTTCACTAGAGAACCGTTAAATGAGGCATGGACATATTTTGTGCTGAAAAAAGAATCCTTGAGCTGGAAGGAGATGGCTAGCAAAGCGTCTCAAGGGTTAGCTTTTAAACAGTTAAAGTAGTTGCTTTTTGTTACACCTAGATTAATGAAAACACTAATGATAAAAAAACTAGATCCCCAAATATTAGTACAAGGGAAGATCAGAATATTACACGGAAAGAACAGGAGTGTTCTGTGGAACTGAATTAATAGAAAAGAATCACATTTGGTATAAACAACTGCAAAATACAAGACTGCGTTTAGGAGCTTACTTTCACATCCTAATGTGGGCCACCTTGCTGCCAGAAAAGCAAGGGACAGAGACGCTGCAGACTAGAGGAGCCATAAGCGCAGGGAACACAGCTGGGCCTTTGCTGTCTCCCTGAGTTTGCAAATCACTTTGCTGGTGGATCAGGCCTCCCTAGGGATGTTAAATGGCTGTTGGTGGGGGCCACCTGTGTGTATAACAAGCTTAAGTGCTTGAGAAACCTGTGATACAAGCACAGCAGCAATTTAGGTACCTAATGAGGTCTGTAGCTGTCAAAGCAGAGGATTTTTGGGTTACGGTTTTGACCATAGGCATCTAAGTTTTAGGTCCCGAGTTTGTCTTCTCTGAACTTGTATAATTTATTTAAGCAAATAAACTAAGAGGAAAAAATACTTCTCTGAATAAAATGAGTGGTAATTGCTCTGAAGGTCTTCAGTTGTGCATTTGGACATAGATTGTCCCATACCTTCATTATTTGTTTCTAAGAGCAGTTTTTCATTTAAATGAATTGAATGTGATATTTTATTCTGCTAATCCAGTGTAATATGAATGTATGTGAAGTTGTTGTTGAAATCTGTGGAGCTGCTGAGCGTAACTCAGCAAAATGTTTCTAAAACACAAATTAATTACCTTCAGTCAACACATTGCACAGAAATTAATCGCATCTTAGAAAGATAACTTTTAATTAAAGGGAGATTAGTAATTCATTTGCTTTGATTCTTAATCAGTGCTGGGAATTACAAAGCTCAAAGAGGCAAATTTTTTTATACTTAATGGAGTTGCATGTTTGTTCTGTGTGACAACTTAAAATTGTCATACTTTTCAAATTGCATTAGTATGCAGTATTTTGAAATATTTTTAGTCTTGGTCTCTCAGTGTTCATAATTCAAAAAAAAACAAACCTAAACTCCTTCCTGCTCCATTTCTTCTCATAGTTGCATCCAAAATAAACTTTTCTCAATGTAACTTTTACAGCATATCCAAGTTGGATGAGCGATGTTGTTTTCTTTATGTCCATGACAACTCTGATGACTTTCAAATCTACTTTTCTACAGAAAACCAGTGTAGTAGGTAAGTTCAGTTTATGTGTGGGTATTACATGTGAGATCTCTGCCCCAAATACAACTGGTTTAGTAAAGATTAAAAGCTGGCTATTTTGGTTGAAAAATAAAGTATTTGTTCTCTTATTTTCTTCATTTGTTTTCTTGATTTAGAAGCAGTGAGCTAAATTCAGTCAGTGGTTTCTGAGGCAATGAGAGCAATGTCCCATTACACTTGAATTGTTCTTTGGTTCTGATCAGTTTACCTTACAAGTCATTAGATCTGAAAAAAGGGCTTAGGTTAAAGTAGCTTATTCTAACTTATAACTATTATCTTCTTTTTCTGTCTCTTGGCCATGGTATGTAAGGTACTATATTGGTTTAGATTCCCTCATGTACCTCTTCAGTTGGACTTAGGTAAGAACAACTAGATGTACTGCAAATTGTAGCTTATATTATTTCACAGATACCCGTTATGGTTAGCACTGTGTATTTGAATATTCTCTGTAGATGAACGTGTTGTCTCTAAACAGTAGGCATGCTAACTGAATTTCAGGCCTAAACCTTTATAGACCAGATTCTTCTTGGGGATTGGTATTTAGCATATAAAACTTCCAAAGTTAAAGTAGGATTGATTTGTTAATATACTTAATATTTAGGGATAGACTGTATATTTATTTTTCTTGCAATATTTATTATCCATATATTACATAGGCTTTTCAATGTGTTTTTGATGTTTTTTGTCATATGAAACAGGATAAGCATGGAGAAAGTAAATAATAAAAGAAACCTGTGTCTAAACATGCTAGTCAGTGTGTTAGTTTGAAACCAAAGCCCACTGTGTGAGAAATCTGTTTAATCTCTTCCTGAGAGGCTGGGCTGGCAGCCAGCTCTCCTGCAGGAGGTGTGCTGCTGTTGACGAGCTGTGTCGTCAGGTAAAGGAGTTACAGGAGGAAGTTAGTAGGCTGCGCAGCATCCGAGAGGATGAGCAAGAGATAGACAAGGTATTCTCAGAGACCATACAGCTCCAGGAGTCCTAACCCCCCACAGCAGTGGAGTTGCCAGAGGGCTCTGTGCCATGTGAAACGGTACATTGTGACACCATAGAAGAAGGCTGGAAACTGGTCACTGCTCGTGGGAGGAGAAAGGCTCCTACTCCTCCCGAAGACTTGCAGCTGAAGAACAGGTTTAGTGCCCTCCAGGATGAGGAGGACATGGGCATGGCTGCAAGGGAAGTACCTGGGACAACAGACCCTGTGCCCTGCCGGAACGCCCGGAAGAAGTGGCGGGTGATTGTTGTGGAGGACTCCCTGCTGCAGGGGACGGAGGCATCTATCTGCCGACTAGACCTCATGTCTGGAGAGGTTTGTGGCCTGCCGGGGGCTCGTGTGAGAGATGTCGTGCAAAGACTGCCAAGGCTAGTCCATGCTTCAGACTATTACCCACTGCTGCTCTTCCATGTGGGCGCCAATGACACCAAGGGCAAACTGGAGACCATCAAGCAGGACTTCAGAGCTCTGGGGATGGTGGTCAAGGGTCTGGGAGCCCAGGTCATCTTCTCCTCAATCCTGCCAGTGAGGGGGATGGATGAGAGGAGGAGGAGATGGACTTTCCAGGTTAACGACTGGCTGCGCCACTGGTGTTGGCAACAGGGTTTTGGTTTCTACGACCATAGGACCCTGTTTGAAGATCGACAACTGATGGGGAGAGATGGGATCCACCTCATGAGGCGGGGCACGTGGATCTTTGCCAACAGGTTGGCCAACCTGGTAAGGAGGGCTTTAAACTAGGAAGGATGGGGGAAGGGGAGAGTTATAGTGACAGGGTAGTTGGCAAAAGACAGCTCAAGTCGGGATGCCTCCAGCAGGTGAATGCAGCCAGGGAAGTGCGCATGGGATGTGGCTATGGAGGATCCTCTTGCATCCCTCCTGGGAAACCTGCATGCTCGATCGCCTCTCTGAAATGCCTGTACACCAATGCATGCAGCATGGGGAACAAACAGGAAGAACTAGAGATGTGTGTGCGGTCGCAGGGCCATGATCTCATTGCCATTACAGAGACATGGTGGGATAGCTCTCATGACTGGAGTGCTGTCATGGATGGCTACGTGCTTTTTAGGAAAGACAGGCCAGGAAAGCGAGGTGGTGGAGTTGCTCTTTATGTGAGAGAGCAACTGGAATGTATGGAGCTGTGCCTAGGGGTGGATGAAGAGCGAGTCAAGAGCTTATGGGTAAGGATTAAAGGGCAGGCTAGCATGGGTGACACTGTTGTGGGTGTTTACTACAGGCCACCTGATCAGGAAGAGGAAGTCGATGAGGCCTTCTACAGACAGCTGGAAGTAGCCTCACGATCCCAGGCCCTGGTTCTCATGGGGGACTTCAGCCACCCCGATATCTGCTGGAAAGACAACACAGCTAGGCTCAAACAGTCCTGGAGGTTCCTGCAGAGCATTGGTGACAACTTCTTGACACAGGTGGTGGAGGAACCAACAAGGAGAGGTGTGCTGCTGGACCTCGTACTAACAAACAAAGAAGGACTGGTGGAAGGTGTGAAGGTCAGGGACAGCCTTGGCTGCAGTGACCATGAGATGGTGGAGTTCAGGATCCTGCGAGGAGGAGGCAGGGCGCTAAGTAGGATCGCAACCCTGGACTTGAGGAGAGCAAACTTTGGCCTCTTCAGGGACCTACTTGGAGCAATCCCACGGGTTAGGGCCCTAGAAGGAAGGGGGGTCCAAGAGAGCTGGTTACTGTTCAAACATCACTTCCTCCAGGCTCAAGAGCGGTGCATCCCTATGAGCAAGAAGTCAAGCAAAGGAGGTAGGAGACCTGCATGGCTGAGCAAGGAGCTCCTGGCAAAACTCAACCAGAAGAAGGAAGTCTACAGAAAGTGGAAAGGGGGACAGGCCACTTGGGAGGAATATAGGAACGTTGTCAGAGTATGCAGGGATGTGACGAGGAAGGCTAAGGCCCGTTTGGAATTAAATCTGGCGAGAGATGTCAAGGACAACAAGAAGGGCTTCTTCAAATACATCAGTAGCAAGAGGAAGACTAGGGAAAATGTGGGCCCTTTGCTGAATGGGGTGGGTGCCCTGGTGACGAAGGATGCAGAGAAGGCAGAGTTACTGAATGCCTTCTTTGCGTCAGTCTTTACTGCCCAGGCCAGCCCTCAGGAACCCCAGACCCTGGAGGCAAGAGAGAAAGTCTGGAGGAAGGAAGACTTTCCCTTGGTCGAGGAGGATTGGGTTAGAGATCATTTAAGCAGACTTGACACCCACAGATCCATGGGCCCTGATGGGATGCACCCACAAGCGCTGAGGGAGCTGGCGGATGTTATTGCTAGGCCACTCTCCATCATCTTTGAAAGGTCATGGAGGACAGGAGAGGTGCCCGAGGACTGGAAGAAGGCCAGTGTCACCCCAGTCTTCAAGAAGGGCAAGAAGGAGGACCCAGGGAACTACAGGCCAGTCAGCCTCACCTGCATCCCTGGAAAGGTGATGGAGCAGCTCATCCTGGAGGCCATCTCCAAGCATGTGGAGGACAAGAAGGTGATCAGGAGTAGTCAGCATGGCTTCACCAAGGGGAAATCATGCTTAACCAATCTGATAGCCTTCTGTGATGGAATGACTGGCTGGGTAGATGAGGGGAGAGCAGTGGATGTTGTCTACCTTGACTTCAGCAAGGCTTTTGACACTGTCTCCCAGAACATCCTCATAGACAAGCTCAGGAAGTGTGGTTTAGATGAGTGGACAGTGAGGTGGATTGAGAACGGGCTGAATGGCAGAGCTCAGAGGGTTGTGATCAGTGGTGCAGAGTCTAGTTGGAGGCCTGTAGCTAGCGGTGTCCCCCAAGGGTCAGTACTGGGCCCAGTCTTGTTCAATTTCTTCATCAATGAGCTGGATGAAGGAACAGAGTGCACCGTCAGCAAGTTTGCCGACGATACAAAACTGGGAGGAGTGGCTGATACCCCAGAGGGCTGCGCTGCCATTCAGAGAGACCTGGACAGGCTGGAGAGGTGGGCAGAGAGGAACCTCCTGAAGTTCAACAAAGGGAAGTGCAGGGTCCTGCACCTGGGGAAGAATAACCCCATGCACCAGTACAGGTTGGGGGTTGACCTGCTGGAAAGCAGCTCTGCGGAGAAGGACCTGGGAGTGCTGGTGGACACCAAGTTAAGCATGAGGCAGCAATGTGCCCTTGTGGCCAAGAAGGCCAATGGTATCCTGGGGTGCATTAGGCAGAGCATTGCCAGCAGGTCGAGGGAGGTGAGCCTCCCCCTCTCCTCAGCCCTGGTGAGGCCGCATCTGGAGTACTGCGTCCAGTTCTGGGCTCCCCAGTGCAAGAGGGATGTGGCACTACTGGAGCAAGTCCAGCGAAGGGCTACAAAGATGATTAGGGGACTGGAGCATCTCTCTTAGGAGGAAAGGCTGAGAGAGCTGGGCCTGTTTAGCTTGGAGAAGAGAAGGCTGAGAGGAGATCTTATCAACGTGTGCAAGTATCTGAAGGGAGGGTGTTGAGAGGATGGGACCAGACTCTTTTCAGTGGTGCCGAGCGACAGGATGCGAGGCAACGGGCACAAACTGAAACACAGGAAGTTCCATCTGAACATGAGAAAAGGCTTTTTCACTGTGAGGGTGACAGAGCACTGGAACAGGTTGCCCGGAGAGGTGGTGGAGTCTCCTTCTCTGGAGATATTCAAAACGCGTCTGGATGCAATCCTGTGCAATGTGCTCTAGGTGACCCTGCTTGAGCAGGGGGTTTGGACTAGATGATCTCCAGAGGTCCCTTCCAACCTCAGCGATTCTGTGATTCTGTGATTCTGTAATTTATTCTGGGCTCTCAATTCTTAAAGAATTTAGCACAGTTTTTCACAGGCAGGAAAAATGCCATATTTGGAGCCAGAGGGCAAATTGCTCCCAAACTTGAAGTCCTTGCATCAATAGCTTGGGATCAGTACAGCCTCCAACAACAGCCACCAGCATTTTCTGACCTTAGGACTTCTGACCTGTTTTCCCTCAAACTTGCATGTGAACTGAACTCTTTTGGCAATGCAGCACTTCATCCAGGGTAGCTATATCCTGGCAAAGCTGTAGGCAATAGAGAAATGGATCTTATGGTGGAAACTGCTGGAGAGGGGCGCTGGGAAATGCTGTGCACATGCTGAAAAGGTACAGAGTCGCCATTATAGCTGCTGTAAATAACCTGTACCTACTGTACTGTTACAAGCTAAAAGGAAAATATGGGTGAGTTATCGCAGCAAAAAAACACCATTCGGGGGCTTTTGTTTGAATTCACTACCTGCTACGGATGACTTTTACACTTGTCCCAGCATTAAATTTTTGTTTTAGCTCTAGATGCTGTCAGAAAAACCCTGAGTATTAGAGAGCAAAACCCATCTATATCTGCCTCAATTAACTGCCATGTTCTAGTGAGAGCATTGCTGTACCTCAAGCTCACGCTGTTTCTTTCTCTCTTCAAACTGCAACCTCAGCTGCAACTCTTCCAAAGCAGCTCTGTACATTGCATCTTGGGCATTCTGGAGCTCAACGATCTGATCAAAACCAGCCCGAAGCTGGTTGAGAGGTACCTGTGAGATCGTACAACAGCAGAACATTGAGGAGAGTTCTACAGTGAAAGAGACTCTTCGGAACATGCAAAAATTTAATCTTTTTAAGCACAGCCAGACAGGCTGCTTTGCAGGGCCCCAGGTCAGCTGCTGCCTGAGAATGCAGCTTCTCAGGACCAAAAGCAACTGGCTCACATCATTGCAGCAAGTTTTATAATCAGCACCCATGTGTGCGTGCAGGGACTAGGTACAAAGCCTACCACAAGTCTTATATCAGAGGGGGAAAAATGACTTTTCCCGGTGTTCCTGTAACATAACAGAGGAGAACTGCTAACCCATGAGCCAAGATCACAAAAGCTACAGCTTAACGCAAAGGTAACGACTTACCCTGGAGTCACTATCCAGCAAGCACCGAGCGATGATTGTGTCCAGAAAAACCTCATGAGCCGCAATGATGTGATCCAAGTCCTGTGCTTGTCGGACCTTGTTCCAGAGTTCATCCCACGAACATTCAAGTACCTGGAGCAATGATTCGGGATGGGGCTATTTTGATTTGCTAGATGACAAGCTCTTTGAAATTTAACACACACAACACGCACAGCATATTAGAAGTGCTTCTTTTTTAAGCAACCAACTGGGTGGATAAAGCGTACCTCAAACGTAATGTAATACTGCATTTGATGAATGAAATGGACCATTTCTGATGCCCGAACGTGACACTGATGCAGCACCCCAGAAAGCTCTGTAAAAAATTCAAAGAGATGGTATGTTAAAGACCAAAAGGACAGTGATAGCCATCAAACCAGCTTGGCAATGTTTTTTTTTTTGCCAAACGGAGTACCCCACAAAACAGCCACTAAACTTGGATGGTAACTGCAATACTGGCTGGTAACGCAAGACCAAAGAACTTTGCGCAATGAACTTCTTGAAAACAGAGCCAAAGACGATGCTGGCTGTGTGATCAGACAGCGCTGAAAACCTGCGGAGCATCACAAGAGAAGACGACCCTTGCAGTCCCCCAAGAGACCAAAATACAGTGAATGCTGCATGCACTCTTTGGTAGAAAGTCTAAGACTACAGATCCACAGTTGCTTCTTCTTTCACTCTCCTCAGATCTCTTGCAACGAGCCTTCAAAGACAGAGGTAGCATAATCTGCATTACTTAATTACACTGAGACCAAAATGGAGGATGGCTGTGACGGGACTGGGCAGTTCATGACTCAGGTGTTCCAGGCTCCGTTCCTCATGCCACCACAGAGGCACAGGGGCAAGTCATCCTGACAGCCTCAGCTGCTCACCTGTAGAAGAGGGTATGGTATCTCTGTTGCAGAAGGGTAGGCTCAAGAAAACCAGCAATGGCATAATTCTCCAGTATGTGCATATTCAACGTTCTGGAACTAGGCGGTTGTCTGGGGAGAGGAAGACCTCTCTCTCGACAGCTGCCAAACGGATCGTGCTGCTGTAGACGAGCACACGAGACTGCTACAGAAGGAATGCTGCCTTTTCATATGCTGCGATGTTACAGAACCATACGCTGCGCTGAATGATAGACCAACAAGCTCCTCTGTTCTTCATTCCTCACACCTTTGCAGGAAGACTGCCTCCAACATATTGTGTTGCATCAACTTGAAACAGGGTCAATGAAAATAACTTCCCGGGTTGGCCAAAGAGCAGAAATTCCTTAACATTGGTGATGAGAGGGTATTTGTATTCCTTCTTCAGATTACTGACACGAAAAGAGCAAGCTTGACCTTACTGCCTGTAATTCCTCCTTTAAAGGATTAAAATCCCAGGTGTTCATATGGTTTGGGAACGGGGAATAAAGCTATCCTAGAAAGAGAACGCGACCTCTAGGGAGTGGACAAAGTCCCTCCAGCTGCTCCTTCCATCCCTCCAGCCAGAAGCCAGACCATGTCTTTGCCAACACACTCCCCTTCCTTGGGGGTACACACCCAGAGAAGCCCACGCTGGCCTCCTTCCGACAGCAACAGCTATAAGGGCCTGGCCAGCATCCTAAACAACGGTGGTGTTTAACGTGCAGCCGAAACGGAAGGTGGTGAGCAACGGAGCTTTTATCTGCAAACAACTGCTCCACGGCAAAGCACAAGAAATGCCTCCCGGCAGGGGGAAATAGGAACAAAGACCAAACTTCCTTCTGAGAAAAAACAAAGCCCTCACAATGGGAGATGCTTGCAGTCTGAAAACTGCGGGGTGAGGAAAATAAGATTGGTTACCTGCCCCCTCGTCTCAAAGGAGTCCAAAAGGGAGAACAGCAAAACACGCTGGCTTGGAGTCAGAGAAGCGCTCACCGGGGACAGAGAAATGACAGCAAAGTAAATGCCACTTCCCGGGAACAGGAGGGAAACGGAGTCATGCCAAAAAGTCCCACAGACCAGCTCTGTGAATCGGAGCAGCCTCAACAAGAGCCTCTTTCCCAGCCGCCTCCAGAGGCAGAGGCGTTCTTTGCCTCCTCACGTCTAACTAAACCCACAGCAAAGTGCCTCAGAGCTGAAGAGCAGCCTTGGACTCTGCAAATAAGGAGGCAACAAGCTCTGAGAAGAAACAAATACTGTGCCAGCGCCTGCATGTCCACGCTTTGTTCCAAAGCCACCTACTTGCCATTGGAAACTTGGGTCCTGCAGGAAGAGAAGTATTTGCACCTCTGGCATCTTAAACTCGTGTCCAGGCGGACAATTCACGTCCACGCCTGGGAAGGGACGGAACCCACCTGCGTGCTAGTTATGGCCGGTCTTGCAGAAGAGAGCCCTTCACGCTCCTGTGACGTCATTGTAGAAGTCGGGGGCCGCACAAGCTGAACCATGAGTAAAGACAGAAATGCCTCCCTGCCTGTGCACATTCTTCTGGGCCACTGATTCTTTCCTCTGAGACCTTTCCTGCCTCCCCTGCCCCCAAGCTTTTGTGACTCAGAAATCACTCAACATCACCTTGAATGGACAAGAGGAAATGTAATCAACGCACTTTGCCTGGAAGAGCTTGTGCTTAAGCCCCAGGGTCCGTGCTTCTGCTAGGAAACCCAGGGGCAGGTGGCTGGGCAGACTCAGCTCTGCTGCTCCACCGCAGCCCACGAATCCCAGCCCTACCAGGAGGTGTGAAAAATGCAGGAAGCTCCCTGCCCTTCCGTTCTCTTTCCTGCCCTTCCCAAAGGTGCTGTTCCCCTGATCACCAGGGCCACAAACAGTCACTCCTGCCTTAGAGAGGGACACCTACAGGCCAATACCTTATTGCCAAGACTGCAAGCCATCAGTTGACTACACCACGAGTGTGCCAGCTCTTCAAAGGACACAGCACAAAGGTGAGGGTTTTACCTGCACCAATGTTGGGCACCCCCGTGCTCGTAGCCAAAAGAGTTAAGGAAGAAGTAGACGATTTGCTTACACTACTCGAGGGAAAGGCAAGCAAAGAGCTTGCGTATTCGCCACTCCCATCAGGAACAGAGCAGCAATGGCCGGAGAAGGGAAGCTCTGCAGCCAGTCAAGGAGTTCCTGCTTGGGGATTTCTCTTAAGAGGCACATGGCTGAAAACACCCGGGATGCGGGCCTCTAGTAGCTGTGGTACTGTAACACCAAAGCTGTGCAAAACTCATACAAGCAACACTAAACATGGACACTGACGTTTCCGCTTTACCCCTCTACTCCCACCAGCCCAAAAGGTCCCAATTCTAAACACCTAGATCCATCTTGGTAAACGTTGCCATGCCACAAAGAAGTGTATCCCTCCGGAGCTAGAGTTACTGAGAGACGTGCAGCTCGGTCCGAAAAGGCAAGCCTGAGTCAGCACCCATGCTCAGAGATTCTACGATCTTCTCAGCTCAGAAGTGCCACCTGAAGGTCCCAAGCCCTTCTGAGCACACCAGAGCCGCTACACTGCACACCTTCCACTTCCTTCTCCAACAGCTGCTCCTCCTAGCTGAGCCTCTTCTGCTCTGCTCGGAACTAAGCCAGAGCACCGGCAATGCGGGAGGGGAAAACACCCAACTTGGGAAGGCTTGTTACTTGCAGCACAGGAGAAAGGGAAACACAGGGGACAGTGGGAAGGCCTCAAGGAGGCTGAACAAAAGGGAACGGAGAAGGACCGGGCAGTAGGAGGCAGCTTCCCTCTCTCTCCTGCTCCCTCTCCTATTCAGCTTCAGAAAGGTCTCTTTTGAAAGCTGCTCTCCCTGCCTCAGAGCCAGCCTGAGTCGAGGCTACAGTTTTTCCTCCCCCGCCAGGAGTGCATCTTTCAGGCCGTAGCATGAAGTTATACATAGAAGAGCTAGAGTGTGCTACCTGGTGTAGTCTTAAGACAGGGTTGTTGAGAAAAGTAATGGTAAGCACAAGGAGGGAACGCTGGTGGAGGGAAGGTGAAATGCGTACAAGGAAAATAGACCTGAGCACTTCTTTTATGCCATGCTGAACCTTAATGCTCTACACCGAAAGGAATGTATATTCAAAGTGCTCAGGTTTCGCAGAGTTGCCACTGTGTGGATTATTCGTTTCTATCTTAAACATACAGAAAACAATCTCTATCCAACTCTTCTACCTGCTCCATTCTGAACTTGCAGTTAGGAAACTCGACGTTTTCTCTGACGTCAAAACTAGAACCCTGTGATGCAACAAAGCTAGGCATAAAAGAGATTGTGTTACAGAAAAGTAAAGGCTACAGAGGCAACTAAAATGTTATATTGCCTCAGTTTCCCTTCTTTATTTATCTTCTGTCTTCAAATCAAGAAGGATACTGAAGCTTAATTTATTAAGCATCCATAAAGCAGTATGTTTTAGATGAAAACCCGTTTGATGAAGAATACGTAATGTGTATAAGCAGCAGCTGGAAAGCCAACGAAGTCACAGAGCTTCGCATGGGCTGAGCCATGTACCCAGAAGATCTCCATCGTATGATTGGGATCTGTCAACAATAAAAGGACAAAACATCTACAGACTTGGCTGGCACCTTCTTCTGTTACACTCCATGACTGAACTTTACTAATCCTTAAAGCACACTCTGCTAATTTGTTAGATGTAAATTAGAAAGTGCAGTCTACAAAAGTAAAATGACTTTAGCTGTATTATGACAGTGTTCCTACTGCTTGGCTCTTCCACAAAAACACCTGCCTTGAAAACAGTCACTTCACTGCTTGCTTTCTTCTTTCCAGAGAAGAGCTCCACAAGTGACCTGGGGAGCTCGACATGAAGAGGGGAGGGTGGGAAGGCACACAAGCCAGCCTCACAAAGTCCAGCCTCCGGTGCCAGGAGGCACGTCTGGTGCTGATGATAGCAAACTGGGAGGAGTGGCTGATACCCCAGAAGGCTGTGCTGCCATTCAGAGAGACTTGGACAGGCTGGAGAGGTGGGCAGAGAGGAACCTCCTGAAGTTCAGCAAAGGCAGGTGCAGGTTCCTGCACCTAGGGAGGAATAACCCCAGGCACCAGTACAGGTTGGGGGTTGACCTGCTGGAAAGCAGCTCTGCGGAGAAGGACCTGGGAGTGCCGCTGGACACCAAGTTAAGCATGAGGCAGCAATGTGCCCTTGTGGCCAAGAAGGCCAATGGTATCCTGGGGTGCATTAGGCAGAGCATTGCCAGCAGGCTGAGGGAGGTGAGCCTCCCCCTCTCCTCAGCCCTGGTGAGGCCGCATCTGGAGTACTGCGTCCAGTTCTGGGCTCCCCAGTACAAGAGGGATGTGGCGCTACTGGAGCAAGTCCAGTGAAGGGCTACAGAGATGATTAGGGGACTGGAGCATCTCTCTTAGGAGGAAAGGCTGAGAGAGCTGGGCCTGTTTAGCTTGGAGAAGAGAAGGCTGAGAGGAGATCTTATCAACGTGTGCAAGTATCTGAAGGGAGGGTGTTGAGAGGATGGGACCAGACTCTTTTCAGTGGTGCCGAGCGACAGGACGCGAGGCAACGGGCACAAACTGAAACACAGGAAGTTCCATCTGAACATGAGAAAAGGCTTTTTCACTGTGAGGGTGACAGAGCACTGGAACAGGTTGCCCCGAGAGGTGGTGGAGTCTCCTTCTCTGGAGATATTCAAAACCCGCCTGGACGCGATCCTGTGCAATGTGCTCTAGGTGACCCTGCTTGAGCAGGGGGTTTGGACTAGATGATCTCCTGAGGTCCCTTCCAACCTCAACCGTTCTGTGATTCTACAGCAGTCATATTTAGTGAACCTAGTAACATCCAGTCCCTTTTATCTTTGCTAGATGTCCTTTCCCTAATTGTTCATGAGTTTATCACACTGTAGTTTCATTGCGTTCCTACAAAGAAAAATAATTTATTTCTAAGTTGTAATAAGAGAGTGGTAGGAATTCATGTGGAAAAAATAAATATTGTAGTGCTTGAAATATTAAGAATGTTCATAGGTTTCCTCTGTTAGGGTGGATTGTTAACTGTTTCAGTATATGACTGAATATCAGTGATTCCAGATTGACCAGCTTTTGTTTTGTTTTTTACTTTCTTTTTGTTTATCAGTATTATAATGAATATTGCAGTCAGACTGTTGCAGGCAGACTGACTACCCCAGGACTCTTCAGAGGCATTCAGATTCACTTGTTGACAGCCTACTATAAGTCTTAGGCAGGGTCTTCCTTTGTCAACATGTATAGCTTTTGAAGTTCAACAGATTTATTTCTTTAAGTTTGTTTTTGCCAACCTTGGATGTTAAAATTCCCAAGCACAACAAGAATACTTCCAGCAATGGCAATTTATGATGGGTTCCTGTATTTTTGTCGTCATCTTATAATTGACTTGACTTTGCTACAACCTTGAACACTTTTGTGTAAACTTCAGATTTTTTTTAAAATGTTTTGATCTCGTCATCTGATTTTTACAAAAATAACTATTCGGACTCTCTCTCTCTCTCTCTCTCGCACACGCCAACGCCTGTGTAACTTTTTGAAACACCCTGTCATTAGTGTGCAATACCAACATGTTTTGGGGAGGGGGGGTGTCCTTTAGTGGTATTTTCACAACTCCCTTGTTTTTTTTACAACAAGGCTTTTTCCTTTGTAAAATTATATTGATCATCCTGTTAGGATATTATATGTTTCAAAAAGGCTTTAAGGTGAGTAACTACTTGGACTTATGGCTCATAGACTCTGTGTTGGATTTTTACTTTATTCGTATCATGTGGTTTTGTAAACATGCTTTGTAATAGATTCATTTAGTATTATTTACAGTCATAGTCATTATAACTGCAAGATATCTCTTGCAGATGAAAGGAAATTGCATGTGTGTTCCTGTCTCATTCAAAGCCCATGCATTTTTTTCCTTGTGGGTTTTTTTTGTTTGTTTTGCTACTATTAATTCCATATTAAGATTAAATCTTGGTGATTTAATTGTGAGCCCTCAGCAGGCTGTTTCCCAAGTTTACTTCACTATGAGCAGTTAGCTACATCTGGGATATTGAGGAAAATTGTTCCTGAGGAAAAAACTATCTGAAAAGAAAACCGAATGTGCCTACACTGAAACAGAGCCCTGTGAACGGCCACTACAAAAAAAAGTGATTATCAAAGAAAATAGTTCATACAGTTATCATGCTAAAAATATCTGTCTTATAGTTTGTATCTCACAACGAATGAAATTAAACCTTAAATTACTACTGAGGAAGGACTGACAAAAATGTGTTGTAAAACCCAAGCACGCTTGCCTCTTCTGCTTGTGCTGTTCTTTCAGGCCTGTCATGAGTCTTGCAGCTCTTTTGCCAGTGACGTTTCACAGTGTTTGGAACGTTTTATTTAGGTCCCCAAATCAAGCCTTCTACTGCTTGTGTAGGCATATTTCTGCAGGGCCCCCTTGACTGTGGGGGAGCTGTGTTTTCATTTAATCTTAGTGATGCTCTGATATTGTGATATGATATGATGTGATGACAGTAATCAAAAACTTGGCAAAAGTTTTTTCTGAACACATTTGCTCTTAAGAGCGCAAGCACCACAACGTGACATTCTGAGAACAAAACTGTGTTTACAAAACAATGATAGTTTGACCTGGGCGTATCCCTAATTTAACAGAATAACAACCTTTTTCCTACTTCTAACACTTTTTCCCCCCCCAGACCATTTGGCTTTGCATTCTTTCTACTCTGCTTCTATTATCCCTTTGTAGTCTAGAACTATATTTTCTTTCCACAAACTTTACTTTTTTTTTTTTCTTGACTTCTGCTCTCTAGCACTGCCCGTCTTACTCGTCAAAATCCCTTCTTCAGCCCTTAAATCTTTATAACCAGGCTTTTTCCTCTCTGCTTGAACTCCTCACTCTGCTGTTACTGATGCTGTCCTGCGCCCATGTTCTCATTATAGGAGTAAATGTGAAAAATTATTCTCGTGAAGAAAATCCCTCATTTTGTGATAGGTGATAATTTGTTACATCAACTCGTGAAGTGATTTTACCATGAAACTAGGCACTAAGTACGGGCTATCACCACAATGATTGTACTGAGCCAGCAGAGCGATATTGTATTGTGAAATGTATGCGCGCGACCTGAAGGGCACCACGCACAACGCAGAGGAAGACCCCAGCTTTCATCCCGACCCCCCCCCCCCCCCAGCAACAGCCGGCGCAACCACAGAAGTTGCAGGCATATAAGGGGACTGTGAGCGGGGGGATTGCGCGCGCCGTTGGTGGAGCAGGAGACTCCCCGGCCGCCCAGCGCTGTTTTGCTTACTTGTGACTTGCTCAATTACTCTATTAAATTGGAGTTTATGCAACCCGGCCCGAGTGGTTGTCAATTTGTCGCGTTTACCTATAACAATTTGGTGCCGTGACTCGGATGCAGGCTTCCCTGGTTTCGGGACTCTGACTCAGGGGAGGCGCCCCATCCCGTCTTCGGATGGCCCCTGAGTGGGTAGTTCCCCTACCAGAACCTGTATTTCCGAACCCTAAATCAGGACAAGTAAGCAAAAGAACTGCAGTACCCCAGAAACTTTGTGCACGAAGATCCGAACGAAGACTCAGGACTGAGTGAGTATATGTATGTGGTTCCGTTCGGTTGGGGTGGGATCCCCGGAGCACGTCTGAGTGAGACGTCCCCAAGGGACGAAGCGAGTGCGGACCCTACAGTCGTGCGGTTCCCATTGTCCGCGAGGGCGTGGGCCACGACCTAGGGGAGCGATTGAGCGTGTGTGTGTGTGTGTGCTCCGGAAGATGGGACAGAAAAAGAGCAAGTCTTCTGATCCCATAGAGGGCTTTACAGTCGATAGCCCTTTAGGATTAATGATTAAGTATTGGAACGATTGGCCCTCCCGAAAAGGCAAAAGTCGAGAGAAAATGGTACATTACTGCATGCAAGTATGGGGTGGGAAGCAGATTAGAAGAGACCCCCTTTATTGGCCAATATACGGGTCTTTTGAAAATTGGATATGTCAGGCCCCAAATATATATGTGAATTCAAAGGAGCCCTTTAGTTTAGAAGAGAGTGAGTATGCTAGTTTATGGATAAGACCAGATACTCGGACCATGATATTTACCCTGAAAGAGAAGGGTTCGAGGAAGAAAAGCAAAATATTGGAGGAACTTCCCATTTCTCCTCCCCCCTATATTCCCTCAGCTCCAGCTCAAAACCCAACACCAGTCCCTCCTCGTAGCCCCTCTCCAACGACCCCAGACCGGGATCTAGACCCTCCTAGTTCCCCAGAAGAAACCCGAAGGGTCACGAGGAGTCAAACGAGGGGAGGTGGGCGACCTGATCAGCTGTACCCCTTGCGAGAACTCCCCATGGGAGGACCGCAACCAGGGATGGGTTTTGTGTCCGTGCCCCTGAGTTCAGGGGATGTACGGGATTTCAAGAAAGAAATGGGGAATTTATTAGAAGACCCTTTAGGGGTGGCTGAAAAACTAGATCAGTTTTGGGGTCCTAGCCTTTATACATGGGAGGAATTACAATCCATCTTAAGCATATTATTTACAGTGGAAGAAAGGGAAATGATCCGTAGGGCCAGGATGCGGATTTGGGATCAACAGCACCAACAAGGTCCCGCAGCAGATATCAAATGGCCCACCCAACGGCCGGACGGGGACAATCAGAATGCTGAGCATCGGACACATGTCCGATCTAGGAACCATAATAGTTCAGGGAATCAGGGAATCTGTTCCCAGGGGGCAAAATATTAATAAGGCCTTCATGGAACAACAAAAAAGGGACGAGACACCAACAGAATGGCTTGAGAGAGTTAGGAAAAACCTGCAACTTTATTCCGGGGTAGACCCCAGTACCCCTGTGGGACAGGCTCTATTGAAAACACAGTTTGTAGCAAAGGCCTTTCCAGATATCAGAAGGAAGTTAGAGAAGTTAGATGATTGGCAAGATAGAGGACTGGACGAATTGCTGAGGGAAGCTCAGAAAGTGCATGGGCGAAGGGATGAGGAAACTCATCGGCGACAGGCAAAGATTCTGGTGGCAGCAGTCCGAGAAGGACAGAGAGGGATCCAGGCGCAACCCCCTAGGTCGTATAACGGACCTAAAAGAAAGCCACCTCACCAAGAAGGACAACCCAGAGAAGTCGTGACGAGGGACTTGAGGCAGGTTGAGTGTTTTTATTGCCAGAAGAAAGGGCATCTGAAGAGGAATTGCAGGAAGCGAATGCAGGATGAGCAAATGTTCCAAGAAGATTAGGGGGGTCAGGGGCTCTATCTGCTGGGGACTCATAAAGGAACCGAGCCCTTGATAAAATTGAAATTAGGTCCCCAGCGACAAGAAGTAGAATTCCTTGTGGATTCTGGGGCAGAAAGATCTACTGTCCAAACGGTACCCTGGGGGTGTAAACCATCCCCAGAGAAATTGCAAGTGATAGGAGCTAAGGGAGAACCCTTTAAGGTCCCAGTAATTAAAAATGTGAAAATAGAATCAGAATCTCGATTAAGTGTTGGATCCTTTTTATTAGTTCCCGAAGCTGAGTATAATTTACTGGGCCGAGATATGATGGTTGAATTAGGAGTCAATTTAGAAGTAGAGAGTCAAGAATTAGTTATAAAAATATGCTCCCTTACTATTGAAAATGAGGCCAAAATCAATCCTGAAGTGTGGTATACCCCAGAGTCAGTAGGGAAACTAGATATTGCTCCTTTTGAAGTGAATATACAGAATTCAGAAATCCCTGTTAGAGTCAAGCAATATCCAATGTCACAGGAAGGGAGGCAAGGACTCCAACCAGTAATCCAGAGGCTGATAAATCAAAAGTTACTGGAGCCTTGTATGTCTCCCCATAATACCCCCACAATACCCGTAAAGAAATCAGACGGTACTTATAGATTGGTACAAGATTTAAGAGAAATAAACAAAAGAACAATTGCCAGGTTCCCAGTTGTAGCTAACCCCTATACCATACTTAGTCAGCTGTCACCTGAGGCTAAACGGTATACGGTTATAGACCTGAAAGATGCATTTTGGGCATGCCCCCTTAAAGAAGAATGTAGAGACTTTTTTGCCTTCGAGTGGGAGGACCCAGATACCCATAGGAAACAGCAACTCCGATGGACCGTTTTGCCACAAGGCTTTACAGAATCCCCTAATTTGTTTGGGCAAGCCCTGGAGCAGGTCCTAAGTACTTACGAGACTAATCCTCAAATTACTTTAACACAATATGTGGATGATTTGCTTTTAGCAGGAAAAACCCAGGAGGAAGTTAGACGTGAGAGTATTAAGTTGTTAAATTTCCTAAGTTTAAAGGGACTGAAAGTATCAAAATCAAAGTTGCAATTTACAGAAGAAGAGGTGAAGTATTTGGGACATTGGCTTAGCAAGGGCACAAAAAAATTGGACCCTGAAAGGGTAAATGGTATACTGTCAATAAGACCCCCGAAGAGCAAAAGACAGGTCCGACAATTGCTGGGGTTATTGGGGTATTGCAGACAATGGATTGAAAATTATAGCAATAAAGTAAAATTTTTATATCAAAAACTAATAGTAGATTGGCTGATAAAATGGACTCAAACCGATGATCAAAGCCTCGAAGATTTGAAGGCCGACTTGGTGAATGCTCCTGTTTTGAGTTTACCAGATATTAAGAGATCATTCTACATGTTTATCAATACACAGGAAGGGACAGCCTTTGGAGTCCTAACACAGGAATGGGCAGGGAAAAAGAAACCTATAGGGTATCTTTCAAAATTGTTAGACCCCATCAGTCGGGGATGGCCCACTTGCTTACAAGCCATTGTAGCTACAGCCTTATTAGTAGAAGAGGCTAAAAAGATAACCTTTGGAGGAGAATTAAAAGTATATACCCCTCATAATATACAAGGAGTACTACAACAAAAAGCTGAAAAATGGATAACCGATGCCAGGCTATTAAAATATGAGGACATTTTAATCCATTCTCCAAAGTTGGAAATTGAGACTACAAGCTTGCAGAATCCAGCCCAGTTCCTGTATGGGGAACCCAGTGGTCAATTAAGACATGATTGCATGCGTCTAATAGAATACCAAACTAAAATAAGAGAAGATTTAGAAGAAGAAGAGTTACCAGAGGGGACTAAATTCTTTGTGGACGGATCCTCCCGCGTAGTTGAAGGAAAACGCAGATCAGGGTACGCTATTGTAGATGGGAAGTCTCTAGAGTTAATAGAATCAGGGCCCCTAGACAAAACTTGGTCGGCCCAGGCTTGTGAATTGTATGCGGTTTTTAGAGCCTTAGAAATTTTAAAAGGCAAAATAGGGACTATATACACCGACTCTAAATACGCTTATGGAGTAGTACATACATTTGGGAAAATATGGGAAGAAAGAGGACTGATTAATTCGCAAGGGAAGAATTTAGTGCACGAAAAATTAATTAGAAAAACTTTAGAAGCTCTGAGGGGACCTCGGAGAATCGCGGTAGTACACGTTAGGGGCCATCAAAAGGGCACATCTTACCACATAAGGGGAAATAATCTAGCAGATGAAGAGGCAAGAAAGGCAGCTTTACACCTATTGTCTGAAGGAAAAGAGGGCCAAGATAAACTAGATACCAGGATGAGTTTTACTAAACAGGAAACAGATAAATTACGACAGATAGGAGCCCTAGAAAAAGAAGGTAAATGGGTGTTGCCCGATGATAGAGAAATTGTATCCAAAGGTGTGGCTTGGAGAATCATGAAAGTATTCCACCGACAGACTCATTGGGGAGTGCAAGCATTAGTAGACCAGTTTGGAACCAAGTATATGTGCATTGGAATATATGACATAGCAAAAAGACTAGTGGGAGAATGTTTGACCTGTCAGAAGGTTAACAAGCAGCACCTCAGAGAAAAAGTCCCAGGGGGACTATCAATAGCCAAGAGGCCATTTGAGAAAATACAGGTTGACTTTACAGAACTCCCGAAAGTGGGCAGGTATAAATACCTATTAGTTATAGTAGATCATTTAACTTACTTTATAGAAGCCTTTCCCGTAGCCCGAGCTACTGCGAAATCGGTAGCCAAGATATTGCTAGAAAACATCATACCCCGGTATGGGAATGTATCGGTCATAGACTCAGACAGGGGGCCACATTTTACATCCAAAGTCATTAAAGAAACATTAGATCCTTTAGGGATCAAGTGGGAGTATCACACTCCTTGGCATCCTCAAAGTTCGGGAAAGGTAGAGAGGATGAATGGGGAAATAAAAAAACAGTTAACGAAGCTAATGATGGAAACCCAGATGAATTGGATCAAGTGTTTACCCTTAGCCTTGTTGAATATACGAACTCAGCCCAGAACTGACACAGGAGTCTCCCCTTTTGAAATGTTATATGGGATGCCATATGATTTAGAAATACCAAAAGAACATCCTAAAGCAGAAGAGAGATTATTACAGAAATATATTACAGAGCTTATGAAGAGAAGACAAGAATTGATAAAGAAAGGACTAATAGTACAGAGACCTCCACTAGATGTAGCCATTCACCGAGTTAACCCTGGAGACAAGGTTTTAATTAAAACCTGGAAAGACTCGTCTTTGACTCCCCACTGGGAGGGACCTTTCCTTGTTTTGCTTACCACAAACACTGCTATTCGCACCGCAGAGCGAGGATGGACACATGCCAGCAGAATTAAAGGGCCGATCTCAGAATCATCGTGGGAAGCCTTTGGAAACCCGGACAATTTAAAAGTAACCTTTAAGAAGAAACCTAGAAACCTCGATAAGTAAGACCACATTTTGTAAAACCTCACATTGTATTTGTTATCCCTTTGTGTGTTATGCATGTAGGCTTTGTAAAGGGAAGTAGTGGACTCATTGGTAGTACGGGTACCTCCCTAGCGGCAGTTGTTGCCTTTGTTATGGCAAATTGACCTATTTGACATTAAAAAGGGATCTCAAGAAAAGATCGGTGGAATGGTGGGAAGCTTTTGCTAAAGGGGTACAACCAGAGAAAGGTTGTACCTACGCCAACCACCCCGATCACATAAGGCCAAAATTGAAAACACCAATTGTAGGTGGACCGTGCTGTATGTTGAGTGTCTCCCTCAAAGAACTGGGAAGCCTTTAAAATCAGAAAGGCTCATAAAGGAGGTTCCCCTGAAGAATACGGCTGCTGTCGAGAAGACGGTACACCCTGCTGCTCTGAGCAAAAGAGTAGGCAGAGGAGACAGAGACGTATGGAAACTGTGGGGATTGAGGCCAATAAGCCACCTCCTAAGCAGGGATACCCAAAATTGTAAGGCCCAGACTCTTTAAAGTCCCAGAGACACTTGGCATCACAGATCGCCCCTCCAAGGCATTAAGGGTTCGTAAAATATCCGTTAGCCAAGTCATGGGTCCACTACTCCTCTGGAAGACGAATCAAAGGGGAACATAATATACACCAACCCTTTAAGTGGTCATTAATAAGGTGGGAGGATCAAACAGTGATCCAAGTACGAAGTGTACCCGGGAGTCCTACATTTACAGCTACTTTTTGTGAGTTGGTGCCTATTGAACCATGTCTAAATCATATGGGGTTTTTACTTTTGTCCTAGTTCTAATCCTGGGCTGTAACTACCCAAACTCTTATTATTGTGCTTATCGGGGATGTGAAACTATAGCCTCTGATTGGACTCCAGAAGCAGGGTTAGATAAGTTTTTATCAGTAAAATGGGGGCCTTCTGGGTGTACCCCCCCCCCCCAAAGAGGATCTCCAGCTGGGGTATTGGGGAAATCCCCACTATACCCCCCCCGGGAACTTGTAAACATTTAATATCACCCATCCAGAGGATCCGGGATGGTTTTTGGGAAAGACCTGGGGAGTCCGTTACTGGGAGTCCGGGACCGATAGAGGTGGATTAATTTTCATAAAGAAAGATGCTCCCCCTGGCACAGGAGGCTGTTGTTCGATTTGATGAACAAATTAAAAAGGACCAAAACAAAAAGGGGGGATTGTGATAGGTGATAATTTGTTACATCAACTCGTGAAGTGATTTTACCATGAAACTAGGCACTAAGTACGGGCTATCACCACAATGATTGTACTGAGCCAGCAGAGCGATATTGTATTGTGAAATGTATGCGCGCGACCTGAAGGGCACCACGCACAACGCAGAGGAAGACCCCAGCTTTCATCCCGACCCCCCCCCCCCCCCCCAGCAACAGCCGGCGCAACCACAGAAGTTGCAGGCATATAAGGGGACTGTGAGCGGGGGGATTGCGCGCGCCGTTGGTGGAGCAGGAGACTCCCCGGCCGCCCAGCGCTGTTTTGCTTACTTGTGACTTGCTCAATTACTCTATTAAATTGGAGTTTATGCAACCCGGCCCGAGTGGTTGTCAATTTGTCGCGTTTACCTATAACAATTTTGCTGTTTTTCATCACCTCTTACATGCATAATCGTTACAACTGAGGGTCTGCAAAAATTGTTTGGCATAATTACATTCTGGAAAAGCTTTTGGATTATGTGGTGAATATATTTTCTGCAGTTTGAAGCCTCTTTTTAGAGAGAAAAAAGATAGTTTTATAAAAGATATCAAAACAACCTTCTGAATGGTTTCAGTGCTGATATTGGAAATCAGATCTATTATTTATACAGGCTGTATCTGAAAATTTTTGAGTTGCTTAGAGGCTTGTTACTTCTCTTTAATAACAATGAAAAATGTAAATTTAACTATTGTTTTTGTCATGACTAGGAACCTTGCAGTACATGGCTCCAGAAATCATTGATAAAGGACCACGTGGATATGGTGCACCAGCTGACATCTGGTCACTAGGTTGTACCATCATTGAAATGGCAACAGGCAAACCTCCATTTCATGAACTAGGGGAGCCTCAAGCAGCAATGTTTAAAGTAAGCATAATGTGATAGGTAATAATTTGTTACATCAACTCGTGAAGTGATTTTATCATGAAACTAGGCGCTAAGTACCGGCTATCACCACAATGATTGTACTGAGTCAGCAGAACGATATTGTATTGTGAAATGTATGCGCGTGACCTGAAAGGCACTACGTACAACGCAGAGGAAGACGCCAGCTTTCATCCCGACCCCCCCCAGCAACAGCCGGCGCAACCACAGAAGTTACAGGCATATAAGGGGACTGTGAGCGGGGGATTGTGCGCGCCGTTGGTGGAGCAGGAGACTCCCCGGCCGCCCAGCGCTGTTTTGCTTACTTGTGACTTGCTCAATTATTCTATTAAATTGGAGTTTATGCAACCCAGCCCGAGTGGTTGTCAATTTGTCGCGTTTACCTATAACACATAATTTATTTGCATTTGAATTTTGAAATACTAACTTAATTTTTTAGTATTAATTTAATTGGTTGTTACCACTTGTTACATGGGTTGTTCTGCACAAAGCCACAGTCTGACCTGTGTTCTTGAAGCTGACTGAATGATCCTTCTCTGCTTTAAGTTGTATTGCTCTAAGATGGTAGTAATTCATTTTTCTGTTGGAAATATATCATGACTTAGCATAGCAACCTGAAAAGTTAGTGAGGATTTATGAAAACTAATGATGTTCTCGGTCCTGTCACTTCTTTCATCTTCTGCTCTTGGTTTATGATTTTCTTCTTGGCAACCAGAGTCTCCAGTGGTGACAACCAAGTTCTTTCTGCTCCTTTAAATCTTTTTTAAAAGCTTCACTGTCAGAGGGAAGCTTTGTCTTGTCTTTCAAAGGCCCAGTCTTTGCAAGATGGTAGGAAGCTGTGGTGGAAGAGGGGGGCCTAACTTTCCTCGATTTTTGGTGTGGACCCCGGGAGCTCTGTATTTCACATCCTAAGTCTTTTGGATCAGACCTACCTCCTTGGGGTAAACTGTTGATTCTGTTACCTTGTTTCTCTTAGTGAATCTGTTTTCAAATATTCAAATTAACACTGGAGGAGAGAATGCTTCAGATAACTTTTCCAAACACAATTTATTTTCAGAAGTATTTCTTCTAACTCTAAAACTCATAGTAATATGAAAACTATGATTTGATAATGTGCGTCCAGTATGAAAAAATTTTTTGATTCTTCTACTGGTTTGCAGTCGGCCCTTTAGCAAAGTATTTAACTTTTCACTTATGCTTCAGATTCCTCATTCTTAAATATGGAAAATATCATTCGCATAACCAAGTAAACTGCAGTTTAAATTATGAATATTAAATGTTTTGTCTTGTGGAAAGTCACCCTGTGAGCATTAGTATAATTATTAATGGCACCATGGTAATAAAATCAAATCTTTATCAATAACTACAGTAGGCTGGGCTCCAATTCAGCATGGCATGTAACACCATGTTTCAGCTTAGGCTGAGTCCTCCCATGTAGCACAGCTAAAAGGCAAAGAAAGGGATGTTTACGGGTTTTGATTTAGTTGTTCTGACAGTGTAACATGGCACCTTGGTGCTGTTGGCTTGTGACACTGCCTCAAAGGAAGCTGCATGAGGGAACATGGTTTGGTTCACTAAAGCATTCCTGATGGAGCCATGGGAAGAGAGAGTCTTTCCATGTCACTGTAAATGCCAGATGTGGTTCTGTCAGCAGATGCCTTGTCATGTTGTATCTGGCACTTAGCTGAACTATTCAGTGAAGGATGTGTGTGTGTCTTCATTTTTCTGCACATTTTAGTGAACTGTCAGGAAGTCCTGGTTTAGTTGTGGGTGCTTGATGAGCTCTGCAAAGGCTGACAAGGTGAATGTGGGCAGAATCGTGCATGTCCCTAGGTCCTGCCCATAAGTGTCTTCTGGCCGCAGAGCTTCCAAAATCTTTAGAATCGGTATTTTTTAAAATGCTTTTCTTACACTTCTTTCTTCAAGGATGTGGCATGGTTTTTGCTTTTTTACTGCAGACTGTGTTATTATGCTACAGTCAAGCATTTGCTTTTGTTTTCTGTTTCTTGACTCTGCTGAGACCTGCTTGGAACTGCCCCTTGCTGGGCACTGCAAATCTTGCCATTTCGTTTTGCTGTGTGATAGAAGCAAGCAAATTAGAAGCCAGGTTTGCAGCCTAGAATGAAGCAGACTGACTGGGCAGGCATGTAAAAAGAGCAGAGGCCTGGAAAACTTGGTATTGAACTTCTGAAGGTCCCCACCTCCAGACATGCACACTCTGGCATGCACAGGGCAGGTGAGGAGAAGGAAAGGCTGAGTTTGGCTATGTAGGCAATATGGAAATTGCAAATGACCAAAGAGCTGGACCAAGTAGAGAAAAGGAGAGGAAAAAAATCTAGAATTGGAAATAATTCTTGGCTGATTGTACATTATCTGGTATTTCATCTCTGAGCATATGTGTGCATCTGGTTCTGTGTGAAAGGAGTGGGAACAAATGACATTCAGTGGAGATAAAGTGTTGCCACAGAATTTCAGAATGCTGGCTACGAAAGTTATTCCTGTTGAGCCACAGAGATAAAGATGAGATTTGGAGAAATGCATTCAAAGTTACTGGACTTGGCTTGGGCAGTCCTGGGTTTTGTTTAGCTGCTTAAGAGTATAACCTGGCACCACTGTGCTGTCAGCTGGTGACATTGCCCCAGTTGAAGCTGGCTTCATGAGCCTGTCCCTGGAGCGCACGAACAGGAGAGGGCCGCCACAGACATGGGCATGTCAACAGGAGCTATTAGAGCCCAGCAAAGAGCTGGCTGTCTCGGACTGGGCTCTGAAGCAAAAGTCTTGCTGGACTGACTTTATGAAGTGGTAGAACTATGTATCCCATTATAAGGCACTGTCCAAAACGTACATGGGATTTTACAAATCAAATAAAGAAGCTCCGTCAGACAAACAAAATATCCAGATGTTAGGTGACCTGCCCAGTCATATATTGGTGTTTTTTTTTTTTTTTTTTTTTTTTTTTTTTTGCAGAGGTTAGCAAGTTGCATGTATATAAAAATGTTACCTGCAGTCTCTGACTCTGCAGGAAATAGAGTTTTGAATGTGCTTAGAGACATGGTTCGGAAGGACTTAATGCATGAGCGTTTCAGAGTCTGCACCATCATTCAAATGCAGGCACTGCTGTTCAGCATTTTTTGCTTCAGCCTGCATTGAGAGTAGACTTTACAGATCTCAAAAAGCTAAACCACTATTGTAAGTGCATAATGGTGCCACAGTGTGTTAATGCAATTGTATAATGAGACTATTTAAACAACTCTCTATTTCAGCAAGCTGCTGGCACTTGTTTAACTGCTCGGCTATCTCCCTTGTGGCCATTGTCTTTTGGAGGCCTTGCTGCTTGTTCTCTAGAGCCTGTTTTACTTAAAGATGTGTTTACATAATGATACTGAGACTACGAGGCATAATTTTGCCAGATACATGCCATACAGTGCACCTGCTACATAACTCTTTCTTCAAAACATTTATGCCAGCTTTGCACTGATGAATAAGATGGCAATGAAGGTGCTGGAGAAATCACTAGGGAGCAACCTGGAGAAATAAATCTTTACTGACTTAAGGTGTATAATATGGGGGGAGGGGGCAGGTGTCTTGTTTAACCCTTTGGGCGTCATGTAATTATTTCCAGTTAAATAACACTGAAACGCAATGAAAGACATCTGGCCTGAGTGTTGAGGGTGGCGACAAGGTCTGGCAAGGTCATCATGAGCATTCGTACAAGGGAATTTGGCAGCAGCAGCAGGAGCGGAGCAGGTGCAGGCCCTGGGCAGGGAGGCAGTGAGGCAGCCGGCGCTAGAGAGGGAAGCTGTGCCCGCTCCTTGGCATTGCGGCAGCGGGGGAGATCAGCAACCAAAGAGATACTGCGTTGGGCAGGGAGGTGGGAAGGCTATGCAACAGCAGAAGGGATTTGTGGCTAGTAGGAGAAGCAGTATTTGAAGCACTCGATACAGATAATGTCCAGGCCCTGAGATTGTGTAAAGGTAGAAGGTTGGATACATCCATGTGTTGACATTTATGTTACACCACGTGGGCATTCATGCCACGTCTGCGATGAAACAGTAGGATCAGAGCCTCCCTGTCACTTTGCTGCCGCATGTGAGCACCTGGATCATCGCTTTCCCACTTTGCAAATGCAGTCAGTGCAGGCGTGACAGATTATAGCAAAAAAAGCTTTGGCCCATGGTCTTTTTTCATTTGGTTGGTTGAGTCACATTAAAATAATTTGCATTCCTATTTAACTTGCAGGTTGGGATGTTTAAGATTCATCCTGAAATTCCTGAGTTGCTGTCTGGTGAAGCAAGGGCCTTTATTTTGCTCTGTTTTGAACATGATCCTAGTAAATGTGTTACAGCATCTGATTTGCTCAGAGACTGCTTCCTGAAGCAAGTCAACAAGGGCAAGAAAAACAGAATTGCATTCAAGCCTTCAGGTAAGGAATTATCAGCCAAATGCAAGTCAACATCATCATTAAGTGTTACATAAAAGATTGGAATCATTAAGCAATTTCTGTTAGTAAGGATGTTGGATGTGCCAAGAAATCATCAGGAGCCCAACTGTTGAAAGTGCCCGTGATTTGTAATTAGTTGTATCTAATTTTAACAATTCCCATAAAAAAGGTGTCTCGCTTATTTTGTGCTTTGCTTGCTGAAATCTCCCAACCCTATTCTTCCTCTCCCAAAAATAAATGCCTCATTTTGAGTAAATTAAAATTATAAAAATGACATTCATTCAAGACTTCCCAAAGAAATTTTGCATTTTAGGTTCACCATTATATGCACCATAAAGATCTGAGTTTTAGAATGTAGGTCCTTGGCACCTGAAAATGAGTCTCCCCTTATGCTATGTCAAACTGGGGCCATGTATCTTGGGACACACCATCTCTCTCTCTCTCTCTCTCTCTCTCTTTTTTTATTTGTCATGCACATCTGGATTTGTTCAGTATTCAGTTTACGTGGGTCTCCTTGGTGTGCATGGGTGAGCATTTTTAAACCTAATATGTAACTTGGAAATTTGGCATTTAGGTGCTGAAGTGGGTGTTTGGGGGGGGAGGTTGTTTTGTTTCATCCCCCTAGTGTCTTCTCCCTGCCTCTTCCTGCCTTCAGTTTATCCTCCGATAAACTGAATATCTTCTGCTCCCATTGGAAGTCAGCCACTTTCTCAGTGATAAGGTAAGCAAACCTTAGTATTGACCTGCCAAAGAAATCATTAATATTTGAAGGAGGCTCCCATTTAAAAACAAGCACAACCCTTGGTCTTGTATCTTCTTTCCCTTGCCTATACACACACATGCACATCCTCTCACTGCAAACTGAATCAAATTTCCCTTTTGGGGTATTTTTCCCTGTCAGCAGGGAGTTTTGGAGGAAAAAAAGTGGGGGGTTGGTGGCATTGTAAGGGAAAAAAAGTAGCAAAGACTTCATAACATTTAGCTGAGTTGATTTTTGTGGGGAAATGGGCATCTCCCCGCGTCCTGAGGGGCAGTGGGTACAGAGAAGAGCTGCAGTCCCCACTGCTCCCTGGCTGCCCCTGTCCGGCGCAGGCAAGGGGTAGCTGCAGAGCTCACACGGCTCAACCCGGGGTGGCAGCCAGGAGCTACGGGAAGAGCTGTGGCCTCCCGTACCGCTGCGCTTAGGCTCTCTGCAGCCTTCCTGGCCTTTGGTTGAGGATGTATTTCTGGAGCAACCAGGCAGCATTAGAACGGATGCAGCCCACCTTGCTAGCTGCCTGGGGAACAACAGGGTTTTGTCTACTGCCAGAGTTGTCTTCTGCACCCTCCTGCCTGCCTCCCTCTCTCCTGCCCTCACAGAGGAGGTGGTGGACCTCCTCGAGACAGCAGGAGGAGGTGATCCTGCCATGGAGACACCGGTGCTGTGGCAGGAAGTGAGTGCAGCATTGGCCGCGGATGTTAGCAGAGTAGGCAACTGCTGCAAATGCTGCTCACTGGTGAGGGCAGGGAACGGCAAAATGGCTCCAGCCAAACATCTCCTTTGCTGTGCTGGAGCTGTGGCGAGCTGTGGTGGCTGCTGCGGCCATCTCCAAGGGGAGGCTCGGGATCCTAAGGCAGGTTGTGGCCCAGCAGTTGCCGCACTCTCATGTGCAGTTTACTCTGCTGTTTCCCTTGCCTCAGTTTCCTCAGCTTTGCCCCCATCTTTTCATCCTGTCTAAATTCTTCTTCCTTCTGATAATAAAAGCAGCCCAGATCAAGTTGCAGCCCTTACTCTTGGGACAGCAACTTTCAATTTTCTGTGCTGCTGAGAAGCCTTGAACCAGTTCTGACAAGGTGATGTATGTTTTTTCATTTCAGTGACTGTTTAACCTAAGCCATTTGACCATCAATCATGTACTGTGGAGTATGTCAGAGCTTTCTGAACTACTTCAACTTCCAGCACTCTTCCTCCCCTGCCTCCTGGCTCCTCCAAGCAATTTCTAGTGACAAACATCAAAAACCTTTGTGATATTTTAGGTTCATGGATACGTGACAGAAATTCTTCCTCCTTACCTTTCTTATCACACAGCTGCAAACAGGCAAATAGAATTATAGGAAGCTCTGAGCATCTGATATATATATATTTTTTTCTTCTTATTTTCAAGATGAATTGGAGTGGAACAATAGACTTCCTTCAGGCTTGTCCTAAAAGAGAGAATTCATACTGAGGGCAAGGGGACATGCAAGCGAGGCAGGTACCTAGGAGGTCAGAGAAGGAGCAAATTTAGGTCCATTAGCACAATCTGGCAGAGGCAAGGAGGGAGGAGGCAGGTAGCGGACTGCTTCCTGCTTAGAGGAATAGCTGTGGTGGAACAGCTGGTGGTAACCTGCTGGATTGAGAAAGGCTTTTTAAATAGCTGTATAGCCAGGTGTATGGCTTCAGGAGACCAGCACCAAGAAGTGTGTGTGTATGTGGGAGAAGGAGAGAGAGAAATATTGGTAACAAAATGTCATTTTCATATTAGTATCTATCATCTACTTTGCTGTCTTTGGGTTCAGCAGTTATCTAATTCATACCTTTTAATGTTTATGTATATAAGGATTTTGACCTCTATTGCTGCTTTCTATCAGCAAGGCTGCATCTGCCTCAGTCACTTTACCAAATGAAGTCTTGACATCATCAAAGATGATCGTGGGCTGCAATTTTAAGAGCATCACCCTTTCCTGCCTAGTTCCGTTAAATGTTTTACAATGTCTGTTCACAGATTACAATCGTAATACATCTCTTCCACTGCTGCTCCACGGAGAACAGCCTGGCAGTAGCAGCAGTGGGCATGGGTCTGTTTTGCCAGACTCTGACATACAGCATGACATGTTATTCAAAAGGCCAAAGAGATCCATTTCAGAGATTCAGACAAAGCATCACATTTCCCATTTATTAAGGTAAAGTGTTTGTTTTTGGCTTGACCCCAGTGATGCTTATGTGCATTTAATTCATGTGTTTTTTTATCTGAAGACAATTGTGGCACATAATGAGTAGGTAAGCAGGTGTGCTAAATAGCAAGTGCATTGCATAAACAAGGTACCAGTTGATTTGTATGGTCTATATGTAACTAATGAATAGTGATCCTCTCTCTTCTGAAGGTTTCCATGTATTTATGTACTTTTTTCTAGTGAATAAATGTCAGTTTTCCTATTGACTGAATGGATGTTGACTCAGGAGTAAGTGGAAGAGTTCCTCCTTTCCAAGTACTCATGAAAAAACTTGGGAAAGGGGCAGCAGAAACACAGTTCTGCTGATCAGAGAGCACAAAACACTTCCAAATTAATGTGTTACAATATGGGGCCAGAAGAAATTCTGGCGTAGTTATCTCAGTCCAGGGTTTTCAGCTTTCCACCCCTAAACTGAACCAGTGCTGAGTGACTTTGGTGCCAGTTTCTCAGTAGGATGAAATCAGAATGGTTCCCTTGGCTTCAGGGAGAAAGGCTGGTTGAGAATCTGAACTGTCTTCTCTCTCCGAATTAGTGTTCGACAGCCTGGTCAATCTGTTGCTGTTATTTAACCCACTTTCTAACTTATTAACTATCCCTACTCACCTGTGGCAGTACTGACGTATTGCTAATGCTGAGGTCTTTCTTTGTGTTTGGCCCTGCTGCTGGTGCCCCAGCATGCCTGATGAGAGCTTGGTCTCGGAGGACAGGAACATGTCTTCTTCCGTGGAGGACAAGGATTCTGGCCTGTTTCTGCTGAGGAAGGACAGCGAACGCCGAGCCATTCTCTATAAGATTCTTAAAGAAGAACAGAATGAAGTTGCTTCAAATTTGCAGGACTGTATTGCACAGGTAATTTCGCTTGAGCACTACTTTTCCTGCTTAAAAAGGAAAATTAAAAATCAGGTAGTCAGTATCATTCCTTTTTCTGAAGACTAATATAGGAAGGTGCTAACAGTTTTAAATTAGTAGGAGTTTACCTTTCTGCAGTTCAAGTTTATGCTGGCACTCGTGTTTGATGGCCTGTGAACTTTTAACTGCTCGGATTGTTCCTTCTGGATATTTTAATCTCTGAAATATGTAAGTGTGTAAGCCTTCTGCTGTATCCTGAATGGATAGCAGACCCCATCTTCTGCCTGCTGCTGGGCTCTTGGTTTTTGCTTTTTTTGGCGGGGTGGTGATTACTTTGCAGGTGTTCCAGAGGGCTTGGGAGGAGGGGTTGTGGGTTTTTTTTTTTTTTTTTTTCTCCTTTTTTTAAAGGATATGGAAATGGAATACCAGCTAGTAATAGGTCTTGTTAGCAAAACTACAGATAATTCAAAATATATGTAAACTAGGTACGGTACGTTAACTTTTAAAAAGCTAAGGCAGATTTCTACAGAGGGAAGGGTTGACTGTAAAGAGAAGCAAGAAAAAAGCCTGTGTTCCATGACCCTGAGCTGTGGGTGTTGGGAATGGTTAAGCTGTAGCCAGGATACGCCATGCACCAGTAACAGAGCTGATATTGTTTAGGCTTTTCTTCCTAACGTCTGCTTATAATGTGCCACAATCATGATATATTTTTACAAAAGCTGGTGGGACCCCTCTGACTGCTGGGGTGAGCCCCAGCCAAGCCCAGCAGCGGGAGTCAGCACAGGGTTTGCTTCTCTCTGACTTGCTTCCCCTGCAGGCCGCGTACCAGGGCTAGCCGCTTGCCTCTGGCCTGGGGGGGCCCTTGTTCAGCTTTACCAGACCCAAGAAAAGGGCCAGCAGGCTAAGGCTGGGGAGGTGAGTAGGGGCAAATTTCTGCTTTGCTCTGAACTTAAATTGCAGCATAGCTCATAGCCTTACAGAGCAGAGGACTAAAACTCGTATGAGAGACCTCAGTCAGAACCAGGTTTGGAACCACGGGTCTAAATATTTTCCAGGAGAAGGAAAGATTATTTAGTAACAGCAAGTCCCACCTCAGTCTCCAGCTGTTTTGTGGCACTGCTCAAATGTTCTCTATCAATCGTCTCCTACCCATAATTTCTGTAATACTTCTCCCTTTGCCTTATAACTATACAGGTTTGTTGTTCTCACATGTAGTAATTGGGTGGCTCTGTGTAAGGGTTATGGACTGCAAATCTTCAGATGAACCCTTGAGACCTATCACTATGTAACCTTAGAACTTTTTCTGACTTCTGATAAATGTGTGTATAAACATAATGCTTTGCCTAAGGACATCAGATGTCTGCATAATTAGATGTAAGGTCACATTCAACTTACTGTAAGGATGGCATTTACAAAAATTTGGGTCTTTTATCAGTCCGCTCTGCCATTTTTATGGGAGCGCTACCCTCTGCAGTACACTGGAGAAATGTACAGCTCTTATCTGGAACCTCTTCCCTATGTGACAGCCACGGTATCAATAGACTTAACGCCTACTTTCCAAAAATAAAATTAATGTAAAAAAAATTAGTTAGAAAAAGGTAGACAATAAAAGCTCTGAAGAAACAAAACTTTTGTGATTTCTGTGCATAGCTGTGAAATACACGTGTGAAGCTAAAAATCATAACCCTAAATATACTGATGCTACTAATTAGTTGTTTATGAATCAGGGATTTATTTAATATACATTTCTTGTCACTTCTCCAGAGCTCTGAACTGCAACTTTCAGTAACCCACATCAAGCAAATTATTGGGATTTTAAGGGACTTCATACACTCTCCTGAGCACAGAGTGATGGCTTCTACCATATCCAAGTTGAAAATGGATTTGGACTTTGACAGCACTTCCATCAATCAGATTCATCTGGTGCTATTTGGATTTCAGGATGCGGTGAGCTCTTGGCTTAGCACAGAAGGAGAGGAATTCTTCCCCGACAAACCTCACCCCAGGTGGTTGTAGCTTCCCCATTCGTCCTCACGCAGTCTTGACTTCATCCCTGTTGATGCTGAACAGCCATTTGCTGTCTGTGGTCCAGCCTCTCTGTCCGCCGGGAAAGGTGGGAGAATGTGGGCACTATGGAGTAGGTAAGGCCCCGGTGACAGATCATAGGCAGGACAAGGAGAAGAGAAAATGTGTTTGAAGGTCAGGTTTATGGCTGGAGACCCTGCGACCACCAATGCTGAAAGTGCTCTTGGGCAAAAAGGAAGCGTGGGGTTGTCCTGGGCATCAGACAAGCTCTGCTGAGGTGTTGTGTCCTGGCACGCAGGGGCGGACACAGAGCCCATGTGTGCCAGAGCCTCAGAGAGCTCCCAGGTGGGCCACAAGGCCAAGTGGTGCTTGAGGGGCTGCCTGTGGGCAGCAAGCGCTAATGTCTGTGCTGGATCCTACATCAATTTCCTGTTCTACCTCTCTGTGTAGTGAAGAGGGGGCTTGAATATTACAGTCTGGGTAGAGTTTGAACGCTGTAGCCTAAAAATGTCAAATCTGTTGATTAGACTTTCAAAGGTGAGGCAGCTTTATTGACTCCTGCAGTTGCTACTGTATAATACTTTGATTATGGAAAATAATCAATTTCTTTCCTAAGGTATAAGCAAATGTCATCTGCTGTTCCTTTGACTTGCTTATTTCTTTATAGGTGAACAAAGTATTAAGGAACCACTTAATAAGGCCCCACTGGATGTTTGCAATGGATAACATCATTCGCCGCGCAGTCCAAGCAGCAGTCACTATTCTTATTCCAGGTAGGTCAAAACAGCTGAACACAGTCTGAGGGGAAAAGGAAAAGGTTGTTTCCATATCAGAGATACAGCAAATGGAACAGTTTAGATGTTTAGATTTAATCTGTCAGCAAGTTATTAGCTGCACTTCATGTGTCCCTACATTAAAGGCACAGGGTCAGAATGTTGTACAGAAGTGTAGATCTCGAGGCGTAACACTGTACTTGCAGTACAAAAGTGCCTAACAAACAGGTACATTTCCAGTGGTTCTGCACCACCAGTGTGGTTGAGCTATTAAAAAAAAAAAAGGCAAATTCTGTCCAAGCTGAGGCATTTCTAATAAGAAACAAACTATTTCGTGCAACATTTTATGAAGCCCAAGGTGGATAACTATGCAGAGGTCTGGTTATGTATTTTGAAAAGTGGTTATTGAACACTGGAACATGCAGAGAAGGGGAAGGGACAGTTCGTTTATATGAAGAGGAATATGATTTTGGCCTATATGTTGGTAGTAGGGAAAATCGCCACCAAGGAGGAGGATATATGACTACGAACTGTCTAGGGATAAGTCTAGGTTGGAAATTTCCAAGTAGTTTGGTAACTCTTGGAAGTGCTGAGCCCCCTCCAGTGTGAGAATATTCTGAGTGCACTTATTGATGGTGAGCCCTTTCAGTTCAAAGTGGCTATGGCTTTTTAACCAAATCAGCCAAATTTTTTCAGGACTTCATTAGCAGGAGAAAGATGGAAATTGTTCTTTAGTTGGAAGGGCAGCACATACCAAGAGGAGAAACGAGGTTAGAAATGCTACCCAGAAAAAAGGAAGGCTTTTTAAAACTGTTGTCTAGGGCATTAGAGGGGAAGCAACTCATTTTTGCTATTAAAAAAAAAAAGAAAGAAAGAAAGAAAGCAAGCTTTAGAGGGTTTCTCATTAATTAACTGTTTTGTTATTCACTTCATTAATTTTCTACTGCATCACAAGCATATTTGTCAAAAGATTCTCTCCTTTGTAATCTACAGCTGCCTACATTGGTAATCTACAGCAGAGTTACTATAGTGCCACTCATACTTATTTTAGAACTGATGCCATAAAATCTATGGTCCAGGTAACATGAGACTTTGCTAGTCCCCCACCCAGTATTCTAAGAAAGCACGTTGTGAAAAGAAAGAGTCCGCTTTCTCAGCTGAAGCTGCCCCAGACCCAGGAATAAAGAACAAATTATATTAACTACCTCCAAAGACAGGCTTGTCCAAAAAGTTCTTACATTGTTTCATTTTTATCAGAGCTTCAAGCTCACTTTGAGCCAGTGTCAGAAACTGAAGGTGGGGACAAAGATGGTGATGAAGTGGAGGACAGCTACCAGCCCACTGAACAAAACGGGACTGAGGATCCAGCCGTTATGTCAGGAGTCAGCACCCTCAGTTCCGTGGTGTTGCAGGAGGCTCAGCAACAGCTTTGCCTGGAGTTAAGCAGACTTAAACAAGAGACCTTAAGGTAACCTTCACATAAAAACTGGATTTATTTTCAGGGAGTCTTTGAAATGCTCTCAGACATGTTTGCCGTGGTGTCATGTAGATATGTAATGTAAATACTCTCACCTAGTACAACCGCCTCATGTTAAAGCAGAACTTGCAGGAACACACATGAATTTTTGAATACACTAGCAACACTTGTGTGACAACTCAGCCACAGCCTTGGGTACAACTTCGTTTCTGTGGAATTTTTTAATGGCAGAGCACTGTGTTGAGTTTCTACTGTTAGGAAATTAGGCCTACGCAATTCTGCTGATTTCTTTCCTGCTTCCTTAGATCCTTGGACGCTGCCTGACCCGGTGGCAGTGTTCTCAAAGATGGATCAGTTCCTATGAGTTTTACAAAAATAAAAGGCAGATAGAGGGGACCTGACCTTTCTGCTTCCTCCTGTGAGGAAGGGCCAGAAGGCCTTTGATCTCATCCACTGGTTAGACTGCCTGCTACTTAGGAAGGGGGCTTTTCTGAGCTCTGCCTGTGCTATTTCTTGTGAGTTAATTTTGTAGGCTGGTGCCAAGATGTTAACATTGGAGGGTCCCATTCTTCCCTAAAGAGATGTAAATTATCATCAGAAAGTCCAGATACAACACTGTAGAGTTGTATTGTTTTTTTGGTAAATTACAGTGTAAAGGCAGCAACTCTGCACAGTGAAACTGCACAATAATAGGAACAGAATTTACAGCATGTTTACTAACGTCTGCAAAAGCGAAAGCCTTAATGTGCTACCATTAAGCTGAGTCTCTGGCAAGCAAAATGCAAGCTGTAAGTCACAGGAGATGTTATTTAAGAGAGTATCTATCAGGTAACTCTATTCTTTGGGGGTTGTTAAAAATATTACTTTGTTTCAGCTAGACTTATTCTCAGTAGGGCTGTGTTTGACCTCTCATATGCTAACAGGCTTTTGGAAAACCTAGTTCAGAAGGAGAAAGAGTATCAGACCCTCTTACAACAATCTTTGGAACAGAAAACTCAGGACTTGCGCTTGCTTCAATTAAAATTTAAAGCTGAAGGTATGAGGAGATACTGTGTACTTTGGCAGTTGTGCACAAATGTATCTTTTGATTCTTTAAAGGATGATTTGATTTGGGTTAGGGTAATTTAAAAGACCTTCTGTTTTAAGCTTAAATAGTCTAAACCCATCACTTTTGTCCTGGTTTTGAGGTGGATTAACCTATGTACTTCAATTCTGTTAAAGATTCCCAATGGCCTGCAGCAACTCTTACCAAGAATGCAGACCCTGAGCTCATGACCTGGCTGCAACAACAAGGAGCTGACTTAGACACAATTAGGAGGGTAAAAAACAAAACAAAACCCAAAACAACAAAAAACCCTTAAAACAAAGGACTTTGAGAGGTTGGTTTCAAAGCGGTAATCTTAATTTAGGAACAACTTTGCCTTTCAGTTTGCTGAAGAGGATTATACTCTCAGTGCTGTCCTTAATGATATCACTAAAGATGACTTGCAGCATCTACAACTATGGTAAGAAAATACTTTAGTATACTACTATTAAGAGCTTATTTAAAATTAACTTCTAGAAAAGTATTTTTAAGAGGGTTAAGATTTTTAAATGGGTCAGTGATAATTCAGTGGCAACTGCTGTTAATTTCAGTCTTTATCTTTTGTTAAAGTTTCCCATATCTTAACTGATAATATGTAACAACTACACTTTAGGGTGCTTCATGCCTTCCGTGTGGATGGGAAACAACCATTCAACTCCACCATTCAGGACTAAGTAATCAGTTGGAAAACAGCCACGAAGAATTTCTTTCCTACCCCCTGATTAAAAAAAAAAAAAAATTCCTTTCAGTATCATTTGGTTACCCCATGACTGACCTGAAAGATGTTGTTCTGGCCATAACCTTAAAGGAGTGTAGTGTTCACTGTGTACCATCACAATTGGTAGTAACTAACTCCTTATGATTCCTAAATTTTTACTTCTTGCTCACTTAAAATAATGGAGATAAGGAGTTTTGCCTCCCCAGTCTGTCACTGTAGTTTCTAATTGTTTTCAATGCTTCTTCATATAGTGGTGGTCTTCTCTGCAGACTTTGGAATGCAATATTAATCCACCAACAAACATCTGCTAAGACCTCAGAGGCCAAAGGTTAATTCTTTGAAAAGAGAATGGATAATGGGAATAAGCAAATAAAGACACATTCCCAATAATTTAAGTATTACATGTATATATGTATGTATTGTGGCCTTGCAGGTTTTGCACAACTATATAGCTTATTTGACCATCACTGTAACTGCACAGTGAATAGTAACAGCTTTTAAGTTTTTGTTAATGATGCACCCAATTAATTATTTATCAAAGCATAATGCAGAATTCAGATGCCCATCAATGTAAATATAAAGCGATAGCTGAGAAAAAGCTTTTCTGCAACAGTTACCGCACCTGAACTGGATTTAGCATTTTGAAAACTGTGATTTTGATGTGTTACAGTTCTGCTCTGTGATGGTTTGAGCAGGAAGCAATTAAGCTCTAGCATGTATGTCACCTTACACAGACAAACATATATAGCATTTTTATATTAAAGCAACTCTCACTGAACTACTACAAAAAGCTTGGTGTGATATTTTCATTTAGCAATGCAGCAAGAACATAGCATTCAATTTTTTTGGAAAGTGGTTCATCAAGAGGCAAGAACTGATGACCAGATAAATGTTGTTACAGTTTAATATTTTTGTACTGTACATGACACATACAGCAATCCAAAGAAAAGTCACTAAAGCAAATATATAGCAATTTAAATAAACAGCTGCTTTCTCCTAATTCAGCTCCTTCTGAAGCAACATTCAGCACCTTTAAGACAATCCATAAGAAGATGGATTTCCCTACACAATCTTTAAATTTCTTCTTTTGAAAGAGCTTTTAAATAAGCTTAAGGTTTGTTTCTGAGTCGTTATAGTTCTTGTAAATGCATTCACTTATTCATAAGTTACCCCCAATAAAAAAAGGCCTTTAGCTGACAGACTTGTACTTTATCCATTGATTTGGGCCACGCACTTCAAAGGGTGGCTCATTGAAGTAGATATGGTGACCTAGTTCTTCCAGTGGTGGCTCTGGATCAGTGGTAGCAAACTGTGCAGCTTCCTCAATCTCCTTCCTTACTGCCACATCAATTTCCTAAAGCAAAAATAGAAGCTTATTAGAAGACTGCTCAGAAAAAGTGTCATAATTTTAAGTATAAATCCAATGATGAAGTACTGATCACAATTAGTGTTAACATCTGGGAACATGAACAGAAACCTGTAAAAACTCCCTTCTTACTGAACTGCAGCATTTGCCCTTTTTGAATAAGTTATCTTACTGCCAGAAGAACAGGACTGCACTGAGCTACAATTTTGACTCTGATTCTGCAAAACACATTCAGGATGCACAGAGGATGCTGACTGCAAGGAAAATGACACTTTCATGCATATAAGCCTTTAAAAGACCTCTATAGATCTACAATACAACCTCTGCCTGTTATATTTGTGGTACCCTCAAGATAAGCTTTTCATTTAAATAACTCTTAAACTTACTGCCACATATTAGAGGTTAGTATATGATGAATTTTATTTATAGCTTAACCTTCTACTAAAACTCTCTTAGTTCAAATATGTTATATGTTATGTGCAAGTGATGTTGAGGGCTAATAATTATTGCTTTTTCTAGAGGAAGTAAAATCAACATTTTGCATGAAGAAAACAGAATGCAAACATAAAAATAAGTTTAACTTACTTGCTAGAAAGTCTCTGTTGCTAAAGTAACTTGACATTTTTCAATAGAATAATATTTATAATCTCAAACCCATATATAGCTAGAGATATATGGGTGTAGAACAGTATAGCATTGTTAGTTATAACTAATTATGTTCAGTTGTAGCTATATTGTGCTTTTTGCTGAGAGGGTTCCTGAATCCTTCACTAGAATTTTTTACTACTGAGGGGAAAGCAGCCAGCAGAATGACTTCCCTACCTTTCTGACTTTCCCTGTTACTAGGTAGTCTAGAAAGCCTGGGGAATTTTGATTTCTAGATGTTAGTGTTCTGAATATATCTCCTGTCACATTAAAACAGGCAGAGAGTTACAATCAGCACCAAAAGCAAAAAGCCTTTCCAGAACAGTGTACCTTCATTAGCTGGTCTGCACCAACATTTTACTTTCACTGATTAAAAGTTATATTTAAACAAGAACAACAACAACAAAAATCAAAGAATGAGTGATGCATACTGCTGCCCTTTGCAGAGCTCATTAGTGTTTGAATGCACATGAGCTTGCGTAAATGTATCAACTTAAAGCTATACCTTTAATTCTTCAATGCTAGCAAGGTTATTGTTGATCATTCTGTCCTTCAGCAAAGTAATGGGATCACTTTTACTTCTCACTTCTTGAATTTCTTCTCTAGTACGATAGCTATGAGAAAAACAAGCAAAGACATGAACGTCAATCATCAGTGGTATTCTTGAACAGAGGCGAGGTCTTGGACACAGCTCATCTTAAAAATAGCAACCAAAACATTTGTCAAAAATTGTTATGAATGCAGTGAAAACACAGCAATATTAATTACTCAAAGAATGAAGGCAAGCTACATCTAGAACCTTTCTGAGATCTTAGAATGGAGCCAGAGTTTAGATCTAGGCCAGAGTAGGAAAGGCAGGGGGAAGAAGCAGCAGTCGCAGCCTGAGACAGTTCCCATGGGAGGCTCTATTTCCTGCTTCCCATCTTCCTTAAGGGAAAAAGGAGTAGGGGGCTAGATGACTTGCTGTGTACTGTTAAATTGGGTCACAATATATCCACTGTCTGAAGGCTTACAGATGGATGTGTTTAATCATTCAACTCAATCAAAATTTTCAATCTACAAGCTTCCAGTGAAACTTTGGGATACACCTCTATTTCATGTAGATCCATTCAAATTTGTCAGATGGCACAATGCCCAAGTCCTGTCAGCACCTAAATATTTGTATTTTTTAAGTGTTCCATTTGACTGGACACTCCAACCTGTTCCTATACTTTCAGTTTACAGGATTTTATAAATTCTAGAAGTCCTGGAAAAGCATGTTGTTTTCTAGTCAAAGCTTACTTAGAAGAACACAGCACCAGTAAAATTTCTTCTCCCATAAAGTCACACTGAATGCAGACTCCTTAATCAAAAGGACAGAAATTTAACTGACTTAGCACTTGTTTTAAAGCTATATTTGATAGTTTGTAAGTAAAATAAGCATGTTCCACTGTCACTGATTATCTACTGAATAATAAGATGAGTGATCAAATTGATCATAGAGATTTCATTATAACCTTCATGCACTTCACAACAGATTTAAGCATCAAATCCATGATGTGTTCTTTCAGAATTCTGATCTTCAATACTTGGTTTCAGTGAACACTGAAAATATTTAACAGTACCTGATTCCAGGGTCACTCATACTGTGGCCATGATAACGGTATGTCTGTAACTCCATCAGAATAGGACCCTTAAAAAGATAGAGTATTACCACCTTGAGTGATCAATTTGTTGTTACAGCAGAAAGTATTTGCTATTGGTGAATCCCACTGATGATGAATGATATTAATCCAATGCTCTTTTCTTTAATTTGTGTAATGTTACCACAGCTAGTAAAAAAAGAATCTTAACTCTTTTCAAAGGAAAGTATATGTGCTTAGCATTATTCTCATGTTCTCACTGTGCTGTATTAAACAATTTCTTCTTTACCAGTGTCATTCCACCATTACTCATATGGCCTATTCTTTTACTGAAAAATGGTAACTCACAGAACCTTATTCTTGTGTATCAATTTTGTTATTCTTATGCAGTGCATTCCCAGCACAAACAGTATTTCACCAGATATTAAACATCTTCAGAAGCAATGCATCATACTTGGGTGACAAACAAATGCTGAAAGTCTTAATATCTTGTCTAGTTTTTTTTATGCATTCCTATGTAGTTATGCAAAAATGTATGCATCTTGTGTTCATGTGTCCAGTCTCACAAAATATTTTTTACTTCACTTGCTCTTTGCTGTAAAAATAGGATGATTACTTTCCTTGTTGCTCCCCCCAAATTAATCTCTTCACAGGGAATAACTGCATAACAGTCAAAACCTTTCACAACAGAATTTAACTGGGGGAGAAAGCAGGAAGAAGACAAGAGGATATCAGAGTTTTGGTTTAAAAAACAAACCAAACCAAAAAAAGTTTTGTTAGTATCAGTTGCATGTTAATAAATTCTAACAAAATTAAAGAACCATTCAAGTACTTGCAGGTTCAATACTGAGGGGGGGGGGTGGAATAAATAAAGTCAAATACAGTTTCAACAGTGACTGCACAAAATGGGCTAGATGGAATTTTTGTGTATAGCAATAATCTTGCAAAAAATTTCACCTATAGTAAAGGAATGATGATGATTCCTGACTTACTTTTCCAGCTCTACAGTACTCAGTTGCAAACTTTGTTGCTTCCCGAACACTGAGAACATCCATGCCATCCACCTGATAAACAGAAACTACAAGTTGAGGCAAAAAGAAACCAAAAAACCCCAAACTTTAAATGTTAATACTTCCACAAGTGCAGTAGGAATTAAATTTCAAATTCTTCTACGTTTTTATATATATATATATGTGTGTGTGTAATAATCACATTATACATATATTTGTAATAGTAAATACATAAGAAATATTGTTTTTATGTATATCTACAGACATAATGTGTTTTTCATATACATAAACACCCTTTCCCCCCCCCCCCACTGATCTTGCTCTCTCAAAAGCAGCTGGAACTATACTCACCCTGAGGCCTGGAATGAAGTCTCCTCGTTTGTAGTAGTCGGTACTGGCTGCAGCTCTTTCAACAGAAGTTCCCATTCCATACCGATTATTCTCACAAATAAAAACACAAGGCAACTTCCACAAGGCTGCCATATTGTAGGTTTCAAATATCTGGCCCTGAAAGAAAAGGAGCAAATTAAAATCTACAGAGAGCGAGCTCAAACTTTAAGCATTAGGCTCTACTGAAAATCTTTCAGTTGCGAAGGTCTAGCTGGTAAACTTGTAATACTAAAAGTGATCTGAAACTAGCCATTTCCTTCAGCTGAGAAGGAATAAGAGAGAAGAGTTATACTATCCAAGATAAAAGTTATCTCGACATACTTGTATGTTGTAATATTTTACAGGATTTAATTTTTAACCTCATTCAGTATCTGTGTTAAGGTAGCACAAAACCTTAAGATTTTGATTGAAATATTTTAGAAAGTCATAAAAAACAGCTCAACCACACTGCACTAGTCTTGCTGCTGTAAGTGAAGCATATGGAAAACCAAGAATTGAGAGCTCCCTGTGTTTAGAAAAATGGGAAATTACGTAGCAGTAGGGAACAGTGTACTCTAAACCACCAATTTCTCATCCAGCTTAATTAATTTTTCTACCCATAATGTGAAGATAACCATTCAAATGTCAAAAATAAGTGGTTTTGTGAGGTGCTCCGTCTTCCCCTTTGCTTTCACAAATATAAGTTAAATGTTTCTCTCTATGCAGTAGCACGGTCAGCTTCACTACTGTCTTTCAGAGCTCTGCGTACAGCACACAGGCTTCAAGCAGCAACACACTCAGGTGAGCCATGCACTGCTGGAAAGAGGATAATAATAGTAACTAGAAACCCTTTCTCCCATGACTTCCACTATGCTCAAATAATTAACAGTTAGCCCTTAGCATCTAGACTGCTCTCGATGGGAAGGAACCAAAAGGCTTTCCCTCCACTCCAGCAACAGGGGCAGAGTTCAAAACAGGGATGGGGAAGGACAGACATTGACATGAAGCCTATATTCCCAAACGGGCCCAAAACAGGATTGGGGGGCCGGGTGGGGGGGGGGGGGGAAATCCAAGCACATGCTTCATTCCTGATATGTAAAGAGCATCTAGCAATTAACTTCTCAACTGTTCACTTGAATCACTCCTCTGAGGACTATACAGTCCTCAGTGACACAAGCACCTACTCGAATGCCTAAGATGTCCAAAATTTGCCAGCTGCTCAGCCACCTACATGAAGTTCATTTCAGTGAAGAGCACTTCATAACAAAAGCCCTAAGAAAAACTGCAAATGAACTGCAGGACAGTGGGTGTACATTGTTTTCACTCTCCAGCACTGCTTTCAGTCATCTGTGGACTCCTTTAATAAAGCCTCCCTGGAACAGAAAGCCCAACATAACAACCTCAGTGCAAGTTCACAGTCAGATGTTGTGCAGATTGCAGATACTGAACAGAGACAGGGTGAAAGGTGCTCTGTCATTATGCTGTAAATAGGCAGAGCTCACAGAGGGAAAATCTATTATCCACAGTCACACTCCTCCTTCCAAAGCCATATTAGACAGAGCTAGCTTACCTGATTGGCTGCACCATCCCCATATAAAGTCAAACAGACTTCATTTTTACCAAAGTATTTACAGGCCAGTGCAATCCCAGCTCCAAGAGGAACCTATCACAAAATAATACAGAACAAACAAAGCAAAATTTTAGAACAATGTTTGGAGGAGTTGGAGACAGTCAGCTTGTGAGCCATAAAAAGGCCTTTAAAATATCAGGGAGGCGCTCAACAAATGAAGAGTTGTTACCAACCCACTTCCATTTGTTCCAATCTGCATTACAGCCAAAAATCTAAATATTAACTATAGTCTCCGTTTGATTTATCTTTGTGTTACAGTTCCCAAAACCGTAAGCAAACCGGAATAAAAACATAACATAGACTTAATAGCCACAGAGCAATGGTAGCTGCATACGAGCTCACGGCATGAAGACTGAAAGGAAACACTGGCACAGGCCACCAGTGAAATTAAACTTGTGTTTTAAAGCAGAAGTCACGTATATACCTGAGCACCAACAATGCCATTACCACCATAAAAATTCTTGGTATACATGTGCATCGATCCTCCTTTTCCCTTTGCACATCCTCCTTTTCGACCTGAAACATGAACAACAAGCAATTACTTGTCAGCCAGTGAAATGAGTGAAATCTGACTTCAGTTGGTCCTAGTTTCTGCCTCTTTTCTGGGTTACTATATAGAAGGAAAACTACTATATAAATGGGAATATCTAATTCAATTCCTAAAGTAATGACAATAGTATTGTCTTCGTGTTATTAGGTCTTCTGTGCAGACTTAAGACATTGATTCTTATACATTAGCCACAGTGGCCTTAATATATCACAAAAGGGATAGGAGAAGAAGAAAAAAGGGATGATAATGAAAAACATCATTCAGGAAGCACAGAATGAGATTAATGAAGAATTGTTTAAGCGTGGTTTTAAAACCACCCAAGGAAGTTTCAGTGTCCTACTATACAAATGCACTTTCTGATAAAGCAGTTTATATGTTTATTTATATATATTTAAATAGCCAACATTGTCTGTACTTCTGGTACATGTAATCTGCGCTACCATAAAAGAACTATACAGTCCTTTTCACTTTTAGTTTTGGCAATAAAGGTATGAACACTGATTCAGATTAGCTGCCGTAATCTACACTCATCTTTCCTGTGACAATCACCAGAAGTAAAAATTACAGATGGACATCAAATAAACAAACATCAAGAGGTCACCTACTCCAGCACTACTCAAACTGTAGTTTGAAGATAAATGGTGGTCCATAAAGACCTAGAACAAAGCCCATTAAATAAAGCGTAAAAGCATTTTTAAATACACATTATATGCACTCCCACACAGTTGGGAAATAGAAGACAGTGCCTATGAAAAGGCACTCAGGGAGGCATCTCACAAGTGCCCTCAGTACCTCAAGGCAGGCACTCCAATTCCATTCTAAATTCAGCCAACTTGTTTCAAATACAGGCCTCAAGTCACTACACTTTTAAAGTATATATTTTACAATTATGTTTTCAAAGAACAGCCTTTTATTTACTAACATTCTATGTCTCCTCTTGCCCTCAGAGGCAAGGTATTCTTTGATCCCCTCCCCTAAGTTTGTAAACGCTTCCAATTTAGGAAGTTTGAAAAATGCAAAACTAGTCCATCCCTTCCTCTAGCGCAGGGTCAATTTATATTTGCTAGCTGTCTATCCAGTTATCAAAAACATAAGAATACAGTTCGTCAGCTGAAGTCCTACACGTGCTGATCATTAGGATTATTTATATTCAATACAATAGATATAGTGCTTTTTGACAGCATTACATCATTTCAATCCCTAAAGCCATTAGCGCCTTTTCTGCTGAACTGATACCTAGCCCACTGACAGTTCACCCAGTATTTTTTGCAGCTGGTCCTTATTAAAGCTATACCCTATTTTTCAGGCCATTTCTCCAGTTTTTCAGGATTTGAATTCTAATCTGATCTTCCTAAAAGCACACAGCTCCCTCCACCTCACTATCTTCCAGCTGTTCAACAAGCACAATCCTCCACACCATTCTCCTAATTCTGAATGGAAATTTGACTGGTACCAGAGAGGATAAACTACTCCAACAACTTGCTGAATACATCCTTTCAGTTTCACACAGAACCTTTGATAATTAGCCTGAATACAGTTTTCTAGCTACATTTCAATGGTTTCATTTATATCATGATTCACTACTTTCTTACACAAGATCACAGCAGATACCATCAAAAGATGAAAAAAAACCCCAAAACCAAAAAACCTCAAAACACCCTAACAACAAAAACCCTGAGTGCTTGATGCCATCCTGGAATTTGTACTCCTCTTCCTTACCTAATAGTGGGTCATTTTTATTAGTCTTCCTCTCACCTTTCATATGCTTTTGAAATGGTTTCTTCTGTGCTTTTACAGATTCTGCCAGCTAGGGCCAAAGCAAAAAAAAGTGAATTTTCTAATTTTAATCAGAAAACTATTGTTCTCTTACACCTGAAATTCAGTAATCTCTCTGCATTTCAATTTTTGTACAATCCTTTGTTGTGTTTTAGATGACTGAAGAACTCCTGACTTAAAGTAATTTTTGGCTCTACTTTCTATTTTTCCTGGAATAATTTGCCCTGGTGTGCACAAAATCATTTCTTAGGGAATTGTCAATTCTCCTAAACATTCATTTTCTTTAGCTTGCTTCCTGTACCAGTCTTAGCTTGATTGACTCTCCTTCCTGCTCCTTGAAAGATTCTTGAATTCTATCGTTTTCTGGAAATTGTAACTCAAGCTCTCTTTCAGTTTGACATTTTTGGTCAAGATCTTTGCTTGAAAGAATCAACCCTCTCTAGAAACTTGCCCCACATGTCATTTCTTGAAACAGCAGTCTCTGTACTGCTGCTGTTCTTCCCCAATAAAAAAAAAAAAAGGAAAAAAAACCCCCACACCCAACAACCACTAAAACCAAGCATAATGGTATAGAAGATTGTGCTGTGAAAAGAAAAAACAAACTAACAAAAAAACCCAACAGAACACCGTCACTGTTTTTTCTGGTTTCAGAGTCAATAGTAGACTCCAGTCATGACAGATTCCTTACTTTCTTCCTTATCAGTATCTAGTGATACTTGGCAAGTCAATCATCCACAAGATTCTGGGCTTCACTGCAATGCTGCAAATATGCATTATTAATAAACATATACTTAGCATACAAAAACATACTTCTCTACCTCCAAAACGTCCTTTCGTATATTAATGTTTCAAGCACTCAAATTCTCAGATCAGGTTTTTATTATATCACAATACTGACAGCATACAAAGGCCTCCAGATTTCCTGTTCATTTTTCATTTGCAGCATTAGCACACAGACCTGTAAGAGTTCAGCAGGCTGATCCACTCTTCTCTTGCCTGCTCTACCTATGAACTTACTATGAATAGCCATCTCTCCTTTCCACAAAGTCTTAGATCTGTCCAGATTACCATTTAATATTCTTGTTATAATCAAAGTATCCCCAAACCACATTCAGTTTACAATTACAGACAGTATTTACCAGTCTTCCTAAGACCAAAGTTCAGCAACATTGCTCTAAGAATCTGAGTCTGCCCTATGGAGGGTCATGCTCTGCTCTGTCAAGAATAAACCTCTACCACCAGCAATGTAATTGCTACTACTGCAAGTTCCATTTGAACAAGCTGCTGTAGCACAACACATGCAGCCTATGGTATCAAGAAAAGTCTTACAAACTTGAGCTTTAAGCGCTGGCACTTCTCAAGTTAAATATTACTTGTGATTTATGTTTTAAAATAAAGTGGTTGCATCAACAAGTCACATATTGATTTATTTTGCTAAGTCACTAGATTACTTCTGAAGCCCCAGAATACTTTGTGTGTCGCCATCATTTTGAATTTGAGTAAAAGATTCTGACAGAAGCATAGCAGCATCCAAATCCTCATTTTACTAAGCACAAACCTGTAAGTTCAGCAAGAATTGTTCGAACGGGAACTCCTCGTGCATAAGCAAAGCCATGAACTCTGTACGCTGTTATCACATGATCTGTAGGCTTTATGGCAACTTCAAGGCCTACACAGCATGCCTCCTGTTACAAAGAAAAAATAAGCTTAGCAATGAAGAAAAGCACCCAACTCAAACAGCCAGCAGTGTGAAAAGGGCTAGCTGTGGACCCCCATATGTACTTAAAATATCAGCAGAAAACAGGAAAAGCACAGATATAGGAGACTTCCTTAAATCCCAAGGAGAGGTAGGCCTCTCTGACACTAGAGCTACAAGAATCTTGGCCTCCAAATCTCATTCTGTCCTGACTGTGACTAACAAAAGCAGACAGAAGTGGAAGGCTGAAAATAACCAGACTTTTTCTACAAGCACCTCCCAAACAATACATCTAAATAACTGCAATTCAAAAAGGGTGAATGGACAGACAGCAAAGTTTCACTGAAGCTCAAAATGTTCTACTGGCTCTTCCTTTTTTAGTGGGTATCGTCCTCTGTGAGGCACTGGAACAGAAAATATTAGTGAAGCTTAATGAGGATGATGTGGGAAATGAGCTGAATTTAGTATGCTGCAGTTGCTCATTCCCTGCACTCAGCAGATCTTCAGCTGCATCTCGTTTTCTCTCTCTTCCTATTGCTGTCTCAAGAAGTTAGGAATCCTTTGTGCGCTCAGACATTGTTTTTAAAGAAATAATGAACCAAATCACTGATCCAGCTACAGCTTTAGAATTGAGTATCTACAGACAGTGTCTTAATTTCATCTCTAGTCTACTCAAACCCTACATTAAGCAGGGTGAGAGAGTGAACTACACTTTATAAAACCTTTTGAAAAAAAAAAAAAATTCTCACCTGACCATCATATAAGTGACAGAAGCCACGAATAATCTTCTGCTTATACAGCTGGTCAGACTTCAATTCCATGCGTCGTATGGTCTGCATTGTCTTGTAGTAATGGAGCCCCTCCTCTCGAGTCAGCACTGCTGTGGTACTAGGGCCTTCTTCCAGGCGATGGAGGTCACACTTCTGCAAAGTTGACCGAGTAGTTATTTCTTGAATTTATGAATGTCATTAACATTTTGTTTTTACGATGTGCCATTTTTAATTCAGCTTGTAACACCTCTTAAAAAAAGAAAGCCAGAAAAACCTCAATTCATAGGTCAAAATAATACACTAAGGTTGTGCACTACTTCCAAATCCAGGGGTCACTATAGAAAAACTTTGTTTTTAATAAAGACAGATTTACATTCTTGAAATGAAGTCTTGTAGTTCCTACTAGCAATAGATTAACTAAAATAGTCGCAAAGTACTGAAAAAGGACATTTCCATGGCTGTTGCCTGCCAAATACTTAGTAAAAGCTACAGAGGCTCAGTGAAGTGCTGAGTAAAACTATACCTTAACTAGCAATTTACATATTATAATAGGCCAGAGACAATAACAAAAAAAAGAAAAAAAAAAATCTATAAAGTGACTCTTACAGAGTCTGTTTCTATTTGAAAAGAGCTGCTTCTGTTTTTAAGATCCGGTCCTAAGACTGGACCTCACCTCCTGTATGACAGGATAAAGAGTACAATTTTGGGGACATCTCTTCCAGAACCTTTTCCTTTTCTCTGTTCCTCCTTTGGCAAGGTAGAGAAGAAATATACAGAATACAATTTTTATTTTCATTTTCCTTCCAGTTTTCTCTTATGCAGAGCTTTTACACCTCCTAATTCCTTTTAAATATAGCAAGTATGAACTAGATGCTCATATGCCATATGCAAAAACTATTATCTTTTACTGGAACCACTTCAGTATCAAATGACAAAAAAGTTTCATCTCTATTAAAAAATATATATATATAAAAATAATAATAAAAATATATATATGTACACACAAGCCTGTTAGCATCCAGCCACATCTGGAGTACTGCATCCAGTTCTGGGCTCCCCAGTACAAGAGGGATGTGGCACTACTGGAGCAAGTCCAGCGAAGGGCCACAAAGATGATTAGGGGACTGGAGCATCTCTCTTAGGAGGAAAGGCTGAGAGAGCTGGGCCTGTTTAGCTTGGAGAAGAGAAGGCTGAGAGGAGATCTTATTAATGTGTACAAGTATCTGAAGGGAGGGTGTCAAGAGGATGGGACCAGACTCTTTTCAGTGGTGCCGAGCGACAGGACGCGAGGCAACGGGCACAAACTGAAACACAGGAAGTTCCATCTGAACATGAGGAAAAACTTCTTCACTGTGAGGGTGACAGAGCACTGGAACAGGTTGCCCAGAGAGGTGGTGGAGTCTCCTTCTCTGGAGATATTCAAAAGCCGCCTGGATGCAATCCTGTGCAATGTGCTCTAGGTGACCCTGCTTGAGCAGGGGGGTTGGACTAGATGATCTCCAGAGGTCCCTTCCAACCTCAGCGATTCTGTGATTCTGTGATCCTCAAGTAGTAAGAAGAAAAGCGGTAGTAATCTATTAAACCTCTCCTAGAAATCCTTTAATAAGAATGTTCTGTTAAATATTTCCATGCCAGCCTTTTTAACAGTGACGATACTCTTCCCAAACCCATCAGAAACATTTTATACTCCACAGTATTGGTGTAACAGGTAAACACCTCAAATAAGTGAAAGTTCCCTTCGAAACTCTGGCTTCATCTTGGTCCTTGAATGCTGCCCACCTGTTGTAATAGGTGCACTGTGCTTCCTCACCTCCCTTATTCTCTTGTAGAACTGCCCAGTCCAGGGTCCTAAACTCATGCCCTTGCCTACTGTGCCTGCAGCAGTGTTTGTGAAAAGCAAGCCAAGAAGCCACAAGGTTGCATCCTCATGAACAAGCCATGCTATATCACACTGGCTTATCCACAGTTACCTTTGGGGGAGCAGACCAAGCCAGATTTCCATGTATCTGACAACTCAGTGGTTGTCTGAGAGGACAGAAAGTACATCTTGCCAAGTTCACAGATCCCCTTTAAGCACGAGTTTCCAGTCAACTCTCTGGACAGTCCACACAATCTCACATCCCCCACCCTGCACTGTTGTTAACTAAATCTCCCAGTCCCTGTTACATATGTAACTAAAAAGAAGGTCCTCACATCAGCATTGTGAGAAATATTGAAGCACATTCAGTCCTTCATAAGCCATTCCTGCCCTAGCCACCCTGCCAATCAAATCAGTGTGTGCAATACAACTTCCTCCCCACACCATGGGCTATACTGAGTTTGCACTGAGGGCTGATTTTAGCTACCCTTACAAAAAAAATCATGCAAGTTCAGTGAAACAGACCAAAGAAATTACTCAGTGCAGAATAAACAGACCAAAATGCTTCTTCACAGGTCAGTTTATATTAAAGCAACAGTCTGTCCAAGGCAAATCCACTGACATTTGGATGAATTTGATAAAACAACACATGCACACTACTCGAAGACACCTCTGCTTAAGAGTTTGTGTAACCAAATTTTAATCCTTGAATCTACTCAGAAAAGACTTTCCATACAACCCTCTTTTCCCTTCCTACTGCACAGGAAATAATTTTAATGCTTTACAGGCAGGGACGAACAGGTAGCAGGTAGAAGGAAAACGAATATATTTCATTCAGATTTTCCTGAATCCATTCCTGAATGAAAGGCCAGCACAAAAGCTACTGCAAACGGAAGCCTCACTTTTTCCTAAGACCAAAACCATTGTGGAAAGCTGACAGAATAGCAAGAACATCTTTTGAGCTGCACCAAGTCAAACATTAAAAAGGGTGCCATTTTTTCCTCCCAAATCCATATGGATCTCAAACAGCTGCATGCCTAGGATATGGAACCCATGACCCCTTAAACAAGGAGAAGGGAAAAAGAACAGACAGCAAATACCAGCTATTTGTTTTAAATGCATTAAAGAAACATTAATATCTTTCCCACACAACAGAAAAGGTTCTTCACCTCCTACATAACTCCATTACACCAGGTGTATTGCAATATTACAGCTGCAAAGAATCAGAACTTTGCATTCTAGAGAAACAAGTAATGTTACTACATACTTCCAAGCACAGTACTGCCAGCTCCATTTAGAAATTATGCCAGGTCCTGAGGGGTTTGGTTCTAGATATTCAAACAGTATTTTTTATAACAAAAAAGTCAAAGGGTGAATGCCATCATGTCAAGATCTACAACAATGCTTACACAGAATGCCTCTGTAAGTATTCAGCTTCCTTACCTTAATTTCAAATGTAGCTTCATTTGCAAAATCTGTGTAGTTACGTGATGCTACCATCACTCGGGATGCCTTAAAAAAGGGAAAAACAAAACACAAGCAACATTTAAAGATAATTATCAGGCAGAACTAGGTGAATTCTCAATCCATCATTTCTAACAATACTCCCAAATTGAAATAATTTGTGAATCAAACTAACCAGTAGCATATCCCCACAGTATTAAAGTATTAGAGAATTTTTATTTTGCACACCCATTTAAGTGCTAGAACTCCTTCAAAACCAATATTTAGAATTAAGACAGAAAAAAACCCAGAATTTTAAATTTTAAATTTGTAATACCTGTGATTATCTAAATAAAACCAATAAGCTTCAAAAGACTGCAAAGAGCATCAAAATAATAAAAATAAGTATCTTCCCCCTCACATGCCAGATTCACTATATGAATAGTAACTTAGCCAACACAGATTTTGATGGCTTTCTGTGCTGACTGGAATTTCACCTTGCTAGAACAAAGGACTTCTTGGAAAAAAACACAGCAGATTTCTGAGAGTTGAACTAATCTTACTCTTTCCTTTTAATAGTAAGAGAAATTGGGGGAATGCAAGGAGATAATTATGAAGAAACAGAGTATCTTTTAAGTGGAGAAAAGCATGGCCGCTGCTGAGAAATAACACAGAAATGTAAGAGATGACATACCTAAAATACATGAAATAGAGACAGGATGGTAGGAGAGAGACAAGAAGGATGTTTAAAGCTATATTACTGTACTATATTAAATAACATGCACAGATTGTTAACTAATCCACAACTGGTAACCTTAGATAACTTTAACAAGTTTCACTGCAGCATCAGATATGATAATCATCTGTCCATGACTGCACTGTGGCCATAGCACAGGGAACATACTTCATCTTTAGCTCCAAAATTATATTGCTTATTAAACTATGCATTAATTTCAGTAGCTTCTTCAACCATAGAATTCTTACATATTTATCTGAAGGTTCATTCCTTTGAAAATGTCCATTTCCATGTCTCCAAAAAGGCCAGATTGATAAGTATAAATTTTGGAAAAAAGCCAGGAGAAATTTCGTAATTCATCTTGGTTGCCTATTCTTTTACTTAATTGATTTAGTAATCCTAATTTTTCACTCCCTCATATTTAATCCCCTCAGATTAAATATTTAGAGTTTTAAAAGTAAACTAAGCTTATATAGCTGTTTAACAAGCTGTAACAGTATTATTAGCGAAGAAAAGCTATTTTACTCCTAGTGCTGGAAGTAAAACAAGAGCTTGGGATTCCTACACAAAAACCACACTAGGGAGTCAGTACTCAAGTTCTAATACACGGTCAGTATAAGTGTCAAAAGCAAACCTTGACAAAACTTATTTGGGCCTTACCTCACTAACAGCTCCCTAGGATAGCAGCATTTGGAAGGGAAAAAAAGAAAAAGAGAAGAGTAAGTACATATAATAAAACAATTGGCTGGGGCAGGGAGAAGGGAAAAAAACCCCCAGCAAATTCTTAGCAAACTAAAACACTGTAAGAGGTAGTGTCTCCTTACAGGTAAGCTCTGAGTCATGGAAATCCATCTTTACCCACTGCAATATGCTCAAAGTAGGTATCAAATACTGCCTTATGGATAAGACTGCTTTTTATTTGATAATTTATACCTTTGCTATAAATGCATAGCAACAATTCAAGATAAACATTTTCATATGTGGGAGTCATTAGGATCCAAAAATCTATATTAAACTATCCAAAATAGATATAGTTTAGACTTCTCAGAAAATGCAGTATGTCAGTAGCAGGCCAAGCACTTGCTGTCAGGAACAAATTTTAGGCACTCATATTTGCAATTTTTAATACAGATATTTTACTTGTAAATTAGGACCTACTTTTAAATATACATTCCATATAGTCCCAACACACACAGGAAGATCTTCTGGTGAATCTGCTCTCTAATGCAATCTTCACAGATCTATTCACCCACCTGCTGATTCAGCCATGACAGGAAGTGAATGCCAGGTAAGTGAGCTACCTCAGAATACAGGTACAGTAACAGATTTTCGTCTGGCAGCTGACCACCAGTTATAAAAATTACCCTTTAACACTAACAACAAGAACTTAACTTCTTGATCTCGCTAGCAATTTTTTTTTCAGCTGGATTAGTTTTTCTCGTGGCCACTTAATTGGCATTGATGGAAGACAGTGTGAGCACAGGACCAATCATCTCAGTGGCAGTACAATCAGATCAGCTCAAGCAGATTGTGAAACCAGTCCCTTATAGTTCATGTGATTTAGAGCAGATTCCCAAAACTTTTCTTTGAGGCCCACCATTAAAAAAAGGAACTAATTAACATGTTAAAAGTCTGTAATTTAGTATCTCATTTAGTCAGTCTTAAGCATGCATGACAGAAAACAGGGTAACAAAAGCGACTGCAACACAGCATGCAAGGAAGACAGAAGCCAAGCAACACACACAGTCCCTTCTACTCCTGCACCCAACCCCTAATCTTGTGAGGCACTGACTGGTCAGTTAGCCTGGCATTTTTCCAAGAGCAAAAAATTTTTTGATCGAGGTTGTAGAGCAAACAGGAACATGAAATATGTCAACAAGATTCCTCAAAATGCCTGAAAAATCAACATACTTCTTAAGCTTTAGTACAGTCAAATGGATAGTAGTAAGTATTGCATATAAACATTCTTATCCTGTCAAACTTATAATGCACTTTACAATCCAAAATTCAATGTCATAAACGCATCTTAGATACACACTGTAAGAAGACAATTATTACAATGGAATAAAGACAACAAAAAGGTAAATTTTGAAGATGTTCCACATAAGAGAGAGACAACACAATAACTGAAACATCACAAAAACAACAATTTGAACGAAAATTCAGAAAGAGATAAAAAAATGTGTTGTTACAGCAAACAAAGACAACAGAAGCTCAAGAAAGAAGGACAGGTGTTTGAATTTATGATGAAAGAAAAGTATGTTTACAACTGTTCAGGATCTGACCTGCACTGAGAGTTAAAAAAAAAAAAAAAGTTTTATATCACAAAGATACCTCTCAAAAAGATTACTGTGCACAGAGTTGGAAGAGGAACAGGGCAGCTCTAGCCACCAGTTTTCAAGTGGCATCTAGTTCATACTCCACTCAGCACTACAACTGCTTGGAGCAAGGAATATTCTTCCCTTGTGTAATAACATATAGACCACAGCTAACACATTTCAAGAAGTGTGTGTGGGGGAACCCAAAATCCACACAGATTTTAAATGTGTGTAGTATTATCAGCTATTTCTGATATTTTAGCAGTACTTGTAAAAGGTTAAAAAAAAAAGGATATTTATACAGGAAAATTCCTACACTTGCCACCCAGTTTTATTTTTGAGTACTATTTTAAGCCCGAAAAATAAAATTTATTTGCTGCCAGAATCAAGTAACCTGGCCGCTACCCTTGATATTTGGGACGTTCCCAAAGGACAAAAATATTACAGATCTCGTGTTTGCGTACACTCTTCCAGCAGCGGTAACGTACCGCCGGGCTCAGCCCAGCGCACCCGTTATTTGCCTGCCGTGTCCTTGCTCCCGCGGGCAGAGCGCGGCGGCCACACGCGGGCGGCGGCGGGGCGCCACACGACTGCCAGAGGGGCGGGAGCGGCGGCGGCGGCGGGGGGGGCGGGCGCCGCCGGCTGAGGCGCTACCGCCGCCGCGCCCGGTCGCGCCGGCAGCGCCCACCCCGCGCGCCTCGCTCTCCCCTCCCCGCCAAGGGTGCGCGCGGCAGCCCCAACCGCCCCGCGCCGCCCGTTAGGCCGCCGCGTTCCGGCCACGCCGGCTCGCGCCACGCACCGGGGGAGGGGGGGGGGAGCGGGGGAGGTAGCGGCCTAGCCCGCCGCTGGCGGCGCCCCACTCACCGTCCTCCCCGCGGCGGCGGCGGTAGCGGCCGGCCCCTGCAGCACCCGGGAAATCGCGGCCAGCAACATCTTGCGCATGGAGCGGGGAGGGGCGGCAGTGCCTCGCGCCGACCCGTCCTCGATTCTCCTTCAACCGCTACCCAGCCCAGCCCCGCCCCGCCCCGCCCCGCCCCGCCCCACCCGTGACGGCCACCGCCGCCGCCGCCTGCGCGCCTCCTCAGCCAACCGAAACTCTCCCCGAAGTGACGGCGCAGGCAACGCCCCCAGCGCTGGGCCGACAGGCGCCTTTCCCTAAGTCTCTCCTCCGCAGCGCGCATGCGCGCCCGCGTCCGGCGCGAGGCGGGCGGCCGTGGCGGCGGCGTTACGCAGGGGCCCGCACGGACCGTTAACGGCGGGGGAGGAGGGAGGCTGCCGGGGCGGGGTAGCGGCCACGGGCAAGCGCACGGGGGCCGTCCCTGATAGCAATGCCGTGATCAGATCACGCGTGCGAGGTAACCGGCAGGGTCACGCACACGGTTCAGCCCTGCCCCTAGTGTTGGCAGGCATCCGGGCCCGCCCCGGCGGAGCTGCCTGGCGAGGCCCGTGACCCGGAGTGTTTTCCTCAGAGTCGCTCTCCTGGCGTCTCCCCGGCGCCGGGCGGCACACTGCACACTACGGCCCCTGCCGCTGGGAAACCCCAAACCACCTCGCTTGTTTTCAGTCATGTTTTCTAGCAGAACGTGAGAGTTGGGCCAGGGAACAGGTGGTGCAGGCCTTTGCAAGCTGCAGGTTGGTGAAGGAGTCGAGGTGCTGCAAGATCCTGCAGTGCAGGAGTTCATTAGCTGTGTTTTAAGGGTGAAAAAGTTTTTTTTTTCCCAAAAAAGCATGAGTCTAGCTAGCATACCTGGATTAATATTAAAATGTGTTGGTCTTTTTCTGATGCAAAAAGGAATTTTTTGTGCTTGCCACCTCTGCCCCAGCTCTCACTTTTCTCAGGTCTAGTTACTCATTACCTGTGTGGCCTCTCCAGCACAGGCTGGGGTCTGCTACGCAAGTTTGAATATTTCATGTTATATTTGGGCTTTCTGAGAATCTTCTGACAGATTTTTGATATGCATAAAGTGGCTAATGTGTTTCAACAGTTCCTTTTAATTTCACTGGCATATCTGCCCTGGGAAATGCATAACAAAATTAAAATAAGATTTAACCTAGTGTTGAAGAGTCTTCTCACTGTATCAATACCTCAGATCTCCTGATCTCCCCAGCTGACTTCCCCACCCACTTCCAGGCTCACGTTGAGGTTACACTTTCAATTGTAGTAATCAGTGCCCAAACCAGGTTTAGCACTCACCACCTCATCCTGTCCCCACATTTTCTGGCCACTTGCTCCCACTCCTGCTCTGCTTGCTTGAGCTGTCCTGGCATTAGCATCTGCACAGCCCTGTAGCTGAACAGGAAGTTGATCCAGGCAAAAAGTAACCCCCCCAAAAAACAGAAAGGCAATGAAGTTCACTTATTTGCATCACAAATGCTTGTGCCTGCTCAGTCTTGAGCATTGCATAGAGCTCAGCACGCTTGGGACACAGAGGTGAATGCTTAAGGCATAACCTCAAAGTACACCCTCAGCCTTCCTCAGACAGGGCAGAAAGTTGGCCTCTATTTCCAAAACGGCTGCAACTGGATTCCTATAGCACTGTTCACATCCTTCCTTGGCTTCCCAACTGTTTTATTACACAGTGCGCTCTAGTGGCCAATGTGATTTCTTCCACATCCTCTCCTTAATGTAAAGTACTGGGCAGGGAAGAGTTTTGGTGTCCTCGGTAGACAGATTTTATGAAAATGCCTAACACTTTATGCATTTGGCTGGTTGTTGATTAGAAAAGCAAACCCAGGTTTGGTAGCAGTTTGGTAGAGTACTGAAAATTAGTGCACTTTCTTAGTGTGCTAATGATGAGTGACCGCACAGAGCATCTGCAGTAGGTGCTCAGCATATTGCTGAGCTGCTGCCCTGTGCACTACTGATGTACACTGTGCCTTGGCACAGGCCAAAATATATAAAAGAAGCAGTATAAAATTACCACTTTTCACATCTAGGGAATGAAACTATTTAAAAGTATCTGAAAATTATTTCTCTTTTGCTATCACAAAACCAGCTGTGAGTGGACAGCTAGTGCTGTTTTTAGTTCTTTTTCAGTTTATCACTATGGATAAAACAGTTCTTGCTAAAACACCAGTGAAGGCAAGCTTATGCAGAAGTTGTAGAATCATTTTTGGCACACAACTTTGTCGCAGGACAACCAACTATCTTTATAGTCACCAACTGTGTGGGTTTTGTGTGGCACGAGGGAGGGGAGGAGTGGAAGAAGGAGATTTACTGCAGGACTCCACAACTTGTTTCAAAGATCAAAATTTACTGCACAAGTTACAACAGTGCAAAGCAACAATTCTTATTAACAGAAACTTAGTTCAACTAGAATACTTATTTTCTAATTACTCTAAAAGTTGTGCTAACAGTAACTACTCAGTAAACAGACAGAGCTAGCTAATTTATACTAACTGTAACTACCCAAACAAATGAACCAGGCAACCAATTCTGATCGATCTTACCCACACATTACCTCAGCAGCCAACATACACTCAATCTCAGGGAAGTAACTGCAGGAGAGCATCCCAAGGGGCTCCACAAGCCAGCAGACCCACTGTCATCCATGAAGAGCCCCAGACAGCCTCCGGGGCCAACCTATTTATACCCTTCAGGGGAAGGTGGAGTTGCTAGGTCAGTTGCAGTTCTCTTCATGCAGTTGCAGTCCCTAGCTTTAGTCTGCTGCAGGGTTCAACTCTCCTCCATCCTTGTTATGCCCATCACGCCCACAGTCATAGGGTGGGGGGTGGCCGAACACCCCCAATGGCAGGCTAGCTGCCTTGAGCACTCTTCAGCACTGAAGAAAGGAGTTTGAGTGACTGCAAATGACTGCTTTACTCTTGCAGTGGTGGTCCCGAGAAGAGATCCCATAGCTGGGGTAAGAAGGAGTTAATTCCAGTCCACAAATGATTAACACTGCCCCAGCTGTGAAAGCAGGTGTTATCTCTCAAGATCCTGACAAGGAGGAGATAATTCCAGACCACAACAATTAACAGTGTTCCAGCAGTGAGAGCAGGCTTTGTTTCTAAAGGTTGTGGTGCCCAAGCAGGCCTTATCTCAAAGTCTCTTTTGGAGTGTGAGGTACAGGAATGCAGACTGCTTGTAACTGGCACAAGATGGGGGGAAGCTGGGAGCATCCCCCCACAGACTTGTAGGCAGTTTGAATTTTGCAGCTCAGCTCCTACATTGCTAAGCAGCCTTAACTGTGGTTCATGAAACAGCAGCTGCAGCTGGCCTGTAAGAGAACAAAAAAGCAAGATGAAAAGTTGAAAGGTTGCTTCAGAAGGCATTTTCCCTGAAGTAGCTTTAGTCTGTGCCATGTCCTGGCTTGGAAAGCAAGTATGGACTTGTCAGAGAGGTTGTTTTGCAGACAGGGGTACCTTTGCAGCTAAAGAAAGCACTATCCCGGAGGTCTGTATGGGGCTTTCCCCAGAGCTGCCAAGACTGACCCTAGAGGTCCCAGGACCCTTCCAAATTGCATAGCCATCTTTGTCTGGAAATTTGCAACCTGCATTTCCATTAATCTATATTGTACAAGTTTGGCATGGCTGGGTAATTCTGATAGGAATAATTCCAGTTAAAAATACCGCTGGGAGGTAGAATAGGAGGCCAGCCAGTCCTGGAGAGATTACTGATAGCTTCTTGCAAACAGAGTCCCCCTGTTATATTGATACCACTGATGAAATACAAATATTTACAGTTTCCTCGTAGCATACTCAGGTTTATAGTGAGGCCAAATGCCACCTGAGATGGGATTACTCCTGCTGTCTACACAAGGCAGGACTTCCTTGGCAGCCTGAGTCATCCTTAACCTGCAGGGGAGAGATTCAGGAAATGGGTAGGGGGAGATGGACGCTTTGAGGCAATCCTCACAGTGACTGTGCTCCTGCTGGCTGGTGACGTAGCCTCCTGACACTCACCCCTCACAGTAGGTATTACATTTTGGGAGAGATGCACAACAGCTGCTTTTGGTACTAACAACAGCTTAGTTTGCAGAAGAACCCATCCCTAAAAAAAGCCCAAAGGGGTCAAAATCCCCAGCAGCAAGAGCAGTGTCTCTCTTCCTTTCCTGACACCCTTCCTGTGGAGAGGAAGCAATGACTGCCTAGAGAAAGGAGTGCATCTGAACCTGGTGCTATGTACCTATGGATGAATCGTCCTGCCACTTGCCACCTCTCTCTTTTGTGCTTTGGGCCTTGTTGAGCTTCCCCCTATATTGTCTTCTCCACACTGAGAGCAAAATTCTCTGCTCTCTCGCTCTCTTTTTGTGGCTCCCAATGCTGTTTTTTCCCCCTCTTTGTTATCTTCAACAAACTGTTCCTTCTTCTGTCTTCTCTATTGCACTAACTCTACGTAATATCCCCACCCCTCTTACCATCTCCTATGTACCCAGCTTTTATTCTTATGAATCCATATTTCTGTATCACCTCTCATTTGGAAAGCTGACCTCTTGTCACAGCTGGCGGGGGGGATAGACCAGTGTAGACTGGGCAGTATAGGTAGTCTGCACTGGAAGGGAAGGAGAGAGTGTCAGATTTTCCTGCAATACGTGACAGAACAAGGATTCACAACCTTATTCTCTAGCTTTATCATTCCATAGACGAGGTTCATCCGCCTTAGCTCAAGAGAGTAAAGTGTACTGGCACCTGCATGCAGGTTGCAAGGCTTGTAGTAGACTTACGTGCCACTTCCTCAACAAACAACACTATGGTACAGCCTGAAGGAAGGAACAGTTTCAAGAGATCTTTGAACAATTGTTAACTATGACACTGTTCTGCTCCAAAAAAAAATAATACACAGTTATTGAAAAGAAATGCAACCAGGCTTATTCCAGGTTTAGTGTAATCTATCCATTCCTTCTCTACCTGAAAGGAAAAAAGGAGTAGTTTTTATAATTATGTAGAGTAACATGTTATAAGCACTTCTGACATTCACAGAAAACAGTTATTTTTGATGGGAAAAGGATTCATTTTTGTCCTCCCTGGAAAAATAATAAAGCTACAGCATCTACATCATCTCAGTGACTTTTTAATTTTCATTCCATTTTATTAATATTCATATGTTTTCTCCATTTAAAACTCTTAAAACATACTGAAATAATTAAGTCCCCCCACAGAAAGCTAATGCAGAAAGCTAATTCTTGAATGAGGTAAGCAATGAAAAGGAAAACATACTGAAGTCATAAGCAGAGAATTTATTCAATGAAAGATGATTATGTAATATTTCATAATGGAGCAATAACACCTTGCCATGTGTGACTTTAGTATTACTGCATCAAGGGCGTGTTGTGCGACAGTAGGCCAAAACTTATTGTTTCCTATCAGTCTGGGTGGAATCCTGAAACGTTACCATATTCCGGCTTGCAGCTGCTGTTACAAATGCCTGCTGTTGAGTTAAAGGTGGAGGGGAGCATCCAGCATGTGAATCTGTAAATCTGGGACTTACTTCAGCTCACCTGGTATCTAGACATGGATGAAAGTAACCCCTGGTTCACCTCCTGAGTCACAAGTTTGCTGCCTGATTTTTTGGCAGCTGAACCTCATTCTCCTTCCAATGCTGCCATAGATCTAACTTGTGAAAGGCAGCTGCATGGGGGATTGATCTGTGGCTGCTTTGACAACTGCTGCAGAATGGCTTGCGTTCCAGCTGCTTCGGACTAGTTTCCTCTACAGAGGCATCCACACTGCAGAGCACCTGCCTAGCTCTCCTGTGTGGTACCTTATGTTGCCATAAGGCATAAAATGTTATTGTGGTGCCATCAAGCATAATAATAGGTGTCCCTTAAAACATAGTAATTATACTTTGAGTTTATTTATTCAAATTGCTTAAATAAACTGAGGCTGTGTTGCAGCCCATCTGAGTGGTATTTTTATGACTTTGTGCTGTGTGTGCTCAGTGGCCTGGCTTGTGGTGTGTGGGAGTATGTGTGGTTACAGGGTGAGCTGGCTTCATTTTGGAGGACTAGTGGGAGGGAAGGTGGCACAGACTTATCCAGACTGCCTACAGGGAATAGTCCCCAGGACTGCACCCTGGCCTTGTTGCAGATGGAAGTGCTCAGTGGGTGCCTGGGGACCAGGGCTGAAGAATTACGTTAACAGATTAAATTGTCAGACAGAATAGATATAGCCTTAGTTCATTTTCCATCTTTAAAATCCAAACCTCCAGCCTTCAATCCATGTGCATCCTCCAGTTCTCAGTATACTACGTTCTGTTCAAAATTGCTCAGCAAGAACTACCCTTTTTCTGCTATTTCTCCTCCTTTTGAGTTTTCACTTGTCGCTCCCACCATTTTTCTCCCTATTCTGCCCTATCTCATTTAATTCTCTTGTCCGACATTTCTTTTCTTTCTCACTATTTCTCTTTGCCTTCTCTCTGCTCCACATTGCTCTTCTATGTCTCTCACATGAAAATGTGTTTCTCTATTTTGCTGTTTTGACCCCCACCTCTTCTGACTAATTCCCATTCTGCCCTACAAGCTGTGATAGTCCCTGCTTTACACAGCAGCACTGCTCCCAACTCACTTTTAATACTGAGGCATGTGCAAGCTACACTGATGGGGTAATTAGAACAATTAATTGCATTGTCAAAACCTTCAGATGAATTGCTTCCTTTGGAGTTTGTTGGAGTGTGGGACAGAAGGCCTTTTCTAGGATCTTCCAGATGTTTTGTGACAGAAAAATGGATTGAGAAAGTATGATTTGTGTCTGCCATTCTCATTGCTTTCCTGCATTGTTATTTGGAAAACACTGAAGGAGCAAGATGCTAATGAAGTTATAATGTAATTTTTCATGTTTGGATTCTTTATCTTTTATTGGTGTTCCTCTCCATGCTTCCCATTATTTTATGTATTCTTTTTAATCCCAGGAGTATCAGTGTTACAAGAGACAGTAAAAGACAACCCTTCTCCCAGTGGAGGAGCATTAAGAATTACAAGTGTCAAAGAAGTACTGCTGTGGAACAGGCTGTATTCGTTTACCTAGTAAACTCCTAGGGGAAAAGAGGTGTCATTTTACTGTCATGGGTAAGCCCAAGTACTGTGGAATTAATTGAATGTAACACTGATAGGCTTGAAAATAATCTTTGGGAAGAAAAGAAAATAGGCATATTTTCTCTTGTTGCTGAATGTTTCTGATACCAAGTGTGAAGTGTTACATCCGGGATTCAGTTCAGTCATTCTGCATTTTGAGATCATAGATGTTTTTCAGATATATACAAAGATATAGCTTTACTCAAAATAAATTTTTAAGACTTCTTGTCTGCAAAGCTCAAGTAAATGTTCTGAAAACACATTTTGTGAAACCTCTGTTTACGTTAGAAAGCTTTTTAAAACGAACCGCTGTTTGTACCTTATGCTTTTTACACAGATAACCTTATTCTACTATGTTCCATTTTGCAACATCTTATGGATAATATTCTTATTTATACAGCCCTGTATAATGTAGTCTTTTTCACAGCTGCATAATATTTTTGGATCATACTCAGTTGTGACCGACTATGACTGCAGATTCTTGTCTGCAGAATTGTTACCAACCCAGCTGTTCCCTACTTTCCTTTTTCTTAAATGAGTTCTCTCTGCTTCCAGGTAGAAACTACTGATTTACAGCCTGTCTTTCAGACCACTTTTGCAATTTTACAAAATAACTCTGAGTTCTAATCCTTTTCTCTGAAATGCTCACAGTCCCTCTCAATTTGATGTCTTTCAAAATTAAATTGGACATTCTTTATTTCCTTATCCCTGCTAATAATATGGAAATTGAATAGTACTTGCACAAGGAAATACTTTGTCAGAACCCTATTTCCAGCAGAATCATGGCTAACTATTTACTAAATATGGGTTTTTAGAGGGTTCTGACCTAAAATGAAATAGCTAAGGGCAAAAACAAGGGTGTAATCTGTACCACAAGAGGTCATTCTTCTGCTCTACTTAGCCTTGGCGAGCACCTTAGATGAAGTATCATGCCTAGTTTTGAGTTAAGTATAAATATATGCTTTGAATAAAGATATGATCCCACTGGAGAAAACCCAGATGAGAATAGTGCAAATGATCAATGGCCTAGAAAATAGGACCTACAAAGAAATGTTAAGAAATGGGTATTGCATAAGGTGAAGGAAAATTTTGGATAGAGTTGATTAACAGTTGTTAATGTGAAGAAAATTATACAGAAGAAAAACACAAATTGTTCTCCACGTCCAGGGTGAACAGGACAAGAACTGAGGTCCAAAATCAGCAACAATTGAGATTAAGATGGTTATTTAGCGTATACAACCTAATGAAAGGGATGGTGAGGAACTGGGCCTGGGCGTCTTGTCCCTGGATGTTTCTGAGAACAGGTTAGGCAAATGTTGGTCAGGAATGCTGACAATAGCAATATGGATTAGATACTGTAATATTTCTTCCAGATTTATTATCTATAGTTCAGGATATGAAAAACAGTTTTGTTAACTAAGCTGCAGTCCTCTGAAATCTTAGGTACTTTCCACCTCACTGGGGTGTTTGTATGGTAGCCTACGCATTTGATTAAAGCAACGTGATATGCTTAAGATGAAGATTAAGATCAAGAGAAAAAATGAGGACTATGTAGAAGTGCCATAAGGTGGCACTGTAGCATAGGGGATTGAAAAGCCCTCTACACTTTCTGATGCATCCAGTAGCTAACAAAAAGCTATTGAGTATCACAACAGTGACTCAACCCGTTTTAGCAGTAAGATGTTGGAGGTTGCTTAGTTACTTGAGAAAGTAATATTAGGGTAATACTAAGGGAACAAACCGAAAATAAACTACTTACATTAGAAAGGGTGTGACTGCTTGGTATTACTTCCCCAGTTGTATCTGTGCTGTTTATTTCCCTTCCCTGAGCACAGAATGACAGTGTTTTAGTACCAAATCTGCTGCCAATGCCCACAGTTCCCAATCCTCTGTTGTCCCTTGGGGGAAGGAGTTCCCAGTTTAGATTTGTTCTCCAGTATTTTTGGTGTTTATCTGGTTGTAATGAAACTCTCAAATTTGAGCAGAGTCAAATTTATACTAATCCCTCCTACCCCCTCCAGAAACCACAACTGTGCTGATTACAAAGCTTTTTGAACCTCTGCAAAATCCCTGATACTTCTATGGTATGCAGGAAAGGTCCCATATCACAAAACACCCGAGGGATGTCTCATGATCATCCATTACCAGACTTGTATGACCTGAAGACCCTTTGTGCTAAGCCTTGTTTTCCCTGACAGCTCATAGTGGATTCTGATTCATCATTTGCTTGCTCAAATTTTATGATGGTACAATGTCTCTTGTTTTAGCATGTGTGCATCTGGCTCCATGTGGAGAAAACTGGCAAATAATTATATGAGAAAATGTTAGGCTTATGAAATCAGATCAAACAGCAGAATTAAAAATGCTCTTTAATTTGGCTTCTTGCGCTTTGGTATTAAAATACAGTCTTGTCAATTTGTGGAAGATGTAAGAATAAAACTCATCTCTCTAATCTAGCAGTTCAGAAATTGTCTTTTTTGCAACCACGATTAAAGGCATTCAGAATTGTGTCTGATTGTGCGATTAAGACTGCACTAAATGCATATAAATGGATGGGGAGTGGGGAGTGAATTAAGTAGAAATACAGACTGCTGCTTTTCAGGGAGAGGAGGAATTTCTGCTTGACTTTTCTTGAGGATGGTTGAAAAGCATTTAAATGCAAGTATTCTTTAAGGGAGCTTTGCTATTTGTCACCAAACTGCTGAATCTCTTCAGGTAACCTTCATGTGACTTCTTTCGAGAGTGGAACCAAGCATGTATTGTAAGTTTGTACCTAGGTTTTGAAATTAAAACCTTGTTAGAGCTGAATTCAGTATCACCTAAAAATGAACATTACAAGGAAATAGCTGCACAGCTTTTTCTAAATGCTATTTTCTTAGTAACATTAAATTGGTAACATTAAACTATGTACAATTTTGGCCTAAAAACTAAGAATATTTTCACTGCATTATTGGTTTACATTGGATTTAAAAATTTTGCTTGGTTTACTATCAAACATCATAGAGCAGCCAGTCAAGTCCTGGTCAACTGCAGGTGGCCAAATGCAGAGGTAGCTCAAGGCTTTGCAGCAGTCTGGGCGAGACTGAGTTATCTAAGCAAAATTTGGAGCTGGGTCTTGGGCCCCGGGGCAGAAAGGGGAGGAGATAGACACCCGGCCAGGAGGGGAGCTGGAGGAGCTGGGTCCTGAGGCCGGTGTGGAAATGGACAGCGCAGACGGACACAGTGATCTGCTGGAGCAGCCCCGCTGCCCCACACACTTTGCTGCCAGCAGCAGCATCCAATACGACTTTTCAGTGCCCTGCTCCAGCCAAAATAAGCAGCAGGGCCATGACCATTAGGTTGCCTCTGGCAGGCAGCTGTCCTAAGCAAAGCCCAGCTTTGCCCATGCTCGGAGCTAGCCCTGCACCAAGGTAGCTTATCATTCTCGCTGTGGGACTCCCCGAGGTGTTTCACTTGCCTGCAAGCCCTACCAGTCTCTGCCTGAGGAGTCAAGGGTGCAGCAAACAGCCCCGTTTGCAACAGTATTTTCTAAAGAGTCGTTCACTGTAAAGCCACAGCGAAGGGAGGACGAGGTGACTGCCTCTTCAGAAAGTGGCTGGTGGAGGCTAGGAAGGGTTGCTTGTGCATCCACACCATCTTGATGAGAACATTTACCATACTGTTTTTCACATTATGGCTCTGCTCCAGACTCAGTCAAAATCAATGAAAAGCCTCCTATTGATTGCCGTATGCTTTCAATCAACCCTACTGTGTATTAGCTTTCACATATATAAGTATGTGTGTATTTGCAGTCACACATGGGAGTCAATAATACTTTGACAGACAAGTCATTAAAAGATTTTAAGAGTATGTGAAGTTCCTATATTGAAAGTTTGGAAAGCACAATAAACTTCAGCTGTACTAAAATGATGAAAAAACACAAAGAAGAATTCATATTTGAATACAAGCAAACTGTTTTAAAGTGTTTGTTAATCCTACAATGTCTGCCAAATAAGGCAGTATGTATTTATTTTTGTCTGACTAACTTCAACTGCTTTAGTCACAGATACTTTATATAACAATTATTCCTCGGATCTTTTTATCATATGATACCGTGTCCCTTTGCTCTGCTTTTTCCTCAAGCATCGGTCTCCTATTTCATATGGTGAGCAGTGTTCTCCCAGAGCCTTCGCCAGCTAGACTCCAGTATTCTCCTTCTGGTGCCATATAGCGCTGCTGAGGGCAAATTTTCTTTCCCATTAGAAACCTCAATAGTCACTCATTTGTTTTAAATTAGATTTGCTGGAACATTTCCCTTTTTTTGCAGGTGGCTATTTTTTTCCTCAAACAAAAATAATGCTCCAAGTGAGTCAATTGTTTTGATTTACATATTATCCAAATAAAACAAACTTGCCAAATTCTGCTAGCCCATTTATCTGAAGCAAGCATATTTTGTTGAGGAAAGGAACAGGGCAAGTTGGATGGAGTGGGTACAGGCAAGGAAAATTCTTGGGTTATATTTTTCTACAGCAGGTTGACAGTAATTTTCAGTAAGGCTCATAGGAATTTATTTTGTTCTCCTGTGAACTGGGTTCATTTTTTTTTACATTAATTTTTCATCAATTTTACAGTGAGAGTAGGCGAGCAGACTGAGAATTTGGTTAAGTAAGTTTCCAATAAGACTCTGCAAGACTGAAATGAAAGTTTTTAAGATTTTCAGGGTGGCTGGATATATCTTGCTTGAGTCTGATATGTATTTTTATATATTTTTTTTTTCTGGAATTGAACTCCTAAAAACATTCTGAACTAGTTCTAATTGCGATATATAGTCTGCTATTCAGATATTCAGCTCAATCAATACTTTGAAAGAATCTGAAGATTTATATTGGAAAAAATGAGTAAGCCCATTTCAGAATATTTTATGACTGCACATCAATTTCCAGTACTAAAGTTCATTCTGAGAGAGTTTTAATAGGGAAAACTCGATGATGGCAATCTGTGAGGAATAGGCAGCAATGAAACCAGGAGATAAACAATACTACAATATTATTTTTACCTAATTTCCCCTCGGGTAGACTGTTGAAATGGAGAAAGATGAGACTACAGTACAAACTTGGGGTCATGACAGTACGACCACTGACCATTTGAAAAGCTAATAGTGTAAGACAGACAAATAGGATTTGCGATAGGACATTTCTTGATGGCTGGAAAAGTGTTTGAGATCAGTGATCCAGCTGGCTGAACCACACGGACGTAAGTGCTGTAGATTTCCAGTGTGGATTTTTTTATAGCTCTTCTAGGAGAAGTTTAGCTCAAAGAGCAGATCAGAAAACAGAAGCAAAGGAAATCAGAGCCAGTGCAAATTTTCCTGTTATCTTCCCAAACTTTTGGACCATGACCAAAGGGTTAGCTGAAGAGCTCACTTGTTGGTCCTGCAGATGTGTTTGCATATTTGTACAGCAGAGGAAAGGCCAGAGGTGGAAATATGAAATGGTGGTGCTTCAGAGTCTTACATTCAACTGATTTTCATTCTGTTTTGTTTTAATTGGGCAGTAATTTTATTAATTAGTTTCTAGTTGCTATATCCTTCAGGGGCAGTCCCAAATCCATATATTGACCCTGATTCTGCACTTGGCCTATGCATAACTGAAATATTTATAAAATCTCATGTAGTCTGATAGTTCCTTATTAGTTATACATTAAAGGACATTCAAGAGCATAATTTATTCCAGGAAGGGAATGGAATAAATAACTCAACAGTTTGCCTCTGGATCGACTTTTCCTGGACAGTAGGTAGGAATAACTTATTCATTTCTCCCAAAGTGTCTAGTTTTGATTCAGCCATGCCTCTGTTGGAGACTTGAGCATGGCTGCAAAAGACATGCTGTTAGGAAGACCAGAATATTTTTTAGAGAACAGAATGCCTTGGGTCAGACTAAACATTTGGCACTAAAGGTGCAGTCCTGTCCTTATAACTATAATTAATTTTCTTGTTAATTTGCTAGATTTAATGTGAGCCCACAATGACACTCAAATGAGCATTTGAGATTATTACTGTGGCGTTTCCTGTTAGAGGCGCTATGCTTTTCTTGAAAGCTGGGGTGAGACACTGTCACCCCCTGAGAAACTCATTACTGCTTAGATCAGGGCTACTAAATAATTCAGTGGGACAGATGCCAGTTTTGGGCACATCTGCTGTCCATTTGTGTTGCGCTCTCAGCTCATGTAGGTTTATGGCTCGCCAAAGAAAGGGCCCATGCGTGTGCAGGCCCGGTAGGATACCCTCTAAATTGTTAGAGGCTGAGTGAAATCATCCCACAAACTGCTGGCTGCCTTCTCTGATCTACTCTGTTACTCTGGGGTATTATTTCTTACCTCGTTTCTGTTTTGCAAGGCTGTTATCCCTCAGGTTGCTGGAAAACTGCTGTAACCGAGTGGACAAGCTCTTCCTGTTCTTTCAAGAGGAGAGATTTTTGTTACCAAGATTGTCATTCAGCATCAGGGAGGTCACCTTTAGTTGTAACCATTTGGAATACCAGATGACAAATCTAATCTATCTAATCTTCATGCAATGAATATATAAAAAATCCAAATACAAGGAATGCTGATATCAGAATGACAGTTTCTCACAATACTTCTTTCCAAGCTGTTTATCCTGGCATTAATTCCAAGAACATTAACTCTGAAGACAAACAAAGTCTTCTTGTATGTACAAAATTACATCGCTGTTGGTGGGATATTTATATGCAGGAAAAGATGTGTATCTGCTTGCACTAAAGGTTTCTTCAAAAATCCCTGGACAGCCATTTGACTGGGTTCTTGGTGGATTTAAACATTTGATTTTGTCAAACTGAAATCTGACATCATTAAGAGCAATACAAAAACATGCATACTCGGTCCAGAAACCCATAACTGTGTAGTTAATCTTGACTGAAACAGTCTCTTTGCAATTGAGGACATAATGATACTAATTTGGGTAGTCGAATAAGACAGGATCACTCAGGTGAGTAAAAGCAGCAGATCTGAGTCCATATATTTCAGAGAGTGGGGGCAAACTTGGATAACAAAAACTGCTTTTGAGGTTACTGCTATTTTCTGATGATTGCTGTAACAGTCTCGAAGCAGTTTCACATCAGTCTAACTTTATTCATGTCAGTGAAATGCCTCTTGACTTGTGCTGGTGTGAATGACTCTTATGAAATTATATGCAAGTGATGCTGGCATGTCTTGCTTTATATCGTTCCCTGAAATGAAGATCCATTAAGAATAAATTAGAATAAACCATGTTTTGAATACCTTTTTAAAAAACATCTTCTTTTGTCACAGCAATACAAGATCATGTAGAGTTAAATCACATAATCTGAGTACCAGAAGAAATACAAAAGTGCTGACATAGTTCTGTGTCTTGGTAATATATACTGTTCATTTGAGCTAGCTTCGGCATCTTTATATAGCAACTATACTATACGTACGTACGTACGTGTGTGTGTGTGTGTGTGTATAAAATGGTGCACAAACCGAATAGATTTCCCTCTAAGAAAGGAGTTTGGAAATGGCGTTAGTTATGTTCTCTCTTAATTAGAACCTTCCATTCTTTGTATGTAATTTTTCTCAGACAAGAATCCAATATGCACGACAAAAATAAGAGACAAGAGCGAGGTCCCATGCACACAGAGCATAAACACAGCGCAAAGGCACTGAGAGAACACATCTGCAGTTAATGTCTATCATGCAAAACAGAACGAATTCCAGTACTAGGAACATATGCACAGTGTGCCTCAAAACAAACATTTACCCAAAGATGCTGCACTGGCAGACAGAAAAGTACAGAGTGTACAGTGTATGAAACTGGAGAGCACCTCCAAGGACAAAAGGTTAACAGCAATGATATATTTTCTCTTGGGGTCATTCTGTGGCTATAGCCATCCATTGTGGATAATAAAAGCCTGTGATTTCACACAAAATGGCATACTAAAGGTAGGACTCAGATGGGAGTAAAATATAAAATAAATTCAAAATTACTGATGGAGAGCAATTTAACATCAGAACAAAAGTCAGGCAAATCACTGGAACACGTGAGGCATCTGAACAACAAATGAAAGGATTCGTAATTTTGCCAAAAAATGATGGGGTCATCTTACGTAGCTTCAGATATCTGGAAGCTGGCATGCTGTCTGAGATTATTATGTAGACTTTATAGACAATGGAGAGAAGTAAACAACTCTACAGAACAGTTCACTTCATCCTAAAATATGATCAGCAAAATAAATGACCCTCTGGAAGAGACTGGCTTAGAATATGTACCTAATTTTAAATGGCTGTATGTAGGTGAGAGGAATTGCACGCAACATGGTCATGACAAACAAGAAAGATAGGAGTTAAATATTAGCTTGGACTGAGTAGAATAAGACAGAAAATATTAAAAAGGCCCTCTTTTAATCTCAGATACACTCAACCATGAAAACAAAAACCTTGTCTTCTACGCTATGGCCTCAAAACAATGCATGTTTACTACACGTCTAGGAATAGACATGAGTTCAGAGCAAAGAAGGGCTAACAGGTAGGTCTCATTGGGGCACTTGTACTCATTAAAATATCAAAGGAGGATATCACAGTTTTTGCTGTCATCAAATTTTTTTCATTTAAGGAGAAATAGCAGTCAGAATCACAACAAGAGTCTAGGAATCCTGTGATATCCATCTTTTGCCTCCTCCAACAATTTCTGAAATAGCATTTTCATTTCCTTTTTCATAGCTCCTGTTAAACAAGCAAACCCCACAATGGCATTTTAACTGCAATCCCAAAGAATTTCAGAGATTTTCTTTCTCTTTCTTCAATGTGGTCAGAGCTGGAATAGCACAGATGCCTCTAGTGGATTTTTTAAAGCATACTAAAAAAAGAGGAATTTTACCATCTCTTCGCTCTCTGACCATGCCAAATGCTACATAGGCTGAAATTTATACAGGAGTTTGGCTTGATCACTAGACAGATAGTAATCTTATTGTTTCTTTACTGTTATTAAAAATATTACTGTGACTAGTCTCCATCTCCAGCCAACAATGGAAACCAGATCTATGGGAAGGTTATGCTAAGGTGGACAGTGGTTCCTTGGGCTTAAATACATTGTTTTGAAACAATCTCTTCTTCATGCAGTCCAGGACAAGAGTGTACACTTGCCCTCCTACCTGTTACTTTCATTTAGCACATTGCAATAGAGAGATTCTTGGAGTGTATTTGACAACATGCTGGTTTCCACTTCTAAAATAAATATATCAGATCACTGTTATTATAGTAACTCTCCTTTTTGGCATCTGGACTTGATTTCTTAGGCTGCTGCTTTGTGAAATAGAGTCATTCCACTTTTGCAGTACAGTCATGGAGGGCTAATAAACGAGGGCTAGGGATGTCTGATTTGTGATTTTCCAATCTGACAAAGCTACACCACCTGCATTTTTTAACTGAAGACTAAATCAACTGTTTCTAAAAATCTTGATGTTTCTGGCCTCTGGTAGGTAATAAGTATAATGGAAATCAGAGTGAAGTTCTCTAGCCTGGCAGCCAAATTAGCCCCAGTCCTGCAGATGCTTTAGCAGAGACTTAACTTTACAACCAAGAACAGACCCATTATGGGTCTGCTCATTTTAGTAAAATTGAGCATCTGTCTAGTGGTTGCTCAGTTGTGGGGGAGGCGAGAGGTGGGATGAAAGGAAATCCTAAATTGGTTCAATCCCCTTCACTGTGTAGTTTACAAATTGGATCGGAGGGAGCTTTCATGTGCCATATGGTCTGATTTGCAACAGGATGAATTTCATCAACACCTATGAAAAGCCCTGCTTCTTCTACTTGTATGAATTAGCACAAAATAATGTTGTCTAAGGAACCCCTAACCTTTGGTCTTCTTATCTGAAAAAAGCTATGTACAACTGGAGAGGTCACATCTAGTTATGCTTTAGTGTTCCCTTTCAGGTCACAGCTAATATAGAGAAAAACTCACTGTCCCTTTGGCAGGGGACATGCTGCCTTTTCTGAGAAAAGTAAGAAACTGGTAGAGAATAGAACCAAGCATTGTCTCAGGTTGCTTTGAGCAGAACTGTGTGAATATCTAATATCTGGCAGTGCTTCAAAAGCTTTGAATCAGACCTTTTAACTGCTTCCTAAAGCAAAGAAATTTGGAAAACAAAGGTCAAGATTCACAAGTCCTGTTGATGTTATGGTGGGGATATTACCTTCAAACTACCATATACTGATGAAGGCACTACTCTAACGTATGTGGACCTTGGTTCAGATCCTTTTGTTACATGATTTGGAGGAAGAATTTGACCCAAGTCTCCCATCTTCAAGGATAGTGGCGTAAACATTGAGATATCACATGTTTGAAGTAAAATTTTTCAATGTGGAAGGTGTTATACTTCTCATATATCAGTAAATATTTACATGGCCAAGAAAAAAAGCACACTTCTTAGCCTGATGGCTCAGATGCACACATAGGTTGTGGGAAAATGTGGACTAATGTCTTTATTCTTTTGAAGACCAGCTACTTCCTTTATTTACCTCATTTATTTCTGTAAGTTGTTCTTCAGTGTGTTTGTGTATCTAAATGCTAACGGGAACTGTTGTAGTTCATAAATGTTAAATGGTCTATTTCAACAGTCCAAAACTATTTTCATTTTAGTTTAGGCTATAACCGTTAACCAATTTTACCTTTTGCTATATGTAGAGAATCGTGTAAGTGGGCCTGAAGGACTGTGTGAGTTATGATGCCGATTTTCATCCCTGTGAATTAAGTTCTCCATGACCAGGAGAAATCAGAAAGACCAAGGAAATTAGGGAAGTCAAAGCCCAGCTGGAGCTAAGAGCAGTGAGGGTTATTAAGGGTGACAGGAAAGGATTTTACAGAAATGATAGTTGCAAGAGGATGTTCGGGAAAAACATGGGTCCATGTGGGAGACAGCCTAGTGATGGACAATGTGGAAAAGGCTGAAGTCCTCAATGCCTTTTTTGCCTCGGTCTTCTCAGGCAAAGCCTGTTCCCAGACCCCTGCGTGTTAGGGCTGTTTGGGAAGAAGGGCAGCCAGCAGTGGGGAGCAACATTTTTGGGACTACTTAGAGAAGTTGCATGCATTTGAATCCACAGAGCTAGATAAGATTCATCTGAAGGTGCTGGAGGAGCTGGTAGGTGTGAGCACGAAGCTGCTGTCTATTGTCCGTGAGAAATTGTGACAACTGGGAAGGTTTCTGACAACTGGAAGAAGACTGACATTAGATCTCATGTTTAAAAAGGCAAGGGGGAGGATCCAGGGAACTACAGGGCAGTCAGCCTCAGCTCCGTCCCATGGAGCACGTCCTCTTGACTCTCCCAAGTGTGGGCAGGGCAGGTCAGTAATCAGGAGTAGTCAACACAGATTCAAAACGCAAATCATGTGTGACCAAACGCAGTGACATCTGTAATAAAATGACGGGCTCTGTGGGCATGGGGGAGTGGTGGATATAACATACCTTGACTTTAGTACAGCTTTTGACACACACACCCACCCCCACCAGCACAACACCCTGGAAGCTGAAGAAAAACCTGTGCCCTTTTATACGGTGGGGGAAAACCTAGTGATGGACAATCTGGAAACTGAGGAAGTGTGGACAGGACAATTGACCGTTAGGTGGGCTGAAAAATAGCTGGACTGTCAGGCTCAAAGGGCAACAATTGCTGCTTCAGCATTTGGCTGGTGGGTGTACATCACTAAGGAGCGAAGTACTCCAGAGGGTCAGTACGGAGCCCCATATTGATCAACATCTTCATCAGTGACCATTTTCAGGAAATCTGCAGATGACATTAAACTGGGGGGAGTGTCTGGCACAGTGAGTGGCAGAGCTTCAGTCCAGAGGGACCTCGAGAGACTTGTGGACAGGGCCAACGGAAACCTCATGAAGTTCAATAAATGCAAATACCTGCACTCAGGGTGGAAAAATCCCGTGTGTCAGCCCAGGCTGGGAAACAGCTGGCTGGGTAGCAGTCCTGCTGACTGTACCAAGCCTCTTGGAAATGTAAGGCACATTTTTTTCCTGCCACTATGAAAAGCAAAATTATTTCTCCTGCAAGTTCTACGCTTCAGGACAGTAAACTCAATGGTTTGGAAAAGGGATTATTCATCGTTGTGGCCATTCAGATGTAGTCAGTGCCAGAAATACTTATTATAATCCATGCTTGTATAAACTGGGAAGTAGCGCAAAGAATCAGGAAAGTGATTTAATCTTTGTTTATTGTGCCGATACTGGAATATGCTGTGCCGTTCTGAAACCCCTAAGGAGAAAGAGACGAAAGTAAAAAATAAGTAACTCAGGATGGTTGTAATGCTTTACAGTGATAAATTTAAAGAGCACAACCTGTTTATATACACAAATAAGCACTGCATATGTGAATATCATGCTTGATACTTTTATCATCAGCAGTCTAGCAGAGAAAAACATAACAGGAACCAATGGCCAGAAAATTTGAGCCACATTATTCCAATAGGAAAAAAGCACACATGTAATAGTGACAATAATTACGCCAGGACGAAATACCAAGGTAAGCGTGGGGTTCTCCATCTCTTATTATTCTCAAATCGAAACTGCCTGGAATGTTTTCCAGAGCCAAACATCATTATTAGCCTCAGTCTCTGAGTTGCTGAAAGACATTCCATGGATGACATTATGCAGGAAATAAGGCTAATGGTGTAATGACCTTACAGTCTGCAAATCTACAAGATTTTATTAGCTGAATCCTGCAATTCTTGTGGACATGCTTGCATATTTCAATGACATTATTAATACGTATTAAAGTGACAGAGATAAACTATACATTTTTTTCTTTTCCTCTCTCCCCTTATGTATTAGCTACATTTATTGCAACAGAGAAGACCAAGTCATTATTTCATTTCATTTTCTGAGGAAGCTGTCTATCCGAGAGTGTCAATGAGTCATAGTTTGGTGGGGTTGCCCTGCAAGTTCATTTGGAAACGCTCATGAGATTACTGTGGTTGCAACTTGCCCATTAGTAGTAGGATAAAAATAAGATTTACAGCTGTCGAGATTTATAGAGTCATATGTCAAAATGTAATTGATTTTGGTCAGAAAATGAGACCAATCAGTTACTTTAAGATGAGGGCAAAAAGAGTGTATTTATTGACTGATTTGTTTCTAACTGTAGTATCTCACATAAGACTTTCATTAAGTCTTCCATAAGTTTGACTAGTAAGGAAGCAAATGTATTTTGTAATCTGGTTTTATTTTGGGGAATTATGGCTCAATTTTAAGATATATAGAATAAATATCTTAAAGGAAAGTTTGAGGGAAATTAACATTAAATTCTATTTCAAACAGCAATTCCAATTCAAAGTCAATTTTAAAAATCTGAATGTTACTCATGTGTTGCACTTATTCAGACAAACTTGAAATGTTACATTTGAAGCTACCAGTCTGTGGATGGAGTTGTAGGTTTATTTTTAAAGCAAATGGCAAAATTTCTGTGATGCAAAGTGAACTCTCATTCTGCTCCCAGCAAATCAGTCTGAAGTAGCTCTGTGGACTGAGAATTTCATTGGTGCAAAAATAATCTGCCCCAAGATTTCATCTGGTTTCTGATTTATGAACTTGGGCAATGCAATGTTGATATAAAATATAAATCTAAAATTCATGCAACTCCCTCCACAGACTGGTAACCTCAAATGTACCTTATTAAATATACTGTGTTAATAATTTACATAATTTTAATCATGACTTCAAATTGCTGTTTGGGATACAAGTTTACTTTACTTTCCCTCCAGCTTACCTTATAGATATCTTAAAACTGAGCCATAACTCTCCCCAGATAAAACCACATGAGAAAATACATTTGATCCCTTATTAATCAATGTCTAAAGTTTTTCATACAACAATAGCCAGATCAGTGTGGCCAGGGAAAAACTTTGGCCGAATAGCTCTGCCCCAGTAGAATTCCCAGTGTAATCAGAATTTCCCTGCACTGATGCTGGTTTTATGAGGGAGAAATCAGATTCACTTTGCACAGTGGGGTATTATTCCACTGTGCTTATCAATGATTTCAGCTTTTTTGGAGTTGTTGACTTTTAACAACTTTCCAAGGTAAATACAGGCCCTGGATAGTGAATTTAAATATGCTACCAACAGGCTTGCTCTTTTCAGTTCCATTTCGAAGAGGCTGCAGAAGCAGTCAGCAGACCCCCAGGGCCCTGTGGGACCCAGCCTGAAAACCAGCACAGCGAACGCTGTTCTTCTGGGAAATAATTGCCTCCAGCCTCCAGTGTGTCTGATAGAGACCTTGAGCTCCGCTCTGCAGGGCACAGAGCAGCCTCAGCTTCAGCTCCCCGTTTCCATTGCTGCAGTCACACTGGAAGCGCAGGACTGTGGATCCGTCACAAACAAAGCTCAACTAACATACTTATGATTAAAAATATGTGGAGGAGGGAGAAACCTGATTCCAGACAGTTCCTTGTTTCCACCCTGAGCAGAACGCACCATTTGAGACTCTATTTCCAACACTGTGTGCTTCCTCTTCGGCACAGGCGTTGACTCACGCTAAGGAATGTATTCCATTACAGCCTTGCTGGCTTGCACTATAACTTCATGTAGGACCAGTTAGTTGCTGTGGTGACAGTGGCCAACAAACAAACAAAAAATCATGAACTCCTTCAGGACTGGTCAGAGCAGTTTAACAACAGCATACTGCTTAAAATTTTAAAACTTTCTTGTTTTGTTCTCTTTTAAATGGAGTATGGAGTAAATGGAGTAAAACCTAGTATTGCCCTAACACCATCTATACCCTCTTCTGAGGAACTCTATTTCACACATTTTGTATATTTTTGGTGATACAGAGACTGTAATCTATAGCCATTATTTCAAGCAAATCTATAGTTTATCTCCATAATGATGAACGGAACTACAATTGTTCCTGGTGAAATTCCACTTCCTTTTGGAGAGGTACACTAAACAGAATCTAAGCTGGTTAGTGTGGATAATCTTCATCTAATGTTGAAATCAGTACAATACCTTTATAAACTGAAGTCACCTATAAGGTTCAACAGGGGTATATGGAAAATAATGTAAGAAAAATATAATAATATATTGTTTTAACAGAGAAGTACAAACTCCCTGTAAACTTGCAAAAAATAAAGATCATAACTATCTTCATAACTGCTTTCATTTTCTGACATATTAACAATTTCAAGAAAGGCATAGTGTGGGATGTGGTCTATGAAGAGGTAGAGATTTCTCATTTTAGAGAGAAAAAATGTTTTTCAAGTCCCTCATTCAAGTTTTCGACTTGGCATTGTTTGGCATTGCAGCCCCAAACCTGTCATACCAAGGTGGGTGTAAAGTACAGCTCAGTGGCTGCAAGGATATGGGGTTGTTACCTGCTCTATACTGAAGCAGATGGAGCTGGAGTCCAATTTGTTGGAGTTTCTAGAATAAATTAGCTGCTGGGCAAGAGGAGGGTGACTCTGAAAGGCTGGAGATCATATACAAAGACAACAGTCAAGGAGGAGATTATTGTCTTCTCTCCCCTCAGATTATTTAATTCATTTTTATCAATAAAGAGCCAAGGAAAATATCTCACTAAAAGTAAGTCTGGTCTTGTTTGTCAATCACTCCACCATTTTATAGTGACTGCTAAAAACTTCAATAGCCATTTTGTCCGTCACACAGCTCTGGAAGACTTGAGTTTCTCTTTTTCTCTCTGTACATTTTATGTTAGAAGAGGGTCACGGTTAAAGATGATTGTAAAAAACTGTTTTTAGTTGCAGAGCTCACAAACCTCCTGGAAGCATTAGGAGAACCCAAATAGATTTTCAAATGGAGAAAGTTCACTCTAAAATGGTGCAATTCCCTGATCGCTTCTGCCCAGCAGGGGAGGAGCAGCTGGGAGCCAGAGAGACTCCTGGGTCACTGCCTGTTGCAGGAGCACCCACGAAGGGGGCTTTGGGTAACCTGCCGGAGCTGCCTGCATCCCAAGCTCCAGAAACTGGTGGGGGCAGTGTGTCTGACGCATCTTGTCACATCACCCTCATCCAGCAGAGGAGAAGGCAGAGGGCTCTTCCCAAGTGGGCTCAGCTCGGCTCCGTCCGCCAGGCGGTCAGCTGGGATTGGTGGGCGATCCGGGCTCAGCCGGGACGCAAGGAGCGCCAGCACCAGGCACTGCATCCTAGGCGCTTGCTGGGAACTAGAGGGTGCCCGGGCTCGCTGGCCTCGGAGGCGGGTGGCTCTGTGTGCAGGCGTCCTTACACACACACAGGCATTCGGCATTGTGCGCGGGTGTCGCGTTTCTCATTTACCCACTTTATAATGGCCTAACCTGCAGCTTTGTCCGCCATGAAAAACCATACATGTACAAATCTGCTTAGAAAAAAAAGGCTTGTTTTGGTATGGTGCGATTTGGAGAATTTGGCTCAGAAGTTGTACATATGCATGTATGTGCCTGCAAGTTCATGTATATGCATGCATGTGTGTGCATATATTTCATTAATATAAGCTGTATTATTATAGTTAGTCAGGTAATTGTCATCCCATTACTTTTATTGCTATATTTGTTTATTTACTGCTTTTCCCCAGAAGACTTTATTACCATTGGCAGGATAAACATAAAGGCTGTTGTGATGTCCGGACAAAAGAAATTAAAGTCATAGGAGAAATCCTTACTCAATATTTCCCTTCTGTGGAAAGTTTCTGTCTCACTCTTACAAGCCTTTTAATGTAACCTTATTAAGGATTTAATGTAACAACCAATGAGTGCTGTAATGGAATAAGTGTAAGCATTTTACGTGCATTTACGGTTGGCTGAGCAGACTCTCCCTGCCTAATATCAAAGCCAATTTGATGTTGTGCGTCTGAAATTAATCCATGGATGTTAAATCCCTAGGACTGTCATTGCAGATGAAAAAAAGCACATCAGTTAGGCTGGTACTATGGAGATCCTGCTCTCTACTGAAAAGAGGAGAGACGGTAGGCCCACTCTCTCAGCAACAGCAGAAAGGGCATGGGAAAAACAGAAAACTGGGGCATCTCTCTGTGGGAAATGTAATCCAAACAAGATCCAGACATGCATGGATTCCAGGGTCAGAGAGGATCATTATGGGAAAAATCTTGTTTGAGTTTGACCAAACCACCAGACAAAACATCCTCCTACATCTTCCTGTCATAATTGCTGCATCAAGAGGACGAATAGGAAGAGGCTCTGCCATCTCTCCTTCCAAAATTATGCTCGAATTTCTCTCCTCTCACACCTTCCAAGTTATTTACGTTGAGGTATCTTCTACAAAGAGGATCTGAGATCAACGAATGAAAGCCAGAGAAATCAGAAGATTTTCAGGAGGAGGAGCCAGAAGAGGAATGGAAGATAAAAATGAAGCCCAGACCAAAGAAAAAGGATTTGACAGAGTGAGGAAGTCCAGAAGAATGTGAGATGAAAAAGGGACATGTCAGAACATCAAAGAGGTTTCAAAAAGTTTCCATACTTAGGAAGAATGATCTGAGCGAAACCAGTATGAGTCTCCAACTAATAACTTTGCCAAAATATTCAGTGTTGGTTCAGACTAACTAGTCTCTCCTCCCTGGGGTGATGCAGGAGGTGTTTCGGTAGTTCTATTTTTTTTTTTTAATTTTAATTATTTTTTTAAAAAAAGACTATTTCCAGCAAGCTCTGTTCTTTGCTATTGCCATCCTTTCCCTTCTTCCCCAACTGAAGTCACCTGCTTCATCTCTCTCCTGTCACTGCCCATGGCGGCAGTGGAAGATCCCACATGGCATGTGGGAGGCTCCAACCTCAGCTGTGTCACTGGCTGGCTCTGTGTCTACATGCTGACAGTCTGCCGCTTTCACCCCTTACCTTCCTCTGCTAACACTATTGTTAGCTAGGCTGAAGCTATTATGCTAACTTCTACACCTTCCTCCGCTGAACATAGTCAACACCAGGAAGAGGAGGAATTTAGAAGACTAAATATCAGAGTTTTATTTTCCAGATCTTTTGATGTAGGAAAAAATAAAATAAAAAGAACAATATATAACAAAAGAAAAGAAACACAGAAGAATGAAACAAAGGTGGAGAGCTAGGAGAAAGATCTCTAGCTTACATCAGCTGTCTTGTTAATAAATAAAGATGCATTATTTTCTGAGAGCTAGGAATAGTTTTCCCAAGAAGGTAAAAACTCCAGCGTGACCTGTACTGTGAAAGGAGTTTCCCCTTCCCTCCCTGGCCTTACTAAAGAAGACAGTTGACAGTGGTTTGGAGGCTGTTTGACAGGCTGGAGCGTGGAGCTTAAAATGATCTATTTTTTCTGGACTTCATTTCTCAGTTGAAGGCTGCACAGTGCAGTAAGCTAACCAGAGATTGCATCTGATCCAAAACAAAGCCGCTAACCGATTTATACATGCTACTAAATACAGGATAGTTCACAATGCCCATGCATACTGGGGTAAACTAGACCCAAGTCTTTGTCAAAGACTCTCATTTCTCCAGGGTTCCCATATAAATTCTCAAAACCACATGTATGTGGACATATATATTTGTCATGCGCACATGTTTTTGAATGCATGAAATGAGGAAAAGGATACAAAAGTAAATATAGATGCCTCATTGTTTTCATAGCCAATTAATTTAATTTTAGTTATCATATTTCCTGCCTGATTCTTGTAGCAATGTTGAAAACTGATATAATGGGAATTCTGTGGGCAGTTTAGAGAGCCTGAGATAACAATGAGGATTAAAAGCTTCTGTTACCTATTTCACTTATGGTCATCTCAGCAGTACAGTTACATTTTTCAGAGGAACTTGTTTCAAGACATTTGCAGACTCACAAAGTCAATGCTGCATACAAGCTAGTCAATTTGGGGGCATTATTTTCATGAGGGTAAACAATAAAAACACCTATTTTTGTAAAACTGTCTAGTTGGGTCATTGCAAGAGCAACTGCCTAAGTAAGTGGGACACTTTTCACATAAAATGAAGTGTGAGGCTGAAGGTTGTCATGGGGACTAGAAAGAAAATTTTTGATTTTTAAGAGCAATTTTGAGTTAACCATTTTATTCTTTGACTGGCAAGTTATCAGGTCTCTCCCTGTACCCTGAAAGGCAAGCAGTTCAACCAAAAATATAGATCTATAGTACCTTATATAATTCATAACCAGAACAAGTCAATGGTGTTCTTATTAAATCAGTATTTTCCTTGTCCTGTAAGTGCTTATGAAAAGTAATGTGGCTTTTGCAGCATTCTTGGACGATGTCCAAATGAAAAAGTAGGCAGACCTAAAAACTGAAAATAGCCAGAATAATCTTCAGAAAATTGCTGGCTGGGGCACCAGCTATCCTTCACTCCATTCTCCAAGAAAGTAGATGCAACCTTCCCTAGAATCTGAACATTTTAGATTTTGCCTACTAACATATTTCTGCTTTCGTTCTTGGCTTTCTTAGCCAAAGTGAAGTCTGGAATTTTCCTGGATTGCTCCTGAAAACATTCTATTAAAAGATTTAGTACAGTTAAGGGACAAATAAGTTTGTGTTAAATATGTAGTGAAGTCAGCTAAAACTCTGTTAGCATTTCCTACAGGCCTTCAGTAATATTTTAGAATCTTTTTCTTGCTACTTTTGAATTTAAGTTCCCAGGGCAACTCCCTTTTGTAACATAGAGGATATCCAAAGGATGATTCTTCTGACAGTCTAGCTCACTCTTCTGCATGAAACAAACTCACTATTAATTTCCAGGGATGTCCTGGGAAATCAGAAATGCATACAGGATTGAAATGAGTATTTTTCTGCATAAAGCACTCTAATACTTAAAATTTAAGAGCATTAAAAAGAGCAAGTATTTTCCGTTGGTCAGTCCAGTTTCTCATAGACCCTGGTCTCTGCTTGCCTGGAAAGGAGAATGCAAGGACCCTCTCTAAGGTGTTATTTGCACATAACTCAGAGGCAGGTAGCCTGGCAGGGGTTTGCTTAATTCAGCACCTGACTGGAGCTGATGACCACTGTATTACTGGCACTGTTCAACACAACAGCTGGTTCCAAGAGCCTCCTGAGAAAGCTTTGGTGACCCATTTTTTCTATTCCCAGTCAACAGTAATAAAACTAATTAGCAATGTTTATGTAAAACAGAATTCTGAATTCAGATGAGCAATTTATGTTCAATTAGTTGAGGTTCAATTAGTGCAATTCTGAACTGTTGTCTGATTAGCATGTCTCCCCAAATATATCTGAGTTCCTGTTGTCAGTAAGTCTATCTACCTGACTGTATCATCCGCCAGTGCGACCGCAGTGGCTGTTGTCCCTCTGAGACCTTCTTAGGAAAAGTGGCTCCTTGGGGCTTGTTATCTCCCGCACTTCTGGGACTTGGAGAAGACGTTGCCTACGACTGCGTGGCTTGCACATAGCATGGCTTCCTTTCATGGAACAGTTGCTGTTTGCTCCCACGATTTTCCATTAGAGAGGTTTTATCTGCCTTCTAAACACCTGGTAGTCCAAGGAAGTAAGGCATCAGATCCTAATCGTGCTGTATGATAAAGAGTCTGGCAAATACCTCAAACTTTCCCCCCCTTTCCCCCCAGCCAATAGACGGCATTGTTTCTCTATCCCATGGATACAGAGGTTATTTTATCAATTACAGGTGTCTGGACTGTAAATTGAACACAAAACTGGTCGAAAGTGGGTGTTCACAGAAGTGCTTAATGGAGCATTAGATAAATATATGTGAAGTATATCCTGTCAGGGCCATACACCATTCTGATTTTTGGTTCTCAGTTGAACAAATTTTCTACAGGTGACAGCACATGCTTTCTTGGTGCCATTCTGTAATTTAATCGTGCTAAATATTCATCAGTGCCCTGAGCTCATTTCTTTAACTCCACCTTTTCTTTCCTAATGTACAAGAAGCTGTTCACAATGTCACTGCTCATATGAAACCAAACATACATACATACATATATAAATACATATGTACACGTATAATGGAGAGTTCTTAGCTATGTTCAGTTTCTAAAACACTACTGTGGATGTTTTAATATTGCAGCAATGAGGAATGACCATCAGGTCCTTATAAATGAATTCCAGCTAGCACTGACTGTTCCTCCTCTAATTGCCCATGGGGTCTGTGAATGTACTGTGCTAGCATCTTGTTGTGCTAATATGCTTAATTACTTTCTACCGTGTCTCCTCCTCAGCAGCAGCTCTGGCAATCTCAGTCGGCATTTCCTCTGAGCTCAGGCAAGGCTTTTTCATTGCTGGCTTTTTAAAACAGATTCCCAGCTGTCACTAGTCAAGTTCCAAAACTGCTTTATTCTAGTTTATCAATGCTCTGAAAGGTGTTTCTATAAGCTCCAGTTTTCTAACATGAACTTTTTGCTCAGTTTACAAACCAGCAACTGGGGGAAAAAAAACCCTTCTGTAACTATGGGATTCAGAGACAGTGTGTGTACTTGCTGCGGGAGAAAGGGGTGTGAGGTTGAGGTATTTGACTCCATGGTATGTGATTTATGTTTGTTAACACCAGCCTCCCATAAGTAATAGGTGAAACTTTTCATATGCATGAATTATGTCTCAAGTTGTCTGTTCTTGTGTAAACCACTGGAACTGATTATTGCAGTTTCTCCCATAACATCTCTGGACTTATGAGAACCCCTCAGTTCCTCAAACACATTATTCATAATATATCTGTGTTTATTAGTCACCGTTGCATACTAATACTTCCAGCTACTGGTTCAGGCAGTTAAACTAGGCAAATATTTCCCTATACACAGCACACTGAATTACAGAAGATCATCTATTTATCTTCTCTTCAAACTGCTTTCTTATTTTATTTTAAAATACAAAATTCTCCAGTCATGGATGCCAAGTGTTGGGGCTTTCAGATACTAAATAATTGTGAAAGTTGGCAACACTCTGGAATTCAGAAATTTATAGTAATTCTGTGACCTGTATTTCAGACATTTCTGTTTTAGTCTTTACCAACTTCTTAATTCTGTAGGGAAGTAAAATATTCACTCACAAATCTTGTTTTTCTGAAAGCAAACTGTTGCTATAGCAACATCTGATGTCTACACATTTAACTAGAAGGGAGGCTAAAGGAGAGTAAGATGTTTTAGAACACAAATCACTTCTGCAAAAATCACTAGACATGCTGTTTAGTAAACGAAAGAGACTGGACTCACATTTAATTGGAAGTTTTCCTATTACTGAAAACTCTCTTTCTTTAATGGAATACACCAGCTCAAATTTTCTATTTTAAAATATTTAGATCTCTCTTCCAGGGACAATGTGCTTCGGTTTTCCTTACCCATGCTCCTGCCTTGTCTTAGCCGATGAGGATGGCCTTGGAGCACACAAGGGTATGATCCACAGGAGGCCACCGCCCCGGGTTTCTCTTGTCTTGAGCATTTCTTTCGGATGCTCTGGGACAGCCATGCCTCAAGGGAGGGCTCGTGCAAGAGAACAAAATACGTTAACCTGAGAGCGGCACTCAGTTCCCACCTGGTGGCTGGGCTTGGTCGGCCGGTGTCATTGCCTGCCGCCCGGACGAAGAGCCCCTGCTACCAGCGTGACGCTGTGGGAGAGAGCGGGGCTGGCCGATACAGGGGGAGTTAGTTGTTTCACTCTCTCTGCAAGGACATTTGACTGGGTGAAAATAAATCTGTCTGTGGAAAAATGACCCCCAGGCCATTGCTTCTTTTGTGACTGGATACAGCGCTGCAAATATTTGCCTTCATCTGATATCTTGGCCCACCACTGCCCCTGGCCTGACAGCAGCCTACTTACTCCATCTTGCAGCCCACCGGTGCTGGATGGAAATAGTCACAAAATTTGAAAACACCCACATGCAGGCCCCTATCAACTGCATAAAGCAGCATGATCTGGACGCTCTCAGGCTAGCGGTAACCCAGCCAGCTTGAGGACCAGAAGCAGCTTTGAGCTAATTAGCTTAATTATGTTAACAGCTGAATTAGCTCTGCTAAGAAATAGGGCTAATTTAGCTTGGGGCAGTGTTGCAAGCTGCTGAGCCTTCTGGAGAGTATGATACCACATGGCTGTGTGAGCACTGCTGGGAGCTAGTGTAGAGGTTTCTGCTCCATACTTGATGATGCAGCGTAGGCATTCCCCTTCAGTCCCAAAGAGCATGCAGTGACCTGCAGTGATACCACAAAGTAGTGCTCCAAGATATTTGTAGACCTTCATGTCCCTAAAGTGCAGAGCTCGATTTTGCAGCTGTTATATTAAATGTTATTCCACAAAAAAACACTATCTGTGCCTGGAGCCAGGTGTTGCTCAGCATCGTGGCAGAGTCTAAACCAGGGATAAGCAGGGCTTGTTTTCCTTACTTTCTGTTCCTAACAAAGAGGTGGAGGAGAGTGCAAGTCACCTCTGTCTTAGGCAGGAGCTGGCCGCAGCCTGCATCCTGGTCCATACAACAATGGGGGTGTATCCCCAAGAAGGAGTCTAAGAAAATTATTAGGTTGAAAAATTAGAAAACAAATTCAAAACAAACTGTATTTTTTAGTCCTAATATTACTATAATGAAGGACAGCAATTGAAATACTATTCTTCAACTGATAGCCTAACTTCAGATATAGATCACCATCAAAAAAAAGTGACTAATTCCAGTTTTGTATAGCACAGAAAATAACTGAAGCTGCGATAAGCTGCCACAGTGTTGTAAAGATGACACTGTGAGACAGTCCTTTACTTTCATGACAACCACTGTAAATATTTACCCAAACGGAAAAGACAAACTCATTGAGCATCTTGATTATTTGGAAAGTAAAAATTCTCTTTTCTTTTTAAATATCATGCCTCAAATATGACCTTTTTCAAGCGGTGGCTAAAAATGTCTTTTATATTACCTGAGGAATGCCTATTTTATGTATTTAAAACACAAAGCAAGTCTACTGGTAGCCTGTCAAGAATCTAGATTCACTAGCTAATCCAGGAATATATTTCACTAACTTCTCATAATGAAAGGGCTGAACCTATTTGAGTAAAGCAAAACACATTTGAGTAGAGAAATTTTATTACCAAGAAGAAATAAAGACTTTTTGCAAAATGTTGTACTCCTGTTTTACTCCTGTTTTACTCATAAGACCCATCGGCCACTGGACTCCCCATCGTGTGGAAAGTCTCTCACTCACTTTTTTCTACTGTCCCCTTGTGTGTCACAGAGCTGTAGACAAAATAAGGCTAGAATGGACCTCTCTGGTCTGTCCTCCCTTCCCAGGATTGGATCAGCTATCCCTAAACTATTTCTAAGGGATTACTTTGGATTTATTTGTTAATAATGGAAATTTTTATATGCGATGTGTGCACTTACATAGTTCTCTTTTCAAGTCCTTTTCTTAATTTACCAAATCACTTTTTCCATGAGCTCATGTTATTCTGTTCACTTAAACAGGCTTAAAACCTACCTGTTGCCAAGGAAGCAAGTACTGAGCACAGTCAAAACAGTCTAAAGTGCTTTTTAGTGTGGAACTCAGACACTGGAATGGGCAAACTTTCTCAGGTAACTTTTATTCAGGTGAATTCCAAATTGCTTAAATACAGGACTCCAGGAAAGCTATTCTACTAGTATTTCTCGCTCCATCAGAAATCGTGGTCCGTCCTTGTAGAATCTCATACAGAAATGTATAGATCCAGATAGTTAGATAAATTTAATTAGAGCACATACAGTTAAAATAAAAAGATACTGTTTGAATAAAAAACACTATTTTGATTCATGTGTTCATAGTCATAGTCACAAAAATTAGAGCTCCTTGAAAAATCTGTGATTTCTTAGACTGAGAACTCATAGCACATGTATTTTGAAGATTTCTTCCAAAATACTTCATATGCCTTTAAATTTTATAATATAAATTATCATTTTTATATGTTGTTTTATCATTTTTATATTTTTTCATCTAAAACTGTTCTAAGGCGTACAATCAGACACTGGAAATAGCAGAGTGTAATTTAAATGATGTTCTTAGAACACTGAAAGCTATTAATAATGAAAGGAAACAGCTTACAAAAAACTTTCAGTCTCAAAATGTATGTGCCCAAGGTATTTGGCAGACACACTGTTGTGCAAGGGAAACTTGAATCGGTTTGCAGAGTCCATTCTGAAGGTGGCACTCAAAAATGACGTTCATATAATGATCCTCTGGTATCCCTCCTGGGAAACCTGCATGCTCGATCGCCTCTCTGAAATGCCTGTACACCAATGCACACAGCATGGGGAACAAACAGGAAGAACTAGAGATATGTGTGCGGTCGCAGGGCCATGATCTCATTGCCATTACAGAGACATGGTGGGATAGCTCTCATGACTGGAGTGCTGTCATGGATGGCTACGTGCTTTTTAGGAAGGACAGGCCAGGAAAGCGAGGTGGTGGAGTTGCTCTTTATGTGCGAGAGCAACTGGAATGTATTGAGCTGTGCCTAGGGGTGGATGAAGAGCGAGTCGAGAGCTTATGGGTAAGGATCAAAGGGCAGGCTAGCAGGGGTGACACTGTTGTGGGTGTTTACTACAGACCACCTGATCAGGAAGAGGAAGTCGATGAGGCCTTCTACAGACAGCTGGAAGTAGCCTCACGATCCCAGGCCCTGGTTCTCATGGGGGACTTCAACCACCCCGATATCTGCTGGAAAGACAACACAGCTAGGCACAAACAGTCCTGGAGGTTCCTGCAGAGCATTGGTGACAACTTCTTGACACAGGTGGTGGAGGAGCCAACAAGGAGAGGTGTGCTGCTGCACCTCGTACTAACAAACAAAGAAGGACTGGTGGAAGGTGTGAAGGTCGGGGGCTGCCTTGGCTGCAGTGACCATGAGATGGTGGAGTTCAGGATCCTGCAAGGAGGAGGCAGGGCGCTAAGTAGGATCGCAACCCTGGACTTGAGGAGAGCAAACTTTGGCCTCTTCAGGGACCTACTTGGAGGAATCCCATGGGTGAGGGCCCTAGAAGGAAGGGGTGTTCAGAGCTGGTTAATATTCAAACATCACCTCCTCCAGGCTCAAGAGTGGTGCATCCCTATGAGTAGGAAGTCAAGCAAAGGAGGCAGGAGACCTGCATGGCTGAGCAAGGAGCTCCTGGCAAAACTCAACCAGAAGAAGGAAGTCTACAGAAAGTGGAAAGGGGGACAGGCCACTTGGGAGGAATAGAGGAACGTTGTCAGAGTATGCAGGGATGCGACGAGGAAGGCTAAGGCCCGTTTGGAATTAAGTCTGGCGAGAGATGTCAAGGACAGCAAGAAGGGCTTCTTCAAATACATCAGTAGCAAGAGGAAGACTAGGGAAAATGTGGGCCCTTTGCTGAATGGGGTGGGTGCCCTGGTGATGAAGGATGCAGAGAAGGCAGAGTTACTGAATGCCTTCTTTGCTTCAGTCTTTACTGCCCAGGCCAGCCCTCAGGAACCCCAGACCCTGGAGGCAAGAGAGAAAGTCTGGAGGAAGGAAGACTTTCCCTTGGTCGAGGAGGAGTGGGTTAGAGCTCGTTTAAGCAAACTTGACACCCACAAATCCATGGGACCTGATGGGATGCACCCACGAGTGCTGTGGGAGCTGGCGGACATTATTGCTAAGCCACTCTCCATCATCTTTGAAAGGTCATGGAGGACAGGAGAGGTGCCTGAGGACTGGAAGAAAGCCAATGTCACCCCAGTCTTCAAAAAGGGCAAGAAGGAGGACCCAGGGAACTACAGGCCAGTCAGCCTCACCTGCATCCCTGGAAAGGTGATGGAGCAGCTCATCCTGGAAGCCATCTCCAAGCATGTGGAGGACAAGAAGGTGATCAGGAGTAGTCAGCATGGCTTCACCAAGGAGAAAACATGCTTAGCCAACCTGATAGCCTTCTCTGATGGAATGACTGGCTGGGTAGATGAGGGGAGAGCAGTGGATGTTGTCTACCTAGACTTCAGCAAGGCTTTTGACACTGTCTCCCATAGCATCCTCATAGACAAGCTCAGGAAGTGTGGTTTAGATGAGTGGAGAGTGAGGTGGATTGAGAACTGGCTGAATGGCAGAGCTCAGAGGGTTGTGATCAGTGGCACAGAGTCTAGTTGGAGGCCTGTAGCTAGCGGTGTCCCCCAGGGGTCAGTACTGGGTCCAGTCTTGTTCAACTTCTTCATCAATGACCTGGATGAAGGCACAGAGTGCACCCCCAGCAAGTTTGCCGACGATACAAAACTGGGAGGAGTGGCTGATACACCAGAGGGCTGTGCTGCCATTCAGAGAGACCTGGACAGGCTGGAGAGGTGGGCAGAGAGGAACCTCCTGAAGTTCAACAAAGGGAAGTGCAGGGTCCTGCACCTGGGGAGGAATAACCCCATGCACCAGGACAGGTTGGGGGTTGACCTGCTGGAGAGCAGCTCTGCGGAGAAGGACCTGGGAGTGCCGCTGGACACCAAGTTAAGCATGAGGCAGCAATGTGCCCTCGTGGCCAAGAAGGCCAATGGTATCCTGGGGTGCATCAGGAAGAGTGTTGCCAGCAGGTCAAGGGAGGTGATTCTCCCCCTCTACTCAGCCCTGGTGAGGCCCCATCTGGAGTACTGTGTCCAGTTCTGGGCTCCCCAGTACAAGAGGGATGTGGCACTACTGGAGCAAGTCCAGCGAAGGGCTACAAAGATGATTAGGGGACTGGAGCATCTCTCTTATGAGGAAAGGCTGAGAGAGCTGGCCCTGTTTAGCTTGGAGAAGAGAAGGCTGAGAGGAGATCTTATTAATGTGTACAAGTATCTGAAGGGAGGGTGTCGAGAAGATGGAGCCAGACTCTTTTCAGTGGTGCCCAGCGACAGGATGCGAGGCAACGGGCACAAACTGAAACACAGACACTTCCATCTGAACATGAGGAAAAACTTTTTCACTGTGAGGGTGACAGCGCACTGGAACAGGTTGCCCAGAGAGGTGGTGGAGTCTCCTTCTCTGGAGATATTCAAAACGCGCCTGGATGCAATCCTGTGCAATGTGCTCTAGGTGACCCTGCTTGAGCAGGGGGGTTGGACTAGATGATCTCCAGAGGTCCCTTCCAACCTCAGCGATTCTGTGATTCTGTGATCCTTGGGCATTACTCCGTGCCTTGGCTTGTCCCTTCCTCAGCTCCCAGGAGCCGGTGTGGCGCTTCTCCGGGAGACCGGAGACACAGGTCCCTAGCAGATGCCCCTGGCACGAGCAAAGCAGCCCTGGGATGGGGCAGCGCGGAGCTGTGTTGGGCACCTGCTAGCCTTACCTGTGCTTCAGCACTGCCAGGGAAAGCGCCTTCATCCCAGCACCCTCAGCAAACTCCTCCTAGTTCCTTAGGAACAAGATTTTTTACTTTTTTTCCACCAAGTACAGGACCATCCCTTCTTCTCTGTCAGAACATAGGAAAAGGTATTGGGAGCCCTAAGTAAAGGAGCTACTGCTGTTGACGGCGGCCAAATCCCAAAGTTTTCCTCACAATCGCTCAAAGGGGATCTTCACTTCCTTCCGGGGCTGTAGGGAAACAGCAGTCTGCTGCCCACGTGATGCCTGCTTTATTCCAAGATCCCGGCCATTTTATCTTTTAACATGTTTTTCATGTTCACAATATTTTCAGTTATCCTCATATTACGTTTAACTTGCTCCACTTCCATTGCCAAACACAAGCGGTTTGCCAGAGGATTGCTCTGTGGTGTGGCTGCTCTTCCCAAGACTGAATATTTGTACTCAATTAAAGGAAGAGCAGATTCGGGTTTTTTTGTGTCCTTCTGCATGCCTTAACCTAGCTGGTATGGAGCAGAGGCTGGCCAGGGGCCAGGCTGCGGGGTGATGCTGTGTTGGCTCTGTGCCGCGTTTTAGGGGACAAGGTGGCCGGCGCATGGGCTCCCCTCCCTTGGGCAGCCTTTCCCCTGGAGCAGCTCTTGGGTGGCTTTGCCATAGCTTCCTCCACTCCTCCAGTGGGTTTTTTTTGGCAATATAAAATTAACTACCACCTCCATGTGCTTAGGGTCTGCTTCAAAGTCCTTTGAAATCAGTGGGGATTTTTCTGCTGACTTCAAAGGGCTCCAGATCATGAATATACAGCGCAGAGTGCACCAGTTAATTTTTAAACCCCCATTACCAGGAAACTTCTTGTAAAGTGTACCGGAGCGTATGGCGGGGCACAAGCTTGCTGAAACACTTGACAAGGCACAGCTTAACGACTGGGACTAAGGCTTTCTTTCTTTGCTATTTATCCTTTTGTGCCACAAATATGTGTTTTAATCATGTCTCGTAATCGTTTACCTGCGCTTTCTACCATCTTGTACATTTAGCACTCACTTTTTCCTCTCTTGGCAGCCAGTTCAGTGAGTCTCAGCACCCAGTTTGCTTTAGCTAACGTGAAATGTGCAGGGTTTCCTTGAGCTGACCTTAATAACTCTCCTGGCAACTCAGAAATTGAGAAGCACCTGAGAGACTTGAGTCCGGATGCCAGGGCAGCGCAGCTGGGGTCCCCGCAGGAGGCTCCCGCGGGCATTGCGCCCCGGCACAGGGCTGCGCTGGGGGGGCATTTTCTCCACACTGTCTCCCCCAACACCTCTAAGAAGGGCCTGGCAAGATGAGGAGAAGTTATTCAAGACTGCCGTGGTTTTTTTGTGCCAGTTTTCAAGGCACGTAAAGGTATGTATGGTCTGAGATAAAAAAAACCAAAAAAGCTATTCACTTTCCCAGGAGAACTTCATGTTTTAATTTCATCCAAAGTTCGCTCTAGTCCCCATTCCTCATTTCAGCTCCAAGCATAATAATAATAAAAAAAAAAAAGATTGTGAAAAGTAGTTTTTAAAGTACTGAAGGTAAGCAAAGAAAATTTTATTTAAAGAACAAGGGAAAAAAAAACCATTGTAACTCTGAAATAAATTGTAGACTAGTCTCCCAAAGGAAACAGTGGAAATCAAATTGCTTGAATAATTTAAAACTAAATTGGACAAAGCACTTAATAATATATGGCAGAAAAAAAGCATGCCTTGGCAGGAAATGGAGTAGATGACTTAATAGGTCTTTTCCTTCACTAGCCTGTATTATTTTATGGTTTATTACTGCAGATGACTCAATGTTAACAATACTTAGTTATTTCCTTACAGCTCCTTGCTAAAGGACAGTGTATGTCCGTGCCATTATGCCATGTCTATTATTTTCACAGCAAATGGGAATTCTCTTGGACTTCGCACAACTTTTCTTATTGAAAGAGCTGTTAACTTGTGAGAAGAGGATTATTGCTTAATAACACATTCATTTATTACATTCTGTATTTTTCCTCAAAAAGATGGCAGTGAAAATGGAAACAACTTTTCTCATAGAAAAGTTTTTCTAAAAGCAGGTGAGGAAGTATTTTTGGAGATTTTCTATATGTAAGTTGTATCAAAGTAGGCGCCAGTATCGTAGAAAGGACTGCAAGGAGCCTGGCAGGTTTAACACTTAAAAGCAAAGTTACTGGTATCGCCCTAGAGGAAGGACCATGAACTGACCGTTTAGGCTGGATTAAAACAAAAGCACCAAAGCCTGAAACATTAAATCTATGGGCTAACTACCCACCTGCAGAACATGTTGCCCCTTGGAGACAGCAGTAGGCTTGGGCTTGTGAGACACAACCACTGTGCGACAAAAGACAGGCCAGCTACTAGAAAGGTGTTGCAAACTGCTCAGCAGTGCCTATGGATGAAATACTGTGTACGTGTCTCTGTGCTTTAGGGCTGCAACATATGTAAGACGAATGACAAAGCCGGCCATCAACTCCACAGCTCATCCTAAAAAAGCATGACATATGTCACATATCACTACCATGCTTTTTGTGTCATTGTAGGTGACAGCAAAACTCTTTCTGGAGAGTTTTCAAAAGCATTGTGGTTGTTTTCTGTACCACTAAGCATAAAGCCCACTTTGTCGTAATTACCACAATGTAAGGTTGCAGAGCTCTGTGAGAGAGAAGGGAATACCATCTGCATTGCTTCTAAAATGGACCCTAGATAAAATACTATACTCACGACCACTTTGGATGTATTTATCTGGCACCTGCTGTTCTAACTTATTTGGCAATAGGGGACTTCACACGTCCTTAGGTGAAATGTACTGAGAAGCATGTGAGGAGAGACATTTCGTTATAGATTTAGGAAATGTTAGTGCACTGTGGGTAAGTCAGAGGGTAAATTAGTGGGTAACTACTGGACATGAACCAAGAATTACACAGCTATGTCTACAGAGATCATGAAATCTGTATTATTATGAGGGCAGACAAACACTGATCAGAGAAACAGAAACTATTTAAATATGGGAGAGCCTGCCTTAGGTCAGGGGATGGACTAGGTGAATTCTAAGAGCCTTGCAGGAGAAAAGGGAAAAAGACTCAGTTTAGGGAGGAGAAGAGTGGGGGGACACAAGATAAATGTCTCTGACTATATAAAAGAAAATGGCATAAACTCTTCTACACACTCCTTCTATATAAGAGAAAAGAAATGGACTTGCAGCAAGGGAGGTGTTGGTTAGACCTACAGAAAATCTTTCCAATAGTAAGAATACTGAAGAACTGGAATATCTTGCTTGGAGTTTATAAAATTCTTCACGGATGTCAGACAAATATCCATTTAGAATGATTTAGCTGCATTTGATATTACCCTGGGCCAAAGTACTGCAGATTTCTTCACTTCCCTTTCAGCCCTACTGTCTATGAATCTGTGATTCAAAGGAAAAGCCATGTGTGGAGAGAAAAATCCTGGGAGGATCTTAACAAAAGGGTTCATGAGACTGGTGTGGAATATTGTCTAATTTGTGCATTTGTCATGCTACTTGAAAAAGAGAAATTGGCATTTTGGAACCATTACAAAATTTTTCACTTGCCATGTTGGCATTGTAATCCAGAGTGCCTGCAAGGCTGGAGCGCCAGAAAGGTGCATTTATAGAGAAATATGCAGTAGTCCCAGTCTGATGATCCAAATGCTCCTGGAGCTGTAGTTTGATTTCTGCAAAGGGGTAATAGAAAAGAGGCTGTGCCTAGCATAGTAATGAAGATGCCAGCAAAGAAGTGGTGTTGTTACCTTTCCAGTTCTGGGGTGGTTTAAAAGAATGTTTTCCCACCACTTCGAAAGCTGCCTTCTTTTCACCACCAGCAAAAGCTTTCATCAATGTTTTTTGACCATGTTAATGTATATTGGCCTGTGGCAGTGGGCGCATGCCAAGCACAAATGGTCTAAAACATTCCATTTTAATATCTGGGTTGCCACAGAGAAAAGTCCTCTCAGCCTCTCAGTTATTTCTGCATCATAAACCTTGAATAAAGCTTTAGGCTATCCGAGTTTCACATCCACAAACACCTGCAATAGGCTGAAAAAATTTAATACCTAATGTGCCTTGTATCTCTATCTCATTCAACCATACTTTCAGAGGATTCAAAAAGGAAATGTAAACCACCTGTGACAGAGAAGACATATTTATCAGATGATAAATATGATTATGCCTTCACTAAAAGTTGTTTGGAGTTTTAAAAAAAAGTTTATATCCCATTTTGATGAAAATCAACATGAAGTGCTATCTCTGTGTGGGGGTATGTGTGTGTGTTAATCTTTCCCTTTGTGCTGAAAAATTTGTTTCTTCTTTTTTTCCTTACATCAGATTTTTGTCTTCCCTTACTTTATTGTTCTCCTCTTGTTTGCCCGTGTTCTCTCACTGGCAAACATACCCTAAATTACTGAATACACATGATTCCCTCATCAGAGCTGTCAGTCTTTACCAGATACTAATAAACAAAATTTCCATAGTGATGAACTTCATAAAGTCAAGCCAGAAAACACCCCCCCCAGAGTGCCATCCATTCTCCGCTGTGCCAAAAACCTGTAGGTCGCGGTTCCCTGCAACCCTGCTAGTATTTTTCAACAGCAGCTTTACAGCAGCATCTCTATTTTTTGACAGCAGCTAGCTGAGGACGAGCTATCTGGAGAGTTCCTTGGGCAAAATAAAACAGTTGGCAGCACAAACAACTTGGAACAGTGTCACTTATTTTTCAGATATCTTATTTTTCCCCTGCACCCATTAATGTCATTATAATACTAACTTCTCGTTAAAGTTGCACTCTGAAAAATAATTTGGCTGTTTCTGTTCCAGTCCCAGTTCAAAGCCTAGTAATAATAGCAAACTTAACGGGTTTTCATGGAATTGCATGTTCACACCCACCCTTCTGTTTTGTTTTATTTTGACATATTTTTCTTCTTTTATTGGAAGAAAATAAGCTGTATCAAAGTTGTCGGGCAGATAGGCAAAGCAGACCTCCAGAGATGATCAGAGTGCTCCTCTGACGGTGCCAAGGTGAATAGGTGATGGAAGACAGAAAACTCATCAGAAGGGGCTGACCCTTCTTAGCTGTACACCAGAAATCCTCATAAGGCCGGGAACCACACATGTCACAGAAACTGGAGAGGAAAGGACACTTTGGACATGAGTCACCAGAGGAAGACGCCAGGGCTCCTGGGAATGGCAGCGACCCAGTGGGGTGAGTGCTGGGCTTGGTGTGCCACAGCGTGCTTGAGTGTTCCCTCTCTCAGCCCTGGGTTTCTCCTGGAACTGAGGATTTGGATAAGCCAGTAGATAATGCAGGCTTAATCCATGATCTGCATTTGAGCTACTTGCAACAGGCTGATCACATCTGATTTACGCTATAGCAAGGCTCTTCTGGAGGCTTAGAACTGAAGTTGCAAGAAGAGTTTATCACTAAAAATTGTCTGTGGAGTGCCTTTTCATCTAGAAGTATGAGCAAGTCACTTTGGCTGCTCTGGTTTTGGTTAGAGTGAGAAACACCCAAACACAGCCTCAAAAAAAAAAAAAAAAGGAAAAGAAAAGAAAAGAAAACAGTCCATTCAAAACAAAATAAAATAAATCAAAACAGAACTACAGCTGACGTTTGATATTTCAGTGCCGAATTCTAAAAGTTGGCAGGCATATGCTCCTAACTGAAAAGGGTGTGCGTCATGTGTCTTCAGTGTGGAAAAAAACCCTCAATAACATTTAAATAACATTTAAAATACAAACTATATGAACCTAAAAAATCATTTCCAGGCTTGCTGCAGGGCATGGGCTAAAATTTTTAGCAGAAGCTAATGGCATCCCACCCTTTGTTATCACACATGGTGTGGTCTGGAAAAGACTTGGAGAGATGCTTTTGCAGTTACTGGCCTTCTGCTGAAGCAATTAGTAGAAGGGAGACGGTAATTGTCTGACTGGGAGGCACACGGCCAAATTCTTAACAAAGCAAACAAAAACCTAGAAACAGAACAGTTTGCAGTCCTCCCTGTCCTCTGAAGGGAGAAGAGGTGAAAATTGGAGAGATGAAACAAAACTGGAAGATGACACAGAAAGGCAGACTTACAAAATACCTTAGGAGGGCAGGCCTGGGAATTTAAATTCAAAACTCTGCCTGTCAGTGAACGTTTTGAACTCAAGGAGTGTACTTATTTTATAATTACAGTTCTGCTCAATTCTACCATAGTTAACCCTTCTGTATGTCAGAGAGAATAAGTACCTCTCTCCAACTGTGTCACTGACCACCTCTGTGTGCCGGCGCAGGAGTATTTCCCCGTTGGCGCTTCTGAAGGCACGCCAGATCCACCTAAAAGCTCTTGGAGAGAGCAAGTGCACGGTGCGTTCTCCAGCACAGATATTTGTGGGATGTGGATGTATTGCTGTGTAATGTTCTCTAGCAGGTAAGCCTAGGCACAGCTCTGTAGGCTAAGGACCAAAACCCTCCCTTTCCCTGCTAACAGTCCTCTCCTGCTCCACAAGTACCAGTCACCTTTTCTTTCAGCTTGTGTTACTAATAAGCAGAAACAGGTTAAACTCGCACCAAATCTTGAAGGTACTTGCTCTTTCAGACTGGAAGAAAGGCTGGTGTGGCCAAGAACATGCATCTTTTCCTCAAGTATCTCTAGTCTCATTAAACATATGACTTCTCCCTCCAAAACTCACTTCAAAACATTTCTGCTTTCATCAGCAAGTCAAGGTTAAGTTTTCATTGAAGTTTCAGCTGTCTCAACACAGACAGAAGTGCTGCCACATACCTGACGCATGTACATGCAAAGATGTGCAGTAAGACAGTGATATAAAATGCAAAAATTGCAGTGATTTTATTTTTAAAGATTTGGGCCACAGAGCTTTCAAATGCTGTAATCCCAGCATTGTATTCACTCTCTTAACCCCTTCGTTCCTTCCAGTTAATTGTGGCTAGAACGTATTTTATTTTATATGGATACAAGGTGCCTACTTCCAATACCTTCTGCCTTGCACAAAGGCTGGCTATAGTCCTGGACTTTGGTGCAGCAAGCATTTATGCATAGGTTTAACTCAGTGTACTTCAGTTACATTTCACTCCTAGCCTTTTTTCTGTGTAAGAAATGCTCTATATGACCATCTCCTAGAAAGGTACAGTGTATATAGCTAACATTGCTTTGGAAACGTTTAAATTATTTTCTTTAGATGTAAAATTATACATGTCCCTTAAATTTAGGAGTGTTTGGCACAGTGCCAAAACTTTCATCAGAGACATCTGTTTGCATTAAGAAACTTTTCATAACAATCATACTAGCCATACAGGCTTGTCATACAGAAGCATGTAAGATGTCTGAAAAGCTATGGAGAATAATTGAGTTAGGAAAGTTTACAGTTGTTGCTCTTGGTCATGTGAATGTGAGCATTCACTTGCTCTATCTGTTTTGTGAGATAGGTATTCAATCATGTAACTTATTTCATATGTCATATGTAATCTTCTTCCAGATATCATGGAAACCCTCTGTTGTGTTAGTACACCTTTAGGTAGACTAGTAGCTAACTCCTACTTTGTTCAATCTGTCCTTGCTCAATCCCACATACTGAATATTCCAAACATGTATGCTGCTGTGGTTTTAAAATTCTCACACAAAAATCTTGAGATCCAGTCAAGTTACAGGCCTGCCCTGTACATTGGGACAAAGATGACAGAAGAAACTTTCAAGAGTGTTGGAGCATTAAAATAACAAAACTAAGGATTCTTCTCTCAATCAGGCACACAGACCCAGGAATTTATAACCTCCCTCACAAAAATAAAGGTAAGTAAGTCAAAGATTTGAAACTGCGGAAGTGCACAGTTGTAGCATCAAAACAATTCTAACACTGTCCATGAAAAGAACCACAGGAACTTTTTGCTTTGCTGTTGCCACATCTCAGATTCTATCCTGAGTTTGATCACTTAAGTAATTTTGGATTGCAGAATCTCATTCATATTTTGTAAGCCTTGCTGTTTTAGACAGTCTAAACCTTCACTGACTGCAGGCAGACTGTTTTGAGCTTTGGTCAATCTAATTGCAGCTCAACTTGAGTGGAAGATGCAAGGACTGAGTTGTACAGGTGCTAGATCTTCCCTTTGTGGTATTCCAGATTTTGAAACTGGCTTGAAGTCACTCTGGTTTCTAATACAAGTTGGAACAATTTAAGCTAGATTGTGATGGTCACTGTATTTCAGCTGTGAATAGGGATGTTACTGAAGTTTTTAAAAAGCATCTTTGCACAGTGATTTCATCTTCCACCCAGAATATGCAAAGATCTGTTCCAGGAAACACCTTTGGATAGCAGATTTGGCATTCAAGTCTTTCACAGATTGTGAGCTAAACAACAATATAACGTATAAAAGCATTTCATAATTCAGGTTTTCTGCTCATATCAAGTATTTCAGGTATGACAGATCTATTTGGAAATCATAGTCCAGGTTTTCTCAGTGAATACACAGTAAAAGTGATACTTTAATAAGGTGCTCCCTCTTTAGCAAACATTTGCTAATGGATTTCACAATAACTATTCATGTTTTCAGGGTAAAACCACATGCAAACTGAACATTCTGCATTCTGGGTGGGAACACCAACAGTTTTCTGTCTTCATTAAGAGTGGGTTGGACCCAAAGTTTTTTGCTATAGTTACTAAACCATGTCACATGCTGTGGTGTTGACAGGTCTGGGCTTCTCCCAGAATGCTATTGATTCAGAAGGATGCATATTTTTGGACACTGGCCAATTTTCAGACAATGCTCTTTGTTTTGTAAGAGACACAACTGTGTGACTGATTGCTTTCTTTTATGAACAGGATGTATTCATTTTACTAGCTTGCATGTGTAATGTGGCAAGGTATCAAAATGACTATCTGGATAACCAAGACAAATGGGAAAACTTGAGTTGTTTGACTATTCTAAAGCCTGGGAATGGTTTAAAAAATATTTCTCCTGGCTCGTCACTCCCCGATTCCATTCACTGCCTTCTTTCCTCTTGTCTGGGCAGCAAAGGTTTTCCAGGCAGGAGTTATTACATGGCCCAAATACCTTTTCAGCCAATTAACCTCTCTTTACTCCAAGCTCCATAGCTTGTCTGCACCTAGAAGTGAATGAAGAGTTATTTCCTTCTAGTTCTACTAATATACACTCAAATAAAAATAATAATAATTTTAAAACACCTTGTTTTTTTCACTTCTTTTGTTTTCCACTGATAGAGCTAAGCCCATTTCTTATAAAGCTATTTTAGGAGAAAGTCCTGGTGAATCCCATGGTCAGAGCAAGACCCAGCACATCATTGCTCATTGTTAAGTTCTGATTAATCTTCCCGCTCAGCTGCTGACTCACTCACTTTTCAGCGTGCGCAAATATTTAATTTCTTTCTTCTTCTGGAACACTTTCTGTAGAGCCCATTGCTGTAGTATCCAAGCAAATTTTCAACATCAACAATAATATTACCAGTACAGTAGAGCCTTTGTGACATCCTTCTCTTAAGCATCTCAGACTGCTCTACAAATATTAACCACTGCAGCATTCATATAAAGCAACTAAGTGATACGCTTTCACAGCCTGAGAACACTGGGATATAGCACTGTGAAATCTATTACTGCAGGTCTGCAGCTGCAGGGTAAATCAGAAGTGGTACAAAACATCCAGAAATATTCTAGGCCAGACTGAGAGCTGCAATCCTTATAAAGATAGCTTCACAAAACCTATATACAATCACTCATTTGATACTGTTAAAAGTGAACCAGCCAGAGCAAAATTGTTAAAGTCAGTGGTTAATCACTGCATGCAGGTGTTCCAGCAGTTCCACCATATCCATGAATAAGCCGAAAAGAAGCACAGTGTATAGCCTTTCTTCAGAAATCCTTGAGACCTTTTTAAGTTCTCTGCTGTCCTGATTTGGATCAGGAACTTCAAACTTGGCAGAGGATGGCTTTTGTGACAGAGACAGATATTTTGATGTTTCTGTTAACATCTACCTAAATTTAGCCTAAGTTTAAAAAATGTAGAAAAAAGTAGAGTTTGCACAAGCCCGGTAGAAAATAGGTGTAGTTTAACTGCTGAACTCTCCAAAGATGCCATCCTTTTTGGGCAAGGTCCACCCTTTCGCAGCTCCTAAAAGCGCTGCCTGGGTAGTGCAGGAACCATTTCTGCAGATGCCTGAGTGTGGTTAGATCCTAACAGATTTTCCCAAACTGCTTAGGTGTGGCCAGCTGCTAGATATGAGGGCAGGGAATCTGCCTCCTTTTGTATTCTCGGTTGCTTGGCATGTAGAAAAAAAGGATAGGAATAAAGAAGGGCTAAAAAACAGATCAGGATGGTGGAGCAGAAGAATAGGAATAACAGATTAGGACAAAGAGAATTCTAGGAGAACAAGGAGACATACAGTAGGAGATCAGGATGTGAAAGAAATAAATTGTGACTGAGAATGGGAATAAGGAGACTGGAACTAGCTGGTTAAGGACACCAGGAGCCAAGGCATCAGGGAGCAAGGATAAGCCAGAACTCATTGGAGAGTCGTCTTCTTCCTTGAAGCTCTGGATTTGAAATTTATAAAATAAAGCTTCTTTAGGCCAGCTGTAATCTGAAGATTGAGGCTCCTTGATGAGGCTGTTGAAAACAGACAGCGGTTCACTCTCCCCCTTGATTAGTGAAGCAGAAATCTAGTGGTCTTCTGCTAGTTTATGCTCTTCAAAAAACTTTCAAGGACCGCAAGATAATCCTTAATGCAATCCTTCCTTAGAGAAGCCTGGGGCAGAGTATTTCAAAGTCAAATGACCTGCTGGGTCCCTGGCCACTAAACTCACACACTATGGCCATAAAATCCTCTTCCTTCAGTACTCTGCAACCCTTTAGGCCGCTTTTTCCTTTCTTCTAGCGTCCTTGTTTCTGGCAAGCAAAAGGTCTACCTTTGTCTCAGCAAAAGGTAGTTGTATTTAAGCTTCAAGATTACTCCTGATTTTCCCAGAACAAGGCTGATCTGAGAACAACCTTGCTCCAGCTTCCTGATCCTAATAATGCTGAATTAACATATTTTTGCATTCCTTAAAGCTTTCTCTGGGAGATCAAAACATTCATATATACATTGAACTTCAAATGCAAATAGAAATAGGCAAAATAACCCTTCATCAAGGACTTTTTTTCCAATCAGTAGTTTCCTTGTAAAAAAATGTCATTCCAGCATCCAAAACCACTTCTTCTTGAAATTTCCTGTCCTTCTGTTCCCTAATTTGTAATACCTAAGTAAAAACAAAAAAAATTTAAAAAACCCTAAAACAATCCCTCACAAAACAAGGTGTCTTTATAACACTGTAATTTTTATTGCTGATGTCAAGGATAAACCTTGATTTCAGTTACCCAGTAACAGGCACAAATTCTGTCTTAGCAGTGCCACTGTGACAAATTGCTTGATTGCCCTCAGGAATCAGTCATGGTTCCCAGTATCTCACTGCCTGGCAGAGAGCCTTCTTTGTTATCTAATGATCACTGAGCATTTCTTCCTGTTCTGACCCCTAGGAGAAACACCCTGTTATTCTTTGATACACAGGACGAGTATCTCGTGGCACTGTTAAGGTGCTGTGGTTTATGTTTTCACTGTGTTTTTGGGTGGGGACTGCTTTGTTGTTATTCAGTCATCTTGAAATCACTCTTAATGCACGCCAAGTTAACAAAAAATGCAAATAAAAGCATTCATCCAGAGAATCTAAGCAGGCAATGCAGGTAAAAAGAGATCATAAAAGACAAAGGTGAAGAAAAGAGAGGAAAGAGTGCACTTTGTCTGTTTGAAGTATGGGATGGCTGAACTAGACTAGCAGCTCATGCCTCATTCAAAACCCATGATGAGGAAGAGCATTAGGTAGGCAGTCTGATCACTCTCAGTAGGAACATTTCTGGGTTGCCACCACTCTGATTAGTAATGTACAGACCAGGTACTGCTCATCCATATCCCAGCTGCCAAAGATCCAGAAGGCTTCTCCATCATCCTTTTCTTCAGGATCTCCTCAAATTGACATGCAGAAGAGCATAGGCAGGCAAGCAGTTGCTGCCTGATGATGCCACTGCCATTGGAAACAACTGGATCTCCACACTGGTGCCTGAGCACTTCTTTTTCGTCTGCTCCTGGGTTACAATAGCTGCACTGGTCTAGCGCTACACAGAGCTATTCCTCCCTCCACCCGTTTCCAGCTGCAGGTGAAACAGATGAGCTTTGATGTGAAGGAGACTACACCTGAAACAGGGAATTGGAAGAGGGAAAAGTATGTTTGATCATGAAGGCAGCTGAATGCTGCCAGATGGCACTGAACCATACGTATTCTGCAGGAGTGGCAATACTAGTTCAGCCATGGGCCACATGGCTCGGTTTTCTATCTTCAGCAAGAGCCAGATGTAGACCCCTACGATAGAATAAGAACAGGACAAGCAAACTCCCTTTTCCCTCCTGCCCCCAGTACTCTCCTAGCCTTCATTTTCATCTCAAGTGATTTCCTGAGCCTTTAAATCACTTGAAATCGAATGATTTCCATTATGGCTTACTCAGTGACTCCCAGGGTGGATCTCTCTTCCAGGTCCTTGGTCTGTCTCTCTTGAATCCACATGAACTTCATGCACCTCCATGGAGTTCCTGTGTGGTGCTAAAAAAGCCATCGACCCAAGCCCTTCACATGTTGCAGTTAGCAGAATACATATGAGTATGTATGTCTGTATACAGTTGTTGGGCCATCCCATCATTCTGGCACCCAAACAAGTGTATGTTATCACTTCTGTGGCATGGCTGCAGGATGAATAGGTTGCACACCAGTACTTCTCAGTTATTATACCAGGAAATAGCAGGACTTCTGAATTGCTATGCTGTGAAGTACCAGGTCATTTCAACTTCAATCATCACTCTGAGTATAAAGATGAACTGATCTTTTTGAGTACTCATCTATATATGCCTAAAGCAACTATAATAGTACCTACTTACCACAAAGGGTTGTTTTAAAAACAAATTAATATTTGTGAAGCACTACCAATGATAAATGCTATAAAATCCTACGTGGGGGACCTATTTTTAAAAGGCTGAAATCATGTAGCATTATCACGATGCCTTCCCACAAGAAAGCCGGGTAAAGGTCATATACACTACCATAATTCTGTTGTACTCTGTGCAACCTTAATACATGCTTTTTCAATATTCCTCTGAGAACTTAATTAGTAACAGAGATGGATCCAAGCTACAGGATCTTGATCCGGATCCAAATGCAGCTGAAATTTGAGGTAGCTCAGATGCAGGATTTCTCTTTCTAAGTAAGAATTGTTAGCTTTACTGTGCTCCTCACTGCCAGCACATCTGAAGTAAAAGACGACTTACAGAGTCAAAATAAGTTAAAATACTGACATTAAGGTATAAACAAATAGAAGAACTCTGCTGACGCTCTAGGAAGGATGCATACTAGTGTTGAGATTTAACAGAGGAGCTGAAGGTATAAATTTGATTCTGCTTCCATCTTTTAATTAAAAGCATTAGCATTTTTGTATTTAGCCTCTTTCTCAGGACAACTAAATGACCCGTGCTTGGAATGAACTGTCCCAGGAGCATGAGGCAATTCGGTAATAGAAATAGAATGTCCTTGCTGTTCCTTGCTGGTTCTTTTCTAGGAAATTCAATTATGTTCTAAGAAGATGAGCCTATCGATCTATGCTTTTGAACAAAATGTTGAAAAGTTGAGCTACTATTTGGATGTGTTAGCTTGGTTTATGCTATGATTCACTGTTAGACTTGCAGGAGCCCTCAGCAGAAACTACTTTTTCTTCATTACCCTACCTGCAGGGATGACTTGCAGTGCTATCTAACTTAACTTAGTGCTCTGTCCTGTTCCAGTCTGTTGTTTACACCACAGCACAAGATACAAGGCCATTGCTATGCCTGTGCACCCCTAAATCTGACTCTGATGTGGGTATCTCTTTACATTTTCTGAACACACTGAGGCAGGAGAAGTACATGAATAATTTAAATGCACATTTGCTGTGTTATTAATGTTCCTTCAGCGTGAATCTAGTCCCACTTTTTGTAAAGGTTTGTGTACATATAATTAATAAGTGGCTAGCAAATTACTGATTTATTATTTAACATACTGTTAATTCTTCAACAGATGAATGTGTTGCTTATTATCATGGTATATAACCCTCTTTATATCTCTGGCATGGTTCTTATAATGATCTAAAACATATAACCATTGAATCTATTACTCTGTCTTTGTTATTATATGTGTGTTGATATAAAATATGACCAAAACGTCTCATTACATGTATATGGAAATCCTTGACTAAAATCACACTGCAGAGGGGAATATCTTATTTGAAAAGAATTGGAGAATAATGTATATTGGCTCTAAGTATATAAATGAATGTATATATCTAAGAACAGCTCTGATTTTTTAGACATGGCCCAGTATTACCATTGTATTTTGTCTTTTTGGAAATTACAAAACAATTGCAAGATCAGCAAGCAGGCCCTACAAATACATTTACTATGTCCCCTTGTAGTATATTAGTATGTCAATAAACAGCAGAAATGGAGTATTCAGCACATCTTTTGCACATTTCAGTGGGTCTTTTTGCACTTAACTGACCCATTGACCTGTGTATCCACAAAGATCAGCCAACATTTTGAAATCAGAGTTGTAATTTGTAATACTTATTTTGAGAGACACCTAAAAGAGGCATGACATTCAAGAAATGCTGACTGCAAGATTTCTGAAAATCAGGCCCTTCTGACATTTCCTCTGTTGGGCATTCAAATCATATGATAAAACACTGAAATTTCTAAGCACTTTTGATATGCTGATAATGATTTTAATTTGATAATCTGATAATATGAGAGTTGTGACTTCTGTCCAAGTGTCCACTTAACCAGAGGCAAAGGCATCAATGTAAATGTTAAACCAAAAGAGAGTAGAATATTTTAAAGCTGACAAGTTCTGTGACAATGTTTGGCAATTAAACCAAATTGTGGTAGTATTGAGGGTTATCCACACTGCAAATACATCAATTCCTTTATGTGTTTAAGGTTATCTGAAACTCACCGTATTTGCTGGACAGCATTTGTAGAGTACCACTGATTTTAGAACGTACTTTTAAAACTGGCTAGTTTTCCAGAAATTCATTTATAACATACATTTCAGAACAGAAGCAGCTTCCTTTTGCACACTGAGATAAAGATGTGGACTCTTTGGGGCACAGAAATAATCCCTTTTTTTAAGGGCAGTATTATACAGCCCTTATATCAGCATTTTCTTGCATGAGTAACTTGAGTGAAGTTATGCTTGTTAGAGTGTTTATCAGTGTGAAAAAGTGGTATTCATATTTCTGAAAAACAGACAGTAACAGAAGAAATAACAGAAATAAATGACATTCAGCTTGCATTAAGGTTTCCTTAAGAGATAATTACAGCATAATTTTGTTTCCATCTGCCACTCATCTTCACTGTCACTTGTAGGAAGTATCCACGTTTGTGCAATTAATTTTCCCACCTGCAACATAGGGAGAAAATACTCATCCATGTGTGGGAAGTGTCTTGAGGTCTCTATATGAAAAAGGATTGTTCAGATGCAAATAGTATCATTTTTATTCCAATACATATAATGGAGTTTGTTCCACAATTGCTTCCGCATCAAAATTTTCATTAATTTCCGTGAGAGGCTTTATCTTTGTCTCCGGTCTGTAAGATGCGTTGCTAACAATGCTTCTGCATTGCTCTGGGCAAGGAATATGCCTCTATCATGGAGTGACATATGCAAGGTTGGCTCATGTAAACAGCAGTTTGCAGGACCAAGTTACTACTTTGGAATTCAACTTCCATGCTTTTCCAGCATCTCCCCACAGAACATGTGTCGTTAATCCTGCGCAGCTGCGCTAAGCATATAGCAACTGCATTTCTCTCAGACCTGTTCGGTGTCTTGCTAGAGTACTGCATATCCCTAGGAAATTTGCAAAGTCTGCCTGCAATCAAGTCTGCTTTGAAAAACCCCTATGGTTTTCGCCGACATAGATCTAGCCCTGAGCGCGGAGGAACGCTAACAGCGCTCCTATCTGAGCTCTTAGCTTAGCTCTGTGTAGAAAACTGATTAACCGCAATACAAGGTAAATGGCGAGAAAACTGTGGGAGTTATTGTAGAGAGGAGAAATTACAGAAAGAGGGACCAACACTGATTTTTAAGCATTTTACATTATATAAGAGCCTGACCGCAGTCAGAGGAAAGATTTGAATGACTTCAACAGGCTCTGGATCAGTTTCTACTTGTTTTATAACTTTTAGTACAATGCTTTTGCTAGTACAAAGTAAACCAGTTTAAGTATTTTCTGTGACTCATTGAAAAGTAAATGAACTATTTAATACATAGGTTCATTTCAATGGATATAATCTAACACTAGTCCAACTACACAGGCAGAATTATGTAAATCTCTACTAGGCTAGAAGCAACTGATAAGATAATTGCTAAAGCACCATTAAGAGGAAGGCAGTCTGTGTGAAAAAGCAGTGTTGGATCAATGGTTATTTAATTGCCCTGTGATTTCACTTATGGAACCTTGCTCCTTATTCTTACCTGCCTAATTTAAGTAATGAGATGCTGTGTGTTTTTCTTTGGCATAGAGAATATTACTGTATGCTGTGCTCAATACACAAGCAAATGCTTGAAATGCAGTGAACCATGCGATAGTCTATTACTAAAAACAAGAACTTCTTAAGGTAAAAATATGTTCCACATTGAATAAAACAAAGTAAAACTCATCACTGAATTTGAATGCCTTCCGCAACAGCTACACAATAATCCTGTGATAAGAAAATGTCCCAAATGTCCTTTCACACAAACTATGAAACCTAACTGGGAACCCAAACTGACAATGATGTCTCTGGATGATTACTGCTTCACTTCATAGTGCCCTCAATGGAAGACTGAAATTTTTTTTTTGTTGACTTGCAGGCGTAACACATAATTAGATACATAAAAAGTCACTCCGATTGTACCTGGCTGCTGCACAGAATGAAATCAGGAAAATCCAGAGCTTTTTAATCTAGAGCTTATATTTCATGTAGGAAACCACAGAATTGCTTTCTGGTGAAGCAACAAAGTGCAACCAAAGTTCATAAAATGTAGGTAGATTTTTAATCAACAAAAAGTTCTTCCTGTGCTTGTTAATTTAAGTGAAACCTGAGCCATTAAAAAACCTAAAAAAATGTCAAGGTCATTGCCAATAGCTCTGATTAGCAATAAAAAAAGGGACAAAAGAACAGGCTAATGGTATGAGGACATTAAATATTAAAAGGGAGCTATTGATTTAAAGGTACTATCTCTAAAGCTAAGTAGCAGTAGCTATTGACTAAATGGTATATTTCTGACAGTGTGCTCCCCAACCTATTAGTGCTTTTAGGCTTTCTCAGTTGTCTTGTAAATGTTACCTGTTCTGTTTTGTTTAGCATTGTTTTTTTAATCTAGACTGCATGCAAGTAATTTTTAAAAACATAGTAAAGTAAGAGAATGGACATTCCAACTTTTTCACAAATAATTACACACACTAATTTATGCTTCTGTGTTTGAGTATATATAGAAAAGGTGGTAAATAACAGACACTATTTTAGGGACACCTTTATTATATTTCAGTTCCCCAGAAGAGGCATCAACACACAAATATATCCTAGCTGCAAGTATGTGTATCTGTGAGCTGCAAGTACACATTCCCAAGCATTGAAAATTTCTTCAAGAAGACAAGTCACAGGAGATGGGAAGATGGAATACCCCTTTCATTATCCCTAGGGGCTTGGAAGGGGCAGAAAGGGGAAACAAGGGAAGAGGAGAGGACCTTGAGGCTACCTCTTCACTGGCCTTCCCCTTCCCCATTCACAAATAACCTTTCTGCACTCAGCAGAGCAGAAACACACACCTACAAGACTTTACTGCTAGCTTGCTCAACAGCTTCACATGTGAGGGACACCTGCACATCATCAGGAGATGGTATAATCTTTCCAAGTGCAAGTTTTACCTGGAGAGTGAGTCATTCACAGGTGCCCTTATTCCTTGGGTAACCCCCCTGCATGCTTGTCCTCCAGTCTTGTGCCACTTCTCTAGGCAGTTAGAAGAAGAATGCTCAAGTGAAAGCCACCTTTTCGATAGATGGAGCCTCTTGTTCTTTTTATGGGAAGGCATGAATTAGTTCAGTGATTTTTGTGGGGCTTTAATTCCACAGGTGTGGAAGAACTACAGAAAACTTAGTTTTATGCTTGAGGAAGCTAAAACACCAGTGGAAATTATAGATTAACCAAATGCCAGCAAAGTGCCCATCCTATTTGTCGTTGACTAAATCTAGTGCACTGTCATCAACTTCAAATAAGTTCTTGTATAATTCGACTATGGTAAGTGTCACAGGCAACCAGCTCAGATGTTCTACAAGTGACTATGAGGTTATGAAGCTGATGCTTTCAATCAAAAACAGATATAAACTTGTTGTAAATTAAAATGAAAAGTTTAGTCTTTATGAATGATGGTGACTTCCATTTAGGATAGCACCATGATCATGATAATTTGTAATTAATATAATGCCTTTTTTTCAGATGGGTATCATTTTCAAAAGATCAAATATATGATACAGAAGTATTTATGAATACAGAAATGGATCTAACATTTACTAGATCATTTGTATGATCTTTAGTGACTGCATTTATATGACCCATGAGGGCTACAGTGCACTTTTTATCTATGTCTCTAATGAAAATAACAGGAATGTTCATTGACACTTTGCATACCTCCAGTAATCCTGATGTTAGGATGACCTGAAATTACACTACAAAATCAGACCCAACAACACAGGGATGCATACTGAACACAGCTAGCTTCTTTCTTTGCCAGTAGGTGTAGATACATGTGTCATAGCCTCTTACCTGTCAGCACCCAGCGCAGTGCTTGTGCTTTAGGTCTGTGGATGTGTGGCCTTTTCCAGGCTACCTGAAGCCAAATTGCAGCAGTGTCTGGTCCTAGGAGTAGTAGCTTTCTGGTGTAGTTCATTTTGTATTCAAAATTAGATTTACATGCACAGTAGAGTTTCAGGACTTTTAATGTGACTCGTACAAGCAGAGTTGACTGAAAAGTAGGATTTTCTGTTTCTGGTAACTTGCCCAAGTCCTAAATTTCAAAATTCCTCACAAACAAGAAACTGAGGACAAAAAAAATTAGTTTCAGAAGGACAGAAGAAGCTTGTTTCCAAAACGAAATATGTTTCCTAGATCATGCAGCAGCTTAGGTAAACTGATGTGCCTGTTGATTTCACTGATGGGTCTCAGGAGCTCTGAGCTCTGCTGCTGTATGCAGGCACCGGAAAGCTTGAGCAGCTCCAGTTATGGCTGGGGTTCCTACGGCTTACTTGCTTCCTGCTGGAAAGACAGATATAGCTGGGCCCTGTATATTCTCCTGACTCCAGGGCAGATAGTCTGGGAGCTCTGGACCTGAAGAAATGGACCCTAGAATGGGCTGTCTATGGGCTAGGAACTAGAAAGAGTGACCTATAAGGCAGATAACCCAAAAGCATGGCATCCAAAGCTAGGAATCTGATATTGCCACAGCCTGATGACGGACATCAGGAATAATGCACTTAGGTAAGGGTTGGAACTGTCTCTTTAGGAACCTTGCACTGGATTCTGCAAAACACTGTTAAAACTTAAGATTTTCTGAATGGAATATTTCAGGGGGGACATCCAGGTATTCTCCTATGACAGTTTGTCTCACTAGAACATTAATAATCAGTCCTTGCTATAAACTCAGTCATCTTTTTGGACTACCACTTGAGTTGGTGCTAAGTAATCTGTAAATTGTTTCAGGAATCATCCACTGTAAACATTAAAAACAAATCACATATAGAGTACACATCCTTATTATTTTTGATAATTAAACTAGAAACACCATGAAAGATTGTCTCTAATAAGAGAAACCCAGTTACAGTTGGAGCTCATTGATAAATTCATGGCAGCAGTTTCTGAATATGAAAATGTAAATATTTCACAGTAGACCATAGATTCTGATTGCCAAAAGAGTGACATTTTGTGTGATTACAGAATCCATCACACTGATATTATCTTTATTGTCATAGGGAACAGTAATATAATTTACTTTCAGCATCAATGCTCCTTACATCTTCAAGAACAAAGAAAATATGAATTATCATGGATGGAAAAAACAGTGTAGTAGAAGATGATATCCATCTTCTTTTCGTATAGATAGGCTAGAACAGATGTTGCTCTCAGTTCAAGCTCCTGCTTTCCTCAGCCAAATAATCTACAATGCCATTAGACTGACACTCTGTGACCCAGTGTCTTAGCAATAACAGTGCACAACACAATATTTGTAAAGCTTTTTTGTAACCACGTAGGCCCAAAAACCCACCAGTGTTGATTACTTCTGCTGGTTGCTAGCAGAATGGCACTACAGTCATTGGCCAAATTCTAGTCTTAAAATCTCTGCCGCAAAAAAACCCAAAACACTTGGCTCCTCCTCTTATAATTCAAAATCTGATAAAAATCAGACTGTCAAACAAAATGTTTTTTTCATGTTAGATAAATTTCAAATATAAGCTCTTTATGCTGCTCCTGCTGACATGTAAAGTTTAGGTTCATACTTCTTCCTCTACCACACATATCTGTAAACAAAAGAATAGCAGTTAACACAGCTTCATGTGGTGGTATCCTAAATAGTCCTTAAAACGATGTTTATTTTACTAGTTATCCTATGTAAAGTACTGAAATGGCTTAGTTAAACCCTGTTAGATGTATTAAGTAAAAAGTAGGAGTTTTTTAATCTTGCAGGGAAACATGTACCTTCTCGCAAGCATACTGGGTACCTGCCCTACCCTGAGTGACATAGCTGGGGATTTGAGTGGTTTTCAGCCAAAGCACACAGCAAGTTGCTATGAACACATAGCTTAGAATGCAGATCTTTTTGGATACAATTATTAAGTATTGATGAAAAAGAAAAAGAAAGAAAAATGAAAGATATGAAAGAATGTTTGCCTTAAAAGTGAAATCCACAAATATTATGCTCCATTTCAGTGAAGATGTAAGTGGGACACAAGAAGTGCACAGATTCTGTGCTATCCTTCTGCTTGGAATGAATTTCTTTCTGTATGGAAGAGTGGAATTTCTTCCTGTGTTTTCTAATACTTTTTTTTTTTAAGTTTACAATTCAGCATTATGGCTCTCTCAAAGCAGCATGTCCAGATTGTTTACATATGTGCGTGTCCCATTTTGGGATGTTATTGAAGAAGAGAGATTAGACATATGGCAAAGAACATCGAACAATTTTTTAAACATTAAGATGTACTAAAACACTTTCCAATACCAAGATGAGCATTCTCATTATATTCAGTGGGACTACTCAAACAAATAAGTTAGCATGTGCCTTAATGTATTAGTATAATGACCTTAGCTTGTAACCTCTCAAACCAGGACTATGGGGTTTTTTTTTGCATACTTAGTTTATACCCTGATGGTGACAGGACTCTTTGTGGACTGCTGAAATGCCAAATCAATGTAATGCACTTAAGAAAAATAAGTATAAATAGAAAACAGTAATGTAGGAGTGGATAAAGTACTGGGGAATATAGTATAGGAAATAATTCCATACTAGCAGCGGCATGGAAGCAATGAGCTATCTTTAAAGTCCATTAACTCTGTAACTCAATGCATCTCTTCGGTAAATTTCTAAAATTCTACATGACATTTTGTGACTTTCCGCTTTCTTCCTATAGCCTCTAAAATAATTTGAATTTATATTTATCACTTACTATTTTTAACTCCTTTTTTTTAGCATCTTTTATCTCCTGGGAGTGATGTGATAGAATATATAATGTAGAAATCACCAAAGAAGTAATATATTTACTTCAGCCTCACCTTTGCCATTTTTAGTTCATCTGCAGTTGTGGCACAGAGACTGCTGTGATGAAAGTAGGTGTGGATCGATCTCCTTATCATAAGATTAAAGGTGGTTTAGTATAGTATATTAAAGTGTATGTGTATAGAAGTGTATGAAAGGTGTCTTGATATGATACAAGTTTATAAACATGTTCCTGCCATCATACCTTTTGCTCTGATGTTTAATTGAAGTCAAAATGATGAGAATAAAGAAGAGTTAGCTGGGTATCAGTAAAAACATTTTGTGGAGTACATAGTATACTATAGCAGTATAAAGAGTTATACATGCACCACTGAGTGAAACAAGCGCCAATACCAAGAGATGAAGCAAAAGTAAGTTGCAACTTCCCTGCAAATCACTTCATCCAGAAGAAGAAGATTTGCTCCCAGATTCACCAAAGGGTAGTCCACAGATCATGAAGTATCTGGCATAGTGCTGGAGTAATTGGTAGATGCACAAGTACAATTTTTGGGCCTGTACATCCCTAAGAGCAAATGAACTCCATGAGAGGATACGCTCAAGGAAAGATGTGCCAAGATCCTAGAGAAGGTCTGTATAACATTGCCATTTTCGGTAAGACTAATTCTATATATTCCCTTGTGGTTTCAGCTTCCCTGCATCATTACATGGAGCACACTCTGTTTTTCCACCCAAATCAGTGAAACAGACAAGTCAGTAGGTGTATGACAGAGAGGAGTAAATCCCTCCTCAGTTCTATGCAATGCTTTCCCTGATCTGCACCGGACTCCCATTTCTCTCACAGTTATGCTAAGACACGTTTCTGTTGTTTCCCCTTTGTCCCTGCCACCATCGTACCTCCCAGGAGCAGAGGGTGCCGTTCACAGCAGAACACAACTTGCATACATAAATGCAGTCCTGGGGACCATTACTTAATGCACAGGAGTCCCTGCATACTGGACGTGAGTCACAGCAAAGAGGTACACTTTCTACTTTATCAGCTATTCTTACCCTCTTGGGCCTGAAATTTTTATTAAACATCTGTTTGTTATTTTTTTGTTCCACAGAACATAGTATGGATGAACAAAACATTTTGTGGAAAACATCTGACATCCTTAAGAAAAACAGAAACATTTCAGGATACTAAAAGCCTAAATAATTAATTATTTTGACTGAAAATATTTGGGTTTTGTGACAAAATATTTCTACTTTTAAAAGGATTTTGTGAACAGTTTTGATGGTAACCCCCCAGCATACATGCACACACAGATGACCAATTGCCTGTTCCAATATCTACCAAGTACTGTAGAACAGAAAAATTATGGAAGAAAAAAGTATGCTGAACATAGAAAGAATTCACTTAAAAAAGAGGAAATAATCCTTGTATGTGTTCTCACCTCCAATAAACATAACTTTTTTGCAGAAATCTCTATGGGATTGTCCAAAGGATTTGATATGACCTGTAGTTAATCATTGATCATCTTCCTATGTAGCACTGCAAGTCACATGACTTGGTAAATAGCATATAGGGGAAGAATGTAATAAGTAAATATTTAGCCACTAGCTTATTATTTCCATTTGTATCATGTAGAGCAAACAGTACTGTGTACAAAATGCCATTTCCTTAATAAGAAAAAGAAGTGGTAATGCCAATAAAAGATGATTTTTTTTTACAGAAAAGTGGTTACAGATTTTTCATGCTTTAATTTCACTTACTGAACAAAGATTCTTCCATTAGTGCATAGTTTAGGTATTGCTTTTGTTTGCAGTACAGTTTATATACTTTCTTTGAAAAGCGATGGAAATAATCTGTTAAGGAGTTGCCATAAAAAAGAGTAGAGAGGACTTTAAAAGAACCTCCAAGTAATACACAAATGAGTGCTTTGAAAATGTTCAGGGCACTTTACCTGTGAATGTTTCATGTTAAATGCAGTTCCCAATATACAATCTATGTGCTTTAAGATGTTTTGTGCTGTTATTATGACAACAAAGAGATTTGTGAAGATCTCATTTCTTGATTTATAATTATAAATGTAACCCCAGATGCTGCATTTGCTGAGGATCCTCCTGAGAATGAAAACACCAAGAACTTGATCTTAGCACCTGCACCCAACCACAGCCTTGGAAATATGTGTCATTATGTAATCAACATGAGCAAGACATTGAGTTGAAACTGGGAACACCCAAACTGGCGGTGCACATTCTGAGGGAAAGACAAAGAGCACTGGTATTGGTGTGTCATAAAACATATGCAATCCATTTTTTTTTTATTAAAAGTAAAATGAAAAATTACTGTTTTAAGTTACTCCTGTAACTTAAGCTCCTTTTACAGAGGAATGTAACTTTAGATACATTCTGTTGCAAAAACAGGTGCCTTGTTTTACAGAGAACATGTTCTAATGTACTCTAACAGCAATGAGAAAGTCTTTCAAGAATGCTGCTGTTGCTGGTTAATCAGTATTTAATCGTCATCCTTCCTTTTTCCTGTTTAAAACTTTCAGTCATCTGGGCAGACAACTGGAAAATGTCTTTAGACTTACATGACTGTTCACGTACTGTCAATAGTGAAGAGCCAATAGTCAAACTAAATATTCTTTGAAAAAAAAGGATTGAAATTTATTTCCTAAATTCTTTGGCACAAGGTTAAGAATAGCAAAGTATGTTTAGAGCGATCCAGATGAATCTGTGAACTATCCACAGGTAGAAAGAAGATCTTGTTGCAAGAAACCCAACCTCATAAGCACGATAACCTCATAGCTGGAACTGACAATAACAGAAGTAGCCTGGGTGTCCACCAGTTATCTCACTTCACTTGAATTAGCTTAGCTGGAGCATGAGTGATCACAGCAGGGAAGAAAGCTGCATCCTGATCCGGTCAGCAGTGCAGGTGACCTGCTTAAACTGTGCTAGACTGAGTAGCATCACTAGTTCAAGCATCAGCTCACGTATCAGCTGATGGCCAGCTACCTTGAGTTCAAATAGTACTTAACAAGAGTTAGAGAGATTGTCTGGTGAATGAGAACTGACTCAGGGGAACACTTGAGCTATAACTTACGATAAGGAACGAGTAAAAGTAAGCAAAAGCAGCGAAGAAAGACGGGGAGAGAGAACAGATATAGGCTAAAGCCATATGATAACACTAATGATAGCACAAAGCCATATATATATTAGTGGGTGGTCTGCCCAAGGTGTTTGAAAGGTTTATTTGGCTCTCAGCAGTGAAAAGATCCCCCCTCCCCACCCTTCCAGAGAGATTTGGAAAATAAATCTGCCAGTCCTAAAGAGTACATAAGCCTGAATGGTCTTTGGGTTCTCCTGGAACCAGGCTGATATTTAGTTCTACGTATCCACAGATTTATTACGGCATGTTAGCTTTTCACTTCTTTGTGTTGACCTAAAAAAAAATAGAGGAGAAGTAAGTGTTCTCTTTCAGATTGTTAGCCGAATATATGTTTTTATGGAACAAAAGTGTTGTAGATTTGGGGTATTTTAGTCTGGAACTATTGGGTTTCCTACAATATTTCTTCCTGAAATGACAAATTTAGGAACACTCTTGAAGAAACACTTTGGAACAATTTTGTTTACACAACCTTTCAGTGGGCCATAGTGTTCTGTATTTGGCTGTTCAGGTAGGAAGAAAAAATAGATCCATAAATAGGACACTCTCTCAGCCACCTTGGCACAACAAGCTGTTTACTTTTTAAAATTTTTCCCAGCACTGATTTTCTGATCCACAGTACATTTGACACTCCTTTGAGTGCCATAAGTTTGGACTTACTGTTCATTTATTATTACAAAAAACAGATTTTTCTGATAAATATTTTATTGTATTTATTGTCGGTGTCTATTTAGCCACAGAACATCTCATTATTTATGTGTTTTTGTCAAGCTGCTAGCCATGCTGTGTTATAAAATAACTTGGGCCCAGCTACTCAGAGCAATTAAAAGTATCTAAGAAATATCTAGTCTTACCAGATAAATATTGTTGATGTTTTTTTGTATGCTCATTTGACTAGACATTTTTAAAACGGATTTTTTAGTCTATGTTTTTTTTGTAGTTAATCCAGACAAAAGTACAGTGAGTTTCTTCACTGAGTTTGTCTGCACTAGACTAGGCAAGCTTGGATGTTAAAACCCCCAAACTGTGTTTTCTCATTCAGTGAGAGGCTCTAAGGTCACGCCGTGGCTGATAGGGCTAGTTCCCATGTCCTCCTTCACCCCAGCTACGCATTCCTACCCTAACACCATGGGCACCATCAGCAATCATGCAGCGCACGGTCAACCCCAACAGGTCACTCCTCTCGCTGACAGCCACTTATTTTCTTAAGGGCTAGTTTTCAGCTCCATCTGTGAGCCGATCCAGCTTGCCTTGTGGCTGGATGCTGGCTAACGCGCCCTTCTGAAAGCACCCTTTCCTGAGCAGAAGTCAAACCCAGGCCCGGAGGGGAGCGTGCTGGATCACGGCTGCGAGACCACCGGGGACACCTCACGCTGACGCTAAATAGGTGTTGAAAAGGCCTGGTTTGGTCGGGGGAGCGCATGGGCAGGCCATAGTTTCGAATGTCTGGGCCACCACACCCTCCGGCCAGCTTTCGCTAGGGCAGCTGTGCAGTCCAAGGAAACCTCGATGAGATGCAGCTGTTCAGCTGAGCAGTAAGCTCTCTTCTGCCGCTCCCTGACACATCCCAGAGGCTGAGACCTCTCCAGGGGCTTTTAAAAAACATGTTCTTAACCCAGATACGATGTGTTGAGTCTGGTCCGTCATCATCTGTTGATTCACTTTTAATAATGAATTCATGTTAAATAAATCAATTCATTTCTTCATTACAAATAAATGAAATCACTTCTAATTACAAAATCAATTTGCTTTTAGTCCTGTTGGCTATCCTTTTGCCTTTTCTACAACTCTTAAATACCTCCGTGCACCAGACAGGCCACAGAGATTTACAACATTTTAAAAGCAAAGCTCTTTTTAAGGAAATCAACTTGAGGGTAAGTAGGAACAACGACTTCATTACTTTTTCTGTGTCCTGTAACAAAGAACAGTCACATCACCTTCATATTTATTTACTAAGAAAAAATATCTCCCAAGGCTAAAAGTTTCTCTGCCAAATTTTACAGCTTACCAATAAACATCTCAAAGTAAGGATTTAGAATGGAAAGGCTGACACACTGACACGAAAACTGTCAGAGGCTATGCTCTTATGCTACTTCCCTTGTGCATATCTTTCCAAAAAAAATGGACTCGTCAGGATTATTAAAGTGAACATTGACTATATATTTAATTTCAAAAGTTCTGGAGTAAAATTTCCAGTTTAACATAGAGGTGGAAATCTGTCCTGGAGTCAGTGAAGGGCTGGAGTTTTGCAGCTGTGCCTGTGACATAGAAATGTTAATAGCTTTAGAGAAACAACAAGTAAAGTTGGCACATTCAAATTGTAAATAAGATTTGATAATTATAGTGTCTGTGATCTCATGTGAATAGTTTCTCTCATATTGCAACATTTCTGTTTCAGTATTTTTATACTGGCTCACTGTTTTTTATTTACATATCTTGATGTAACCAGAAGACACTACAAATTCTCCAAAAACACTTTCCTTCAGTAATTATGGGCTGTTTTACTTCTTTAACCTAATCACATTTCAAATCCAATGTGTTAGTTTCAGCAATGGAAAGTTCTTTTTACAAACTTTTATTGTACGTAATAGACGTTCCTGGTAACTTGCTAGGAAACAAATGGCTAGGAAGAGATTGTACAAAATGAAGAACATTTTAGCAACTCCCAGTTTATTTAGTAGACAGTTGCAGCCATCAGAATCCTGACATTCCAGCACACCAAGCCCTATCTTAAATCAAATGGATTTTTGAATTTCCAAATCAGATAATTGCTTTTCCTAACACAACACTGATGTGATCACACCAAGTCATCAAATACTTTCCCTCCTTGTATGTTCTTGGGAACTTTGGCAGAGATCAACAAAGAAATTATACATGTAATATTTCTAAAAAGAACTATACAATGTTTTCAGTTGACCAAAATGTGAATTACAGAAAATGATGGTGATTATTGCTAGATTAGAGGAAACAAAGATGCTGTTTAAATAAAGATGCTGCAAAATAACCTCCTGTTCTTAAAACTAGCCCCCTCTATGGTCTGAAATGCTGGTGCCACACAGATGAGAAACGTCTGTTTCAAATCTTCTGTGACACATTTCTTGTTCACTAGATGATATTGTTTTACTGTTAACTTATGTCTAGGTGCATTTAAATAAAAATTGGAATTCAATTAAAATGCATAAAAAGAATTTCAAACATTTTGCTCATTACATAAATGCTTTAAAATAGCAAATGAAACTAAAAGAAAGATTATAAAGAATAAATTTCGAATTTGAAATGAATTCATTGATTTATTACACAATAGATATGTGTAGTTAATTGAAACAATTATTTCAGAGCACCATATCAGGTAGAAACAGTAGATCCCATCTTATGATCCTTTACTTTCTCTTACTGATTAGGAGAAAATGAGGTTTCTTATTTTTTCCTAAGGTTTTCTGTACATTGTCCTCATTAGAGGTCTTTAAAAATATATAGTGGCTTCATCATTATTAATTGCCTGATTTAAATAATGTTCAGCCAGCTGATACAATTTGTTAGCTAACTTTCATGTGTACCTGACAAGTCAGCAGAACTGAAATGTCCTTTTATGGTCTGAATGGTTTAGCCACTCTCAGCCCTAAAATCCTCAAAAACCTAAAATTAAAAAAAATCTTAAGGTGCTTTGAAGGCTGTGACATTTAGGCATCTACATCTGGATTTAGGTGTCTACATCAATGACCTCTTTTTGCATGGGAGAAAGTCAAGGACAAGAGCAGACATTTGGCATATCAGAAATTCATCTTTGTTTAGATGCCTAACATTAGGCCTGCAGATTTGAAAAGTCATATAAGTGTGTAGTAGAGTATGCCAGTTGTCTCTGCCGAAATTGCCCTGGCAGTTACATTGCATGTTATTTTAGAAAATAGAACAAATTCCTTACCAGGTGGAAATGAGAAAAGAACTTGACTTGTTTAACATTCTTGTGGCTCTTACACTGAAAATCAGTTCTGCTTCACCTTTGCATCAGATCGACAGTTCTCCTGCCTGACTAATATGCACAAATGATCATAGAACTACCTGGGATCTATCGTTGCTGAGGAATTGAATTCTACTAAGGGGTGGAAACTTGTTTTGTTTGTAACACAATTCCTCCAGTTTCCTAAAAACTCCATAATTAATTCAAGATGGTGGTATTAGCAAGGCCTTGAATACAATTTCTGAGCAGGCAACATGTAACATCTGTAGTTAGATCATTATTCTGTCACTTGAAAAATCTTGGGCAGTTGTCAAAGAAAAATCAGATTACTTGAGATACTATTGTGAAATCATCCAATTATTTCAAAAATGTTTGAAGTTCTCTGGGCACCATTAGATATCACTGAGCCAAGAAGATGTCATAACTGGAATACGCTGGAAATAAACTATTTTGCATTTCATGCAGATCCCAAGTTAGTTTCACAATAACCTTTGGAATTGTCATCAGCTATTGAGAAGAAAGCTTGGAAAATTCACTTGTTAAAAACTCTAATTTGGGAGACAAGAAGGAGGACACAACTTAAGCACAGAGGTAACAGACCAGATCCCATCATTTAAGAAAAAATCAGACTAAAGATCTTCCATGGGGATTCAAGATTTTCACACAGTCTTGTCCTGCAGTTTCATATGAGATTTTTAAACTTTGGTAACTGAGGTCTATCTCAGTCGCAGTAAAGCTTCCCTTACTGGGCACCCATTGGACTACTGTATTCAGGTCCTGCGGCATTAGACCACGGTCCTAAACTTTATAAGTATTCGTATGCCTCGGCATATTGCTTTCTTTTATCTCTGCACAGAAATAGGATCTCACTGTCTTTCTGGATTTGGCATTGATCCATGTGCTGACTACTACATCTGGGGAAGAATATATATTCGCAGAGGGATACTAGCTGGCTTCCTAATACTACGTTTTTTCCTAAATAGCCTGTAGATGTGTATAGAAAAGAAAAGTATGTCACAGTAGCTTCTCTTCCCACACAAGATTCAGCACACTGCAGACGATAAACATGAGAGTAAAGGGGAAGTTTTCCCCAGAACCTCTCATCTCAGGTAGGCTCCTTGCTTCTGATTTGCTCTAACCTGTCTTCCTTATCCCCCTAGTTCCTTGGCTTTCATCCTTTCTGCCTTGGGTTTCATGTGCACATACTGTGTGGGTAGGGTTCTAAATGAGAAAATACAGCACTAAGGTTGCCATTTACCTTTCCAGGATCATGTGGTGATAGAAAAAAATGAGAATAGGTTTTGCAAAAGGCTCCAACCAATCACTTTTTACTTAAGTGACAAGCAGAGCTACACAGAATTGTAATCTATCCAAACACATACCTTGGCTGCAGTTTGGTCATCATTCTTGAGAGCTCTTTGGGTATGGACCAGAGTTATCAGGACTCTGGTCGTCATCACACGAGAGCTCCTGAAAATGGTGTCTATCTGGTAAAGCATCAGAAGGGTCTCAGCCATTCCTCAGGCAATCTGTTGCTCAAAGAAGAGAAAAGAAATCCCTGAAATAAATACCACAGATAGATACTGTCATTTACAAGATATACAGTGAGGTGATTTTACTGTGAATGAATTAAAAATTTTTTAATAACTTCTTAAGAAACTATTGTCTCCTATGAGCATTTTTATTATGTCTAAGAGACTTTGTCCACACATTGAAAGAAAGGCTCAAATTCTCATCAACTTCCATGTATTTTTATCAAAAATATTTTCATGTAAAATATCTAGTCTACCTATTAACTTTGAAATATATTTTTTCCACGTAGCTGCAGACCTCTTAGCTATGGCTCACTGATTTGTAACCTCACAATGGGAACCACTAATTTAAGCAATCATGATGAAGTCCATGGCCCAGATTTTGTGAGACAGGATGTCTGGAACAACATGCATTTTCTTCTTCTGCTTTTGTATTACCAAAGTCAAATGAATGAAAATACTCTTCTTGGTACTTATCCCTCACAAAAAGCTATATTCGCAGATTCTGCCCTTTCATGGAAAAACATGTTAAATGGAAAGAGATGTAAAACTAGTATTTTAAGCAAATTTTTCTTCTACCACATGTGAACCAGGCCACAGCCTCTAATATAACCAAATAGTGTTTTGTTTTGTTCTTTTAGATGTCCATAAATCAGGAAACTAGTTTTATTCAGGCATCAGTTTCTGCCTGACTTCCATTCCTATGCAGATCACAAGGTTTCCTAGCACCCAGAAGTGTTCTATGGGGTTTGTAATTTAGGCACTATTTCTTTGGGATGTATATATGTGACATACAGACGAGATGGGAAATTCAGTCACCTTTTAATCACTCCTGCACACATTAACTGAATGCAGAGTTTTATTTATACACTTTTTTTTTTTTTTGAGGTGCTATCTTGTGCCTTCTGAGTGAACTTAAAGACTGCGCACTAAATATTGGGACAGAGGCACTACGTGGTGAGGAAGACTCAACAGAGTTTCATCACCAAAAATGAAATAGAAATAAATGCCATGGGTTTACCACATGACTGTTTTTGCAACTAATCCCTGAACATGATTTGAATATACAATAACAAAGGTCTAAATAGCTGCACATTTGGTGCTCATTATTTCAAAAGGGAGGATTTTACTAGCAGTTACCACACAGTGATATCTGGCATCACCACTTTAACTAAATTTAGAACAGGAAATGACTATGTTAACTGACACAGTAGTTTCACGAGCACTTTAAGCAGCAACCCTCACTGCAAGAAGTGGTCCTGCCTCATCCCTACCCCTTGTGGCTTCCTGCTTCTGTCCCGAGCCATCCTGTTTTGTTCATGCAAAAGCGCCCCATATGGCCCCTCCTGACCTTGGCTGAGGCACAAACCCAGGCTAAAATGAAGCTTGCAAGTAACGCTGCTTCACTGGCTGCCCACACCAACAACCCTGCTGGTACATGATGTGAAGCAGGGAGGGGGGAACTAAGGCAAGAGGCGAATGGAGAAGAGCAGAGGATGCGGCGCTTACTGCCTGGTCCTTAGAGGTCTCATGAAACAGCAGCAGCAAATGTCTGCTTCTGCTTCACACACATGCAGGGAATGAATATAACCGATTTTCTTCATAATCAGTTACCTCTATTTCTTTATTACTGCAGAAGTTCAGGTATATTTGGTAATTGCACTGTACTTATTATGCAGCAGTAACATTAGTACAATTCAAAATGCAATTTAATACCTGAAAATCACATTGTTTGCGGTAACCACAAAAAACAGTTAGCATCCTTTTGGCAGATCTCTTGATCCTGTGCTCTGTAGCAAGCTCCAACCTGCCTGAAAATCCATGAATAGGAAGTGAGTATGCCTGGGGAATTAATAGTTTCTCAACGAATTTATCCATCAAGATTTTCTATGAAGTCATCAACTGTAATGACCCTCCATTGCTTACTCTTCCCTGTGGAAAACTTCATGAAGACTTCCTCACCCTTTATACTTACTGATTTCTCCTGTGGGAGACAGCAATAACAATCTATGTTATTTATATGAAATAACTCACTTTTTTTTTTGTATTAAGTATGAAGCTAAACATCTTTATATTGTAAGGATGAATTCCCAGACTTCGCAGTTAAAAATATGGTTTATCTTTGAAGAGACAATCATTCTCTAAGATGCTTATTACCTGTTCCCTATTTCCTGAGGGTTTTCACCATTCAGTTGGAAGTCTGAATTATTTAATCCTCAGAATCATGTCTCTGTTAACCTTCATTTATTCATCCACAGAAATGTCATTATCTGTCATTCTTGGCCAGAGTCAATATAGTTAAAAGTAGCAGTATTACCTCCCAGCCTCTCTTCTTCATTACTGCTCAAATAATTCAGTGATGGGAGGAATATTCAAGGAATACACTCAAGGGAGCTACATTCAATATCAGTTAAAGCTGTCAAGCTTCTGATTTGATATACGTCAAATTTTGGCATGGAACTGTTGCAGATTTTTAATGAACAAAGGGCAAATAAGTATTTTTTGCAGAGATCATAGTTGGTTCACTCAGAGATATGTGTCATAGCAGCCAAAGGATGGTCTTGCACCCAAACCCAGGGCTGTGAGTTCGGAGGGACAGATAACCTCTTCACTTCTACACATTTCCTGTAAGACCATGGGCAAATCATACTTCCTTGTAGTTTTATTTTCTGCGAAGTGGGACTCATCCTTCCCCTAATTTAAGATTGGGACTCCCCCCTTCATTTTCTCCTCCCAAACTGAAATTCACTCACATTTTGTTGTTACCAAGTAGGAACGAGAACTGTTAATGTTGGGCTGCCCAGACCTCTTCAGTACATATTACACTGAGTAGCTCAGGCAACTTCTCTTTTAGCTCTTTGTTCTCTTCTGCCTCAGTTACAAGTTCTAGTTAGAAACCACCAGAACTGAGAAGAGGTATTTCAGACTAAAATTGTTTGCGCAACCTAGTATCTGCTTATGCTGATAGAATTCCTACCATTTTGGAAGAGTTCTCATCTGTGTTATAATATTTTCTCCAGATGTTATAGGCAGCATAGAGTAGCCATCATCCTCCTTCAGGAAAAACACTATTGGGGAAATATTCAGAGCCTGGTAGAAAGCAAAAGCTGTGAAAAAGCCTTCACCTCAGCAGCCCTTCCTGAGAGCAAGTTCTAAACCTCCAGCTTGTTCTTCAGTGGAGGAGGACAAAGGGGAGTGGGGGGATAACATCTAGAGAAGAGTCATGCCAGGCTTGCTTTAGTATGAGGCAATCTGTTTTACCTGCAAGTGAAACGAACTGTGAGCAGTTAAATACTTTTCTGAGGCCCCTAAGTCAAGTTTCAATTTTCATTTCCCTGCCCTGGCCATTAGGTTGCCTGTAAATATTTTATCTGAGGCTATTAATGTATATAAGTATTTGGAATCACAAACTTACACTGACACCAAAGTCAGCAGAGATATGCCAGTTCAATGGGTCTGTTTAGCTTTGCGTTTAACCCATGCAATGGTCATATACTGATGAACTGCTTTTACCAGTAGGATTTCAGAATGCTTCAGGGAATGGATTTGTCCAGACAAACAGAACACCATTACTCAACAATGAGATACTCTCAGTTTACTTCTTGTGAAGAATAATGACCTAATAATTGAAACTAATTCAAAGGCAAATTAAAATAGTAATTTTCAGAGAAAAGTAAATGCTTTCAGATAAACCATTTGCTGAGAACATCAGATAAACTATTTGCTGAGAACAGTTTCTCAGGTGTACTTCTCAATTCAAGCTTGGTGAATTTGCATTGATAGCATATTAATATAATCAGACTCCATTTTTACATTTCAGAAAAACTTGATTTATTTCTATTCTTACAATGCTAAATAACTAAAGCCAAAGCAGATCTTTTAATCATGTTACTGATTACACTTTATTGTTCACCTGAAAGATAAGCATACATTCACATATATAATAAATACTGTACGTATCTCACACGAGGAGTAATGCATGTTTCATGGTTGTAACTCAGCCTACATTTTACAAAAGCAAACTGAGAGGAGAATCAGGCATTAAGAGAATATACTGCAGGTATAGATAGAGACATATTATATGTTGAGAGATATTTGCAAGTGAAGTGTTACAGTATCAGAAAACAAGTTGGAAGAAGAATCCAGGAAGCAAGTTCCGTTTTTTTCCAGTAAATTACTTCTCTGTTGCTAGGTTTACTAAATCTTAAGATTAGAGCTTTCAGGATCTTTTGTTTTCCAGCCATCAACTGTGAAAATAAATTCTAATAATGAATTCTTTAAAGTCTCTTTTTGTCTCACTAGTCACATAACAATAGCTTGAAGATAGAGCTGAAACATCTGCTACCAGGATTAGACGAGTTACCAAGGCCTAAAAAATACACGTTATCCTTAATCCAATAAAATCTTTATATTTCAATAGCCATGTAATGTCTCTTAAGCTACAACTATATTTTTAACAGAATATTAGAGAGCAAATGCACATAAAGGAAATCTCAAGTATCAGCAAACTTAAATTAAATAGCATTAGAGAAAGAAGACTAAATCGAGAGAAACAAATTTTTACTAGCTTTGTAGAAAGCCAGGCATTTTTCAGGCTTCAGTAAAAACAAAGGGCCATTTTTCTCACGCAAAATGCAATTATTGGACTTCAAAATGTTTTCTTGGCAAAATGATTAAGTTAGGATGTGAAAATCATGCTTTTCAACTTAGATAATTTGTGAAAATATTTCATTAGTCTATGGTAGAATTTTATTATTGTCATAACAGTGTCCAGCTCTCACAGGAATCATAATAAATTAGTTGTCTCAAAAACATCTTGTGGCAGCAGGGTGATACTCTGTATCCCAAACCATCTGTCTCTCACTAGAAGATGTTTTGGAGTCAGCCTTCCTCTTACTCAGAGGTGTTTTTAAACTGACGTAACTTAACTCCACAGAGCACAGACAACTAATTTGGATTTAGAGTTGTCTAAAAAGCAATAACACTCTATGACAGTTTCTGTTATTTTTTATAAGCAACAATGTCTAACATTTACAATACGCTGCCACTTCTTAAGTGTACGCAGTTTTTAGTGCAGTTTGGACCACATTCTCTCTTCACAATGCTACAAAAATATGTAACTCAAGAACTGCACAGACATGACTGCCAGAAACACATGCAAGATGCTCACTATGAACACTGGGTTACGCGTCCCTTACTGGTGTTAATCATTTTTACATTATTATTATCTTCAATACACTCTCTGGTAATAAGAGGCCCCTAAAATTACCTAGCCGGCATCATAGGTTTCAAATCAAATTATTCAGCTTCAAATATTTTAATATTAAAATCATGAAAGACAAATCTTGAAGGCAAACCTTTGAGATGTCATAAAACCAGGTTAATATTTTTAAAGAACCAATCATTAATTTAGTATTACTAATTATTTTGAAATAGAAACATATTTCTGGACCAACATTCTAATGTAATAAACAATTGAATAAAGTGACAAATGTATTCAACACTAAGCAAAGAAATCACAACCAATATATGGAATTTTAGCAAGAGAGAATTTTTTGCCTTGTTATGTATTTTTACATTTTATAATATGACTCATTACAGTAAAAACTTTGCATATAAAAAGATGCAAGGTACTCAAGACCTCATGTCCAGAAGACTTTGCAAAAATGATTTTCCTGAAGTTATTGGAAGGCATTAAGTTAGCTCTTATACTGCTGGTGGAAGACTTTTGACAAGATTGGATCTTGTGAGATGTCGTATATGGTCCCTAATGGTTGTATACGAATCTCAATGTGCAAAGAACTTAAAAATAATAATGAGAGATACAAGATCAAACACAATTACTGAGAACAAAACTCAGATTCTGCTGCTCTGTGTATAAATAACCATATTCTTTTTTATTTTTCATCATAACATTCTACTATTCTGTAGTATTCCTAGGAGTCATGAAGACCATTGCTCTCTCCATTCTGATCTGCTGCAAGCAACTATCCTCATATCAAGCTCAGCAAAACTCTCTTACTGAAGCATGCTGCAGGTGCCAACTGACATGATGATCTCAGATGGTCTTCAACTTTGGTTTGCATTATTTTCAGACACACAGCACTGTGGTATTTTGTCCTTTTTAATTTGCTTAATTTGCTTAATTTGCTTAATTTTTTATTTGCTTCTGTGGCTAGGGCCATGGGCATTTTGCTTACCCAGAAGCCTAGCAAAATCAGCTATCTTTCCAGTCCCATTTCCATTTGAAGTGATCTTTCTGAACAAGGAGGGCTAAACAAAACTCCTCTTAAGGCCTTAGTCATTCTTTAGCAAACCAAAGAGATTAATACAAAGTGGCACAAAGAAGTCTACATACAGTATTTTCCTTGAAGGTGCAATGGACCATCATTGGGATTTTCCTGAAAGACAGTACAAAGTTCTGTCAGCGTGAGTGAGTGGTTGGTGCATACTTTGCAAAAATTAATATATAATCAGAATGAGATAATTTAGAGAAAATACTTTATCATACAGTAAAATATGCTAGAAGTAAAGTCATGTATAAAGTGGCTTTTTGTGGAAATCTCTTGTTTGTTCATGAAGTAGAACTATATAGTACTCTATATGTAAGTGTCTCAGCTTAAAGGTCAGACTGAGATACCATTGAACATGAGTCGTGTCCAAGGCAGTCAACTACTTTCCTAATCAATGAGTGTATTTTCTCTCCAAAAGAGAGGACTAGGTCCAATACTGTATCCAAAATGCAAATACAAAGAATGAATTCAACCCCCACTCAGAAGATCAGCCCAAGGCCTAGTAATCACTCAAATGGCATCAAAGTTCTCAAAACAGACATGTACCTCCATAAAGTATGTGTAGACTTTTTCCTGGCCTTTTGCACAAGAGTGAACTATACTTGCAATATACATGCTATTATTTGGGATCTATTTATTGCAGAAAAATATAAAGATTCAGAACCTTGATAAATATTAATTTAATCTTGGAGATAATATATTTCAGAAGATTATGTGACATCCATATTTGAGTCACAGCCAGGCTAAGCTCTTTTCCTCACAGGAAAAAAAGAAGTTTAGGAACTACAAATAAGAAACCTTGGCAAAATTTTGTGAACAGTTTTTCACCTAGAATAAGACTGGAACTAACTGTTGTTCTGCTGTGACAAAAAGCAACAACAAAAAATATCATTTTCTTAATGCAATCTTGTAAAACACTGTACATTGGAAAATTAACTTCCTTCTCCCTGAACTCATAATGTGTGCGTAACTACAGAAATGGAACTGATAGTCTAAAAGACAATTATTCTGCGGTGAACTTCATGGAAAATGAAGGAAATTGATAAGTTAAACTGACATACCAATTGTGGTTGTTTCAATTTGACTTTTCTGCACTGCAAGTCCAGTGCCACTACCCTTCTCCATATTTCCTCCTATTGAAATACAACCTTCCCCACTATTGTGATCAAACACAAGCAAGGTAGTACTCAATATGAATAAGGGTGGCAGAGCCTTTTACTTCTGGTAGGAAAGGAGCAAATTTCTTTATCAATATTTTCAATTTTGTCCGTGAGTTGGATTCTGTAGTTTTTTATTAAAAAGATAGACATATTACCTGGTAAAAGGAAAATTACCTGGCCTTTTATTCTAAGCATCCTGAGTACAGTATGAGCGAAACTGAGGCCCTCACAGTCCAGAGGAAGCAGCTCAGTCAGGTGAAATAAAAGAACTCTTTCTGATTCATGAGGCTGCAGAAGCCAGCTAGAAGCTCTTTCAGCATGCCTACCTCTGTCCTTTCATGTGAGCTAGCTGTGGACTAAGCAGTTTGCTATTAGCACTCAAGTTATAAAAGGCAATGGCCTGAGATGGAACATCTTTGAAAAAAATTTCAAATGTAGCTCATAAAATTATTTCTGATCTTTGCAAGGATGCACTACAGTTGCACTGTGCAACATTCCTGTTGCACACAGTTTTCATAGCTGCAGTGTTTTAATAGACCAGTCAGTTGCTGGTCTTGAAGTTACAACACTGAGCAAGGACTTGGTGTAAAACACAGAATGTAAGTGGATTCGCCTTGAAACAAACCAAAAGTTGATCTGGGGGCAAAATCTCGGGTTGCATGAAGTTAAAAAAAATTCTGACTTTGACTTCTCTAAATCTGTACCTTCTGTAACTTTACATGCGGAGACAGTACTACTTTGTCCACGTTGCTGTGGCAAGGTGGGCTGTAAAATACAAACATTGCTTTCTCCTGAAGACATTTTTTTTAACCTATAAAAAGGTAACCTAAAGCAAAAGCTTACAGTTGCTCTTTATCATAAAAAATACAGCAATATCATCCTTTTTAGAACATGAAATATAGCCTGGACTGCTTGCCACAAGGAGAATCTTGCTAAGAATTTAAAGATATTGTGAAAGGCAAGGAAAGCACTGCCCAGCCATAAGATATGTGTAAGTAAGGACCCCTAATTTGATTTCAGTACAGTAATTAGCATGTGGGTCACATCGAATTCAATGTTAAAGTGAGTTCCATTTATGCAAAGCTGGATTTAGGAAAGTTAAAATCTTATGTCTTCCACTGCAGGTCAAATTACTGCAGTTCAGCAGAAGAGCAAAATAGGATGGGAAGGAAAAGGGAATATAATGGTGAACTGGGGTTATACAAAGTGGTTAAAAATAATGTTTAATAAGTAATGCAAGCAAGCAATAAGAGTAAGCAAGGCCTAAGGAGTAGAAAAGCTTCTGTAGAAAAGATAAAAGAGCCAAAAATCAGATTGAGAGTTGTTGTTTGAATGGTTTTTCTCCCTCAGCCTCAGTGGAGTTTCACTCTGCTTATTGAAATGCAGGGTCTTGTCTAGATAATTAGGTATAATATTTGAAAAACAGGGCTAATAGCAAAGAAGTCTGGAAAAAGAAAATTCAAGGCCAAAAATAATTGCTATGGGATTCAAAGTAGAAAGGCTCCACAGCCAAAAAGTTGTAATTCTTAAAATAAAAGAAAGGTTTTTTCCCTTGACACAAATGTAATAGGTTATTATAAAGCATGTTTTATTGAAATGACTCATTTCAGTTGGAAAAAGGAATTTTTTTTATATTAAGTTCCATGAAAAATCTAGAACTTTTAAGAAGATGGTCCAAACTGTTTGAGGAGACAGGCACATAAGGGAAAAAGAAAATGTTAATTTCCTGGCACTTGAGGCTTTATGTGCTTCTTTTTTTATCTCGGTCAGCCCATATTATAGGTTGTTTAATATTTAATACTGCAAATTATTTGACCTAGGTAGAAACAAGAAGTGGATTTCTGCACAAAACATTCAGAATATCAGTCAAATTACAACCAATGAGCATTGCTGAGGTTTATTAAAACTCATGTGGTTCACTTAGCCAAAGAGCTTTCTGGCACCACAAAGAATGACATTTTAGCATCACTTTTAACATTTTAAAAGATTAAATAAAAAGATGTTTAGTACAAGGCAACTGCTGTACACAGAAAAATATTATCTTTGGTCTATAAATGAACAATAAAATAGCTATCTACCATTTTATTGTCCTTTTCCAGCAGATGTCAGACGTGCAACTAGTGATTTCAATGCATCCCAGTCTAAGATGACTAACTGTATCTTATCTCTATGTGATGACTCTTACCATGCATAATATCCTTCAGCTAGACTTAAGGACAGTTGACCCGTATTAGATTGCCTAGCTGCACCAAGCCTGCCCCAGAAGTTGCCACTTGAAATTCCAGTCCTCACTTCAGAAATCATTTATTGTAAAGCCTATATACACTAAACTCTTTGGAAAACTAGATATCTCCTTTACCTTAATCTTCCTGCAGAATACTAGTATTACCAGTTTTTTTATGACTTTCAAATGTATATAGTCCTGCCACTCAGATGTCTGGGGGCAATGCAGGAAAGGTTCTTGACATTCTGAGCTGAAAATCTTTCAAACTTGAGTTTTTCTCCCAAACACTCTAGTATGATTAAAAAATTTGTGAAACAGATTTATGCTGTATAAAATGGAGAATCTGATCTTCTAGGAACTAGTTTCCTCACCTCCAAACTACTGAAAGACTGAAAAATTAATGAGGTTGAAATGGAATATGCTCAGTGGAATTAAAATTGTAAAAGTATTGCAGCAATTTGTGAAGGTTCATCCTCCTACCCCAGTTTGATAGCTTCCTGCTGTAGCATATAGACAGAGTTCCATGCTGTAAGCCAGCAGAATGAATCATAAAGTTAAACTAGGGGGAGGATAATCTCCTCTGACATATCAAAAGAAGATTCTCCTCCTCGTAGTTCCTCAGAATATGATGGCTTCTCACATTTCACTCTGCCTGCCACCATCTCTCTCTTTTATATTACAACTCAAATGCATGTACTTGGTTTAGAGGATATTGCAAAGTCAAGAACAGAGTTTAGACATGACACCTATGAACACAGTTTTTCCTCTCAAGAAAATAAGAAAAAATAGTGTTGTCAGGGAGGAAAGAGTTTGGCATGAAGGCTACAATCCTTTCCATAGTGTCTGAAAGATATACAACAGGGAACATACATTACACATTGGAAAACTGTCCTCTGATGAACAGAAATCCTTCTCTTATTTTACAAGTTACATAAACCTGGGAATAAACAGGAGGATAGTAATCTCCTCGGCCTTACTTTAACAGCTCACGTTATGATGAAGGTATTGCTAAACCAGAACAATAAATATGGAATTGCTAAAGTCGGTGAAAACTTTCAGAGCTTAATATAGCTTTTTTGTAAATCAAGTTTTAAAAAAAGAAAAGCAAAAATGTGAAATGTTCCCAGGATGAAAATTCATTTGCCAAGATCCACACAGACTGATTTTTTATAGACAAGTTACAACTCCCTTAAAATATGTTTGTTTAATGGAAATACAAATGTTGGTACAATTTAAGGAGAGCGAGTACCATAAATAGAGCATTGAGAGGTTTTACAGTCCTTTCCAGGTGTTCTCTTCAGAATTGCTATCTTTGGCAACTCTTCATTTCAGTTTCCCATAACGTTCATTAGCGCCTCGCTCTGGACTTTTGGGTATAGGGGCGTATTTCACCACCTTCATGTTTTTTACAGTTAGAGGATCATCATCCTTTGCTTGGCCAATAGTATATTTTTATATTCATGGAAAGGATAATATTAGCAGCAATTCTTTTCACAGAATCTCAGAAAAGGTGGAGTTGGGAGGCACCTCTGAAGATTGTCTTGTCCACCCCCACCCTGCTCAAGCAGGGTCAGCTAGAGCAGGTTGCTCAGGGACATGTCCAGCTGGGGTTTGAGTATCCCCAAAAACGGAGAGTCCACAACCCCTCTGGGCAACCTGCTCCAGGGTTCAATCATCCTCACCATAGAAAAGTTTTTTCTTTTCTTTAAATGGAATTTCTTGTATTTCAGTGAGTCCCCATTGCCCTTGTTTGCTTTTAACTCTACACAGGTAATAATGAAGGCTCAAATGCCACAAAATGGAGCAGTGCATTAAAGCATGTACAGAGGGTGAAGTATTGAAGGGCTGATCACCCAACAGACCAGAATGGTCTTACCACCACTACATATAAGCACTCACTCTTCGTATAAGTAACATGCAATTTTGTTAAACAAAACAGCGGCAAAGAATTCTCTTCTTTTTTGGCCTGGCTACCTAAGGAATTGCCTCCCACCCTTTCTCCCATTTTGCAATCTGAATTTAATGGGGATTGAGCTGCAATACAGTCAGATACGACATGGTTGTGTGTCTGTAAACAGGAGGACCTTGAACATGGAATTCAATATGGCCAAATGTCATGCTGAACATAAATCATACTTCTTTTCAGTAATGATACAAGACCCAACTCCGAAAACATGTTTTCTCCTAAAAACTAGTGAAATGCATATTTATTGGGTAAGATGAGGCTTAGAAATGAACCACAGAGATATAATTATTCTTATTTTAATATCCTTCTCGTACCTTCAGTATTTTGCTCTTTTTTTATTAGTAAACTGCAATAGTGAAAAGAAAATCCTACCTGGGTGTTGTACTTAGTATTTGACAACATGTGTAAAATCACACAGCTGGATAGACTAAACCTCCTTATTTAATGATTATGTATCTAAGAGATTTCTTTTACATATTGGTTCAGCTAACACTCAGCAAACACTGTGCTCATGGTATGCACACCTATTTGCTACTTTCTGACAAAAGAATATTAATAAGTAGTTATTCTATTAGAATGTTAGATAGGTATATCTAGTCCAAAGAGTCTTTTGTAAGATATGGATTTGTTAGTCCGGCACAAATTTTGAACAGAGGCAGCCTCTTTTTCACAAACCAAACTCTCAACTTTGTGCTAAATATGTATCTAAGATTACATTTAAGATCCTCCTCCCTTGATATGTTTAATTCCTTTTAGCATCACAGCTAGTCTATACCATTTCCTAATCTAAAATTGCTCACTGTTATATCTTTGCAATTCTGAAAGCAGAACAAAAATTGAAACCTCATAGATGATTTTATTTAATCTTCAGTGTTACCATCAGCTTAAAAACACCTTACCTAATTTTACCTAATGTTGTGTAGTTTATGTAACTGTTATAAATAGTATATGAGATTACAGAACAAAAAAAGCATTTTTTTGTTACATTTATACAAGAAACAGAGCTTTCAGTCTAGCCATTTTAACTGTTTCTTTATACATCCAATTGTATTCTTGTGTTGTTCACACAAACCTTTAATCTGGCAAAGAAGAAAAAAATGCAAAAAGACAAAATCTAGAGCCACAGAAATTATCAGAAGGGCTTTTTGTTTTGTTTTTAAATTGGCTAGATTTAATGTAAATCATGTAACCTTAAAGTGATTCACTGAAATAGTCGTTCCTCTAACTTTATGCCTAGTACTTTATAAAAGAATAATCTACTCAGACTCCCTGGGATTGACCATGTACATATCACAGGGTGATGTACATATCAACCTCCAGACTAGGAATAGCTAAGGGGTTCAGCAAGTAGTTTGGAAAGCAAGCACAGGACAAGTCTGTCCTGTCAAGCTCCTCTGTGAAACAACATCATCCTATCTTCACATCAAAAATGAAAAGGGAAACAGACCTCATCTCTCCCACCACCTCTTCCCTCCCCTTTCCCTCTGTGTTCACCAAAAATTACTTGCTTTTTTTCTCTACTGTCCATGGAGACATGAGGTACATCACTAGAACAAGTCCCATTTGGACACATAAATTACAAATATGAAATGAACGTCGCAATGTGATGTGTCACAGTAATGTCATGTCTCACTACAAAACACATACATATGCAAACATATATAAATAAAGAGAGAGAAAGAGAGTTTGAAGAAAAAAAAAATTCCAAACCAATTAAAGGAAATAATATGAAATTCTGGTCCCACTGAAGTTAATGGGAATTCAGCCACTGACTTTACTGGAGTCACTGTTGGAGTTTCTATGTGCAATCTTTTTGAACCCAGGCAAAAATAAATTGTTTGAATATTGTCAAACCCTTGAAATCCAGTACTTCCTAACCAGCAGGATCCATGACCACACTTATATCAACACCAATTTATGACATCCATATCTCCCTTTTCAAATTAGATGTCCTTTGATCAGTAAATTTCTGGACTGCTTCCTGGCTCTACGAACTATTGCCTTTATTTAAGATGGTATTAAAATGATCATTTTGCTTGTGGAGAAAAGATTAGCCATGACTCCAAGGGAGTCACAGCTTGCTTGCTTCTCTCCAAGGGAACATCATCTGTTAAGCCTGCATATGTCACTTGCTGTTCCCCATAGCCAGTATTCAGTGTTGCACAGGCACACAATAAAGGAGTCTTTGAGCAATCTGAATTAAGACAAACCTTTTCTTGGTGTTTTCTCAAAAAAATTACAAAACTAATGGGATTGAAAAGTTCTTTATCGTTCAGTTTTTCATGCTTGTGCCTCAAATCTGCTATTTTCTTGGTAAGTTCATGGGAGCCTGCCTTTGGCTTGCATGTGACGCTGCCAAGATGCGGTGTAGTCCTAGAACTGTATAGCAGGAGTACTGGCATCTAAGTGAATATGCAGAGATTTCAGGGATTTTTTTCAGCTAAACAAAGCTATAAAAATGCACTTTGGGAATTAAGTTCTTTACTTAGCCCTGGGTCTTAGGTCATTACCAATCAATTCTGTTTAGTTTCTCTATGTGAATATGTTACTGGACACTACCCAGTTTCAAATAATAATACACAGTTTAAATAAACAATTGCAGATACAAATTAAGTAGATCTTTTGTCTTCTGTAAGTTACACAGTATTTTCTCCTAATAAATGAACTTGATCTGAATGGAGAGGGAAAAGATACTTTGAGGCAATTCCCTTCCCTGCAGTTAGATTTCAGCACCGGCAAATTCAGCAACTGGTTGATTCTTATCAGCCAGATTCTGTTCAAAAGAACATGCAATTTGTCAGAGGTGTTGGACAGACAGAGGCAGAATGTGGACTTCTATTTATCTGTACACTGGTAACTATCCACACAAGAAGGAACACTTTAAGCTTACCAAACCCGCGCTGCCAATGTGTCATTGCTAGGGGTAAGCTCTTCTTCAGTTCCAAGCTTATTCAACTGTTTACCCTTTCTGTTGAGACTGCACACAAAATGGCTAAGATAGAGTGGGCACAAGTCCACCGCTTGTTAGAATGATGTCAATGCATGATGCTTCATACATTATTTTCTATTGTTCTCATGGTAGTGGGAGTACAGAAATCATTGCTCACAATAAAGCAAGGTATGCTTTTAATCATTAGAGACCTGGAAATAAACAGAATTACTTTCAGGACCCAGATGTTGGGCTTTATTACAGCTTCCACCAACAAGCGGAAGATGAACTCAAAGGATACAGAGCCTGCAAAGTGACTCCTACGCTAGTGTCTCTCCTTGTGAGCAATGAAGGCCACATAGCCGAGAAATTTCTATGCCTTACTTACTCTTGGTTGCTGTAACAGTCTCTAAGCAGCAGTTAGCAGCCCTCAACTCGCTCTAATTGATGTGGAGACTGGTCCTTTGAGCTGGTGTAAATGACTAAACTAAGTGCCCATGACTATCTGGATCAAGACCAGAAGAATATAAATGTACTTATTGACAGCTGAAATTCTGGTACTATTGAATGACATGAGGCAGAAGCCAATTTAAGCCGATGCAGCTTCTTATGCATTTGCACACAAGCTGCATCACTACTCTGTTTTTCCAGTGTGATAATGCTGTGCAAGTAGCTACTGTGGAGTCCACACAATCCATTATATTCTGAGGGCACAAAACTTACTGTATCACAGTAAGCACAGCCTTTCTTTCAGCTGATTTCCAGCAGGCTTGCTGAGTGTTGGACATGTCACACAGTTCCTGTGAATGCCTCCCTATCAGCTCACACTGTACGTGATATATTAGGAGATATTTGTACTTGTTGATGTCTTTAGTTGACAATTCAATGGCAGGAATAGTCAGACTCTCACCAGATGAACTATTTACATTTTTTTGTCTGAGTACGCATTGAAACAATACAGCATGATACAGTGGCAGAGGTTTAGCTTAGCTCCGAAGAACTGCAGTCATCTGTGGTGTGAACAGGTTGCTCCTCAATATATGTAACAGACTCAAAGTGTTTTCCAGGCAGTAAAAAGGCAAAAAAGTGTTGCAACAGTTAAAGGTTAGATATACCCCAGAGAAGCTTTCAGAAGCATTAAAGGTACCCTCCTCTACCAAACAAGTATCAAAGACTGCCTCCTCCAGACTTCACCTGGCAATCTCTCTCTCCTGATTCCTTGGGAATCTGTGACAGAAGTACATCTGCTGGTGGACTTTTGCTGAAGTGGACCTTAGATGCAGAGCATGGCACAAGACATGTCTCAGGAGAGAAGACAAAGCAACACAGAAGGTTTGCTTGCAAAGAGGAAGCGGTACAGTACACGTCTTAATGTACAGAAAACCTTGTAAAGGCTTTAACAAGGCCTGAAACAGCGGCCAGTTCTGACATCTCACAACACCTGAGTACTGATCAGATTTCTAGAGGACCTGGCAAAATACTGAGCAAATTTATCCATTCATTTTCATGGAGAAGGTTCCACTACTTCTCCATAAGGAGAAATGAAATCTCTGAATGCTTCTGCTAATTCTAGCAGTCTTTCACATGTTATTTCTATTTCTCAATTATTTTCCTATATTCTGCCTAAAAATAACTAATATTCCATTTACTGAAGCGTTAAATCCTGATGAATATGTAGCATTACAACAACATCTACTTATAGTTAGTGCCTACAAGGAAGTTCTTACTTAATTCAGCACAGCAGCGAACTGAATAAAGGAGGGGTGGTGGGGAATCAGAGAAAGCAAAATGAAAATGAGAAGAAATGCAAAACTGAGAAATAGAAAAGAAAGGGATATAAATGACAGAGAATGAAACAGAGAAGAGGAAAAGATGAAGGCAGTGCCAGAGGAAACCAAGAGAGAATATTTTTCATTCTTATCTCTCCTATCCTTTGGTGTAGGGTCTGATACAAATTACATAAAAGTCCATATAAAAACTGTAAGCCTGAACGAGGCTTACAATAGATATATGTTGTGGTTTTCCAAAGTTTATGTGTTCCCGGAATTCACTTAACTGGGAGAATGAAGCATTCCTGAAACATAACCTTTGACTCATTACTTGAAATAAAAGTAACATAGGTTGCTAGTGTCTAATGCTCATATATTTAGTATAATTTTAACAAGACAAAGAAACTAAAGGCAATTAATTCTAGGCAACTATCTATCAAACAAGACTTTTTCCATATGCATTTCAGAGCACTTAAGTATTCCAAAATTGCATCGGCGTACATGTATCTTGCATAGACTATGCATTCTCACAAAGTGACAGGAAAATATTTTTGGAGTAAAGATTTTCTAATGCAACATACCACATAAGACTGATAGGCCTCCAAAGTGTTTCTTGAGCACCAGGACAGCTGGGACTAAAGTATGATGAGTTTTTGACCATTTTTTCCTGCTACACTTTAAACTTTGACCTACAGCAATTTCAACTATTACGAAGCTGAAAATCCCATAAAAACAGTCTTTTTTGCACTCCTAAGAGCTAAACCAGGCATAAATAATGGAAAGCTACAGAAAATGATCATCTGCAAACCTTCAAAAACCTTCAAATCTTTGAATCACTGCCAAAATGTCAATCAGTTTTTTTGTTTGTTTGTTTTTGTTTTTTCTTGAGCCTCTCCTAAACTGCTTTAGGCTACCAGGAACCTCCCCAAAGAAAAACAGAACAACTCAGCTATTCTAGGCCGGCTGTGATTTTCTGAATACCAGATGTGCTTACGTTTTACCTCTGTCATCTTAAAACTTCAAGAGCTTTGAAATGGCTACATGAATCTAAATCAATTTACTATTTTAGCATTTTGCTTTTAAGAGAGTAAAAGCAAAGGAGAAAATGATGTCATATTTTGATCAGTTACAAATAAGAAACGTACTGTCTTTCTGAATTCTAGTTGAATGTACATTATTCAATTGGTACCCTTTTAACTTGTATGGAAAATAGGTAAAATATGTGTACTTCTGGTAGCTGTATGAAAATGGTCTTAGAGATTCTACTCAGTGACATCTGTAATGATAAGTAAGAAAATATTAACTAAAGATAGCTCTAGCGAAAAGCAGTGAATAGCTTTAATGTATTTTAATAAAATTCCATTACACTAGGGCAAGGAGTACACTGAGGACAAAAGGGTTCCTACATGACAGGCTGGATGCTTTATAGTCATTCCATGAGTTTATAAAAGCTGGTTGTACCAGCTGTAATTTCTTCCCAATAGAGGCAGGAATACATAGCCTTTCTTCCAGTGGTGCCATTTTAGTTAATCCTTCATTCAGACTTTTGCAGTGCTTTGGTTTTTCAAATGACTCAAAAGTCACTGCTACAATTAACAGTCCTTCCTCCTGTTTCAGGAACAAAAAATATATACATAATCACATCCCTAAACCACCTATGTAAAGCACACTGCTTGCAGTTGTGCCAAAAGAGCACTGACATAGAACCACTAGACAAGTCTTTTCACAGATAAACAATATAATCACGTTCTACCCACTCAGCATTAACTTCAGGACAATTTTCTCTTCATTATTCATTTTGGATATCCAGATCAGAAGTGAAAAAAAAGAAGAGATAATTCACACAGGCAGGTATAAGCTAGGGAGAAAACAATTTGTGTTACTTAAACATTCGGGGAAGTTAAAGATACCCCACTGGGCAAAGCAGAGAAAGGCAAATGACTCCTGTTTTTCCCTGTGTGAGGAACTGCAAAAGCACAGGCCTTGTGCTCCATTAGAACACCAAAGCATCCAAAGCACACCATATATCTAGGCAAAATGAAACAATCCTCTTTATCTAACTCAAACTCTTCTTTACTACTGTTTCCCTATGAAATCCTACTCCTCATGTGGATTCATCACAGAGTATCCTGCATCCTCAAGAAGATCTGTTCTACGTAGGGTTTGTAGAACCTGTCCCTTTCTTCTCCTCACTAACACTGAAGAAGGGTTGTTGCGACTAAAGCTTCAACCTTTCCCAAAAGACGTGCAGTGTGACCTGCTCTCCCTGGTTATGCCCTGTAGGTCAGTCTGTCTTCTAAGTATCTCTCCTCAGATTAGTATTCAGCTTGCTGCTCATTTAACAAACAACAAGATGAATTCCCTTGGTAAAACTCTATGAGCTCCCCAACTTCTGCCTGCTTTGAAGCCATGTGGAGATCATCCCACCTCATTTTCCAGGCAGTTTTTCCACATTCCAGGTGAACCCCAGTGGACTCTTTGCTCTTCCTCTCTAATCCATTTATTAGTGTATAAGCTAAATCATTAAAGGTAGTAATTCTGGGTAGCTTTTGTCTGGGGGAGGCATTTGGCAACTGAAAAAAATTTATAGATACAAATTTCTAGTATAATTCCCTTTCTTTAGAAAAGAAATGGAAATGGAAAAAGATTACAATTTACATGTGTGATTGTCATAATTCATGAGTTGTCATTGATATTAATATTCATGTTTTACAGGATTAGTAACCCAGCCTACTGTAAAACTGGTTCTAATGCAGAATTCACATTTTGTTTATGGCATTAACACAGAAATGTAACACATTAAACATAATACACATATATAATAGGTAGATAAGGACAGATACATACATATGTATGTATTTAAGCATAAATCTGTTGTTAATTTTTAGTGGAGTCACTATATACTTGCTTTAAAATGTATTTATTTTTATAGCCTCTTGCAAAATGAGCCATCATTTCTGTACTTTATTGCCTCAACTTGATTAGAAAGTTCATGCCCGTTCATCCAAAGCTCCAGCCCACGTGCAGTGAGCAAGTCCTAAATATTTTGGTGTATTAAGCCATTTCCTAAGATGTCATTGAAAATGCTGCGTTTTCAGAATGTGCTTCGTCCCGAACAAATTCAAAATAAGGACGAGAAGGGCCACAGCTGCAGTTTACTGCTGTGCTTCTGACGGTTAAATGAGGTTCATTTACAGAGTCATTACGGGCAAATAATCCGAATGGACTAAAGGCATCGCTTTCCAACCGAGGTATATATACTAAAACGAGTTAAGGCCGGGCGGCGGCCGCCGCGCCGGGCTCCCTCACGGCACCTCCCTCGCCTGCCCCCGCCCCCCGCGCCGCGTCCAGCCGCTGCCCCAGCTGCCGGGGCCGGCGGCGGCGGCTCCTGCGCCCAGTGTCGAGCGGGAAGGGCGGCGGGGCGGCGCGGCGCGGGCGCTCCCCCGGGGCCAGGTGAGCGGCTGCTCGGCCGGGGGCGGAGGGGTCTGGAGGGCGAGGAGGGACTGGACTGGACTGGCAAAGCGGCGGGCTGCGGCGGTGGGAGTCGCCCCGGGTTGCCGGGCTGAGGTGAGTGACTCTCCGCGGACGGGCTGTCCCGCCGACTTTTTTTTTCTTTCTTTCTTTCCTCCTTCCCACCGTCTTCGCCGAAGGGAAGGTGGAAAACGGGCAGCGATAAGCGGGGCGGCAGCGGAAGGGTCCTGCGGAAAGCCGCCCGCGAGCCCGGCGGTGGCGAGCGGGGCAGGCGGGGGCGCCGGCCCGCTGGCCGCGACCCCTCCGCCCGCACCCTGAGGAAGTTTCGCCTTTTCCTCGCAGCCAAACCCTGGGGCTGCCGCTTACCCCCCCCCCCCCCCCCCGATCCTTCCCCTTTGAATGGGACCTTGGCAAAAACACAGCGCGGCGGGGCACTGGCGTTGGCTGGGGACGGAGTCCCGTCTGCGAGGGCACGGTGTGCCCTGGGGACACTGCGGAGGGAGGGAGGGAGGGTGGGAGGGGGCGGCGGGCGCAGGGCGGGCGGGGGCCGTTGGGGCCGTTGTGGCGGTTGGGTCTCGCGGCCGCTCGCGCGCGGGGCGGGCGCCGTCCCCCGCCGACTGCCGGGAGCTGCCCGCCGCCGCAGCAGGGCTTCTCAGCTGGGCACCAGGGACTTCCCTGGTTCCCGGGCACCAGCCCAATTGCGGCGCTGGTGGAAGGATTTCCTTCTGGTTTCCAGCCTTACTGCCAACGCTTAGACAGCAGCGATAAAGATTACTAATATATTTTAAATCAGCTTCACAGTGAAGAACTTTGAAAGAGGCTTTGACTGGCGCATCAGTATGTTTTGAATGCGGTTTATGATAGGGAGCTAACTCGGTATCCCATCCGGGCTGCATGTCAAGGTTGGGTCAGGTTTTGCTCTCTTGCGTGTGTTTTCTGTGGGAATGGATACTGAGGGTAGATTCAGCTCCCAATTTTTTTATTGCTTGCTTTTCATGTATTCTGCACGGTAACCTGTATCGCTGTAAGTAAAATGTTTTCAGAATCATTTCTTGTGCACAATAATTGGCTTGACTTTTTATTTTAGCTTTAGCCTTTTACTCTAACTGTGTGAGGAATGATCAGTGTACTGGAAGTGTCCTTTCCTAGTTGCATTTATTTTTGCTTTGAAAATATGCCTGTTTTGTCATGCATGGAGAGTATTTATAACAGTACTGAGCTACATCTGTTGCTTTTGCATTGATTTATGAAAAAAACATTGAAGAAATGTCTGTAAAGTAATTCCCTAGCCTTCTAAAGGCATGTCTGTCCAGCATATTGAAAATGATTGTACAAGCCCAGTCTGGTTTTGACTTAGCTGGAATTAATAAAAGTAGTACTGAAGATGTGGTAGAATGAGCTTCAACATGGGCCAAAACAGAGTTTACAACTTTGGGCATGCAGATTAGCAGTTATCCAGTCCCAGAGCAAATTGTTTGGGTCTTTAGCACTGTCACTTGTGCAGAGTAGGTAAAGCTGGCATATGTGTGTGTGCTCAAAATACACTTCTTCCTTTTGCTTGCATAGACTAACCATGTACATCATTGTTAGAAGACAGAATTGCTTAAGTTCATTTTCTTAAGCTTTAAGCTTATGACTTCAGTTGTTCCTTCCTAAAGCTGGAAAATATACATCTTTAACTCTTTGCATGAATGAAACGAGCAGGATTTGGCCCTCTATGGGGTGACTGGAAGTGCATTTTTTGAATTCAACTAAGGAACAGCAAACATGTCTTTGCTTAGGAGGGTCTCCAAATACTGGTCTTTGAGGAAATGCATTTATAACTTACTGCTGAAGACAATCTGAAGAGTAAAAATGCTTTGAAAGAAGATGCAGAAAAAAAATAGCATGTAAACAAAGTTTGCTCAGATATGAATTGGGGCCACTACAGTTTTCTACTTGCACTGCAAGTTAGTATTGTTCTTTTACTTCTATTGTGGCAGTCAGACACCAAATGAACTAATATTGTTAGTATCTTAATAATATCACTTTAACATCCTAATGCAATTCCATAGTTCAGATGGAGTTTTTGTGAGCACACTTTTCCTCTTTAGCACCTTCCAAATTTGAACTTCATTTGTAACACATCAACAGAAACTGGCTCTTAATTAGAACCAACTGGAGGGAAGTAAAGGACTAAATTCCCATTTTTAAGTTAATTGCTCAATTTATACAGTTTGTACTATAAACGCTTATAGTCAGGACTTCCACTGATAGCAGTAGAATATTGGCAAATTGAGGAAAGATTTTACTTCATAAGAGGACACTGTAGAAGAAGAATAACCATTGTTAAATTTGGACAGTTTTTAGTTCTCAATATGAAACATGGCCAGTGGCCTTGGCAAATAGAGTAACTTTAAAACTGAGCAGTACACTTGAGTTTGGAATTTTGTATTTTCAACTGAATACCAGATTAGATTTATTTGAAGGCCAAACTCAGGGTAGCTCGCACAAATAGTCTTATTGACTTTACCTGAAAAACTTGCAAACTATAAAGCAAATTGTCTTTGGTCTGAAATGTGAACTTTCTGATAAATGGTAAATTTAATAGTTTTATTATGTCTAGGCTCAATTAAGAGCTTTGCTGTTTCCCCAAATGTACAGATTTAGAGAATATTAATTTGTTAGAGGACACTGGTGTGAACTATGTGGCTTGTGAAAAAGAAAGGAGAGGGGAGGAGTGAATCTTTAGTATTTATTAGGTTGGTGCTCATGATTATGAGAGACTTGCTCCTTACAGTCATACATTTCTGGTGAAATTACAGTTTGGAAAGAATCTCTACTTGTTCTGTGGAAAGATAGGCTTTTGTAAACTATACAGTAATAAATACGACTCAATTGTTTGGGAGTCTTGCATTCCTTTCGTGCCCAAAGTCCTTTGAAATTTGTTGTTATTCAGGTTGAACAAAAGATCTTTTGTAGTAGACATCAAATCAGAGACCATGAAATGTATCCTAGCATCCTCACTTGCATGCATGAGTCATATGGATTTGCCTCCAACTGTAAGCTCAGCCCCCACTGTGTCCCACAGGTGATCTACGGCAGCATCAGCTTCAGGACAGTTTCATTTCAGGTAGTATATAGTGGAACTGAGACAAGATTTTAGAAGTTTATTTGGCAGCTTAAGTCTGAGCTGCAGCCTTTTTTGACTGTCTTTTGTTGATGAGCACTGTAGCCCAGAAATCAAATTGTTTGATATAACAGCTGTTGTTCAACTAGTGCCTTACTAAAGCAGTGGTTCTTTGTTCTTCCATTCTAGGTGCTCTTCTGCTGGCTACTGAAATACAGTGTTCTCAATATCTCAGAGAAAATCTGTAGTAGGATATGTCTGTAGTATGGTTTACTTATTCTTGTTTGCTTTAAAAAAACTGTAGAAAATCAGTTATACTAGATGAGACAGTACCTGGAAAAGAAATAGTTTGTGAATTTTTTTCAATGTAATTAAGTTACTTATACACTCCATAGAATTTAGAGGAAATTACTGCAATTTATCACAGTATTTCTGTTTTCTGAACTTTACATGAGGTGGAGTGCCTTAGCTGATGCCTTAGTTGACAAGAAAGAACAACTGCCCACAAATGAAGTTTTATATGTGTTCTCATTTGTGGTGTTCCTTAAAGGAATTTTGAAGAGCTAGAGCCTAAAAGATACCATCAGTAGGATTGCCAGAAGCTGTCATGTCTGACCAGATGTGACATGTTTAGAAATGGTAAAGCTAGCAGGAAAGTGCGCAATATGAGTATACTGATTATGGAAGTGTTATTATGCACACATTACAAAAAACAACATCTTTTACTGATGTATTTAGTATTTTAAATATTTTAAAACTCCCTTTTATATTCTTTAGAGATTAAGTTATTGTGGCTCTCTGCCTGGATTTGTTAGGTTTCTGTGCATGCTTGATTGTGAGTGGTGCCAAATTCCACATTTAATTTCTGACTTTCCAAAAAGACTTTGAATGTCTTTTCTTCTTTTGCACCAAATTAAATATGGGCATAAGGTGACTGAATGAGTTTCTGATAATACTTGTCACATTATGTTTTGAAGACTTGGAGGCTTTGTTCCATCATTATTTATGCCAAGCATAGTCCAAATATTCATATAAACTTCAATTTAAAAGTGCATTTCTTATCTACATTTTGGTAAGTCAACATTGTGCTTAGGGAGTTTTATCTGTAAGAAGGCTAATCACTTTTTTATAGAGGTGGTGATGGTGAGAGAAGCTGTGCTGAGTGTAGTTGTACAAAGTAGATTTTCTGAGCCAATACAAATATGAGGGCTGTGCAGAGAAATGGTACTGTTTTAAATAAATTATTTTATAGTTGCTTTGAAGCAGTCCACTTCTCTTATGTGACCACTTTAAGCATTTAAGAATGATTAGTGTTGGCTAACTTATATCAGCCTAACCTGGCTGTATTAGCCTAACCTGGACTTCAGTCTGAACTTTGCTTCCCCTTCTTTCTGTAACAAATCATCATAAGGTTTGTCCTGGCAATGGTGCCTTCTTTCCCCTCCTTTCCATAGACTCACAGTATAGCCCAAGGAGGAGCAGTGCTAAAAGAGGCCCAGAACCATGTTCTGGCATAGCCCCGTTTCCTAGAATATCTTAATAAGAGAGGACCCCCAAAAATCTACCCCATATGAAGACAGAGGTGCCAAAGTTACTGTATTTCTTTGGGTTGCATGGGATACTGATGCCATATTCCTAATCAGAGTTGTAGTGGGTCTCTGGCAGATGCTTGCTTCGGCGCATTCATGTTTCAAAACTTCTTTTCAAAAGCTTTATGTCTCTGATACTAACTGCTCATTTTGGCCAGTGAACTGTTGGTTAAAATAGGCTGAGAGTTCATTTAAAAGAAAAAAAAAATCCACCAAGTATTATACTTCTTAGCTTCCATAGAAGTTTTAACAGCTCCAAGCGCAAGATCCAGGAGACCTTTTAAGTCCATAAAGAAAAGCTTAGGATGAAATCACGCTATTATTTCTTTCTTAAGACTTTTTTTGGATGCTGCTGTGTGAGCCAAGGAAGCATGGAAAGGAGAGTGAGAAGGGAAGGTGTGTAAACTAAGTAGAAAAAACTTTCATTTTTTTCCTACTTACATAAGATGAAAGAAACTCTCAAGTCTAATTCTCAAAAAGTAGGGAATCTGAAAGCATGAGCTGACAGTCTTCTTTCTGGCATCCCTGACCCTCACTTCATTTCTTACAGTCTGCCTGTATTGTTCACAGGTTTGAATATTACAGCTTTGAAAAGTCTTTGTCCTGCCCTATTTTTTCTGCATGAAATTCAAGCTCTGTTATTGAATGTAAAGGTTTTGCAAAACTTTTTTGTCTGCTTTTCTGCACTTACCTCTTTGTACCCGCTTCGTGATCTCTTTTACATGGCTCAAGGTGTATGTCTAGTTGTTCCTTGAATCTTTTTCTATGTGCCAACTTTAATGTAGTACTTTTTTTCCCCCCCCAACTTCTCTTACATGCTTTGTTTTACTTTCATTTTTCTACTCTGCAGAATACTTTTTTTAATGAAACCTGTATACTGCACCCTGTACTTCAAAGAGTTATTAATGAAAACGTAAACTTAACTTGCCTGCAGCGTAACTAACCAGACCCGCAACAAACATTATTACATCTCTGCTTGTATTTCTTCATCTGTACTTTGTAAACTCTTTGAAGTGGAAACCTGCTCAGGTATTGTCTCTGAAGGGCTTTTTAGTTTGCTCTGGTAGATTTAATACGCTGTAAGGATAATACAGTTCTCTTGAGGGAAGAGCCGCTATGGAAGAGGATTTCCTGGACAACTGCAGAACTTTCATAAGAGCTAGAAACAGGCTTCTTACCCATCTCCCAAGTGAGTGCTGGATATGAGGAGATGAAACATCACACTGGGTAAGAGGGAATAAAAAAATTGCTTGAAATTGCCAACTATTCTATTTTTGCACTACTGTATATACAATGACATGAGTTGCTGTAAGAGAGAATTAATGATCGGAAGTTTTTTGGTTTGTTTGTTTTGTTTTGTTGGTTGTTTTTGTCATGGAGGTCCATAATGGAGGGTCATCTTGTAGGATATTACACTCAGAAATTCACTTAAGTAAATATTAATGATTATACTTATTCTCTGCCACAAAATTAAGGGGAGATATGTGAATATAACCGAGGGCAGACCTTGGTTAACACGGCTTTGGATTTGTAAAATAAATCTTTCTAACACCAATATTGTACAGCAATTTGAAGACTAAAAAGTATGGAATTTTCCCCAAGTTTTTCTTCCCATTTATTTCTATTAAGAACTGAACAATATGAGCGTTGTAGTAGAGCAGTGTCAGTAAGCAAATGGCTTATTGCTCACTGTAAGCAGTTGTCAGAATACAACTTTTTAAAAAGTGAAATAATATTTTAGAAGTGGTGGAGGTGTATGTCATTTTTCCGTTTGCGGAATGCCTGTGGAAGCTTAGAAGTGAGTGAAATATACTATCCCTGTATATCTTTCCCATATGAAATGGGAAAGAGCAGTTCAGTTAAATTTCACTTTTTGCATGGTAGGAAGACGAAATGAAAAATAACTGTTACCAGACCAATGCTAGCATACGGCAAAGCTGCCATAGCCTTGATTCACCTCTAGCAGGGCCCTGGGAAGCAAAGCCTTCTCCTGCCACTCCCAGAAGGGGCTTCCTCCCAGAAGTGGCAGTCTGGTGTCCTGGGGGCAGCAGGAGTGGGCTCTCCTATTCTCTACACAAGCTCTACCTCTTTTCTCATCCTTCACCCTTGCTGGGGCAGCCTGACTGTCCTTGACCTAGCCTTTCACTTTGGGGGAAAGCGAAATTAAATGTTGCCTGTGCTTTGGAGGAGCCTTGACCTGGCTCTACACATTACTGTTGTAGTCTTAGAAAAAGCTGGTATTCTACAATAAAGTGATTGAATTTGATAAAACACAGTATATCTGATTTTACAGCTTGTGATAAGCATTGGAGGGTGTTAATGAAAACCAGGCTGTTATCAGACAGTAATATTTGTATTACTTTCTTCTGGAAAAAGACATTAAAAAAAAAAAAAGCTTAGAACAACATTTTTGAATTGATGGTGCTACTTCAGTTGTTAAGTCAGTGAATACTATATGTGCCAAAATTCACAGTGACATAAGACTTTCCGACATGAGCGTCCTCCTTATTACATCTAACTTGCTTCAGCCAAAGTTTAAAAATAACATAGGATCTTTACTACTTTTTGGTTCCAAAGTGGAAAATCTAAGGGGTTGGTAGAAGTTGGTAGTCTTACTCTTCTGAAAGTGATTGAATGCACTGAGAAGTTTTCATACCTAGGCAGTATGATGCATCTCTTATTCTTTACTGTCTTTTAGCATGTAGTACAAACTTGGATAATGCAGACTGTCACAAAACAGCAGCCAGAAATTTACTATTTGTTGTTACCATCCTCCTCGACAGTAAAATTTGAAAAAATTGGGAAATATTTTTTTGTTAAAATCTGAGATCTTTAGTAGGGGTTTCCTTAAAGAAAGCAGATAGGATGGACCCCAAAGAATATGGATAAAATAAATGCGATTCAAACAAAAGAGCCTGAAGTGCAGCTGTAGACAGCATGATTAGAAGCAAATGACTGATGGCTTTGGGTCGTGATTTCCAACATAAATTTGATACCAGCAGTTTATGCTTTGGCAGTGAGAAGCTGCTCAGGCTGAAACTTGGCATGAAAGAACTAATAGTTTATTAAAGTTTAAGGAGTGACAATAAATAGATATATTCAACAGGAACTGTAAAATTTGAATGTAATTTTCAAGAGGTGATTTGACAGAAAGTTCAATACAGCATAGAAAAGCTGTATTCATGTTTTGCACTTTTCTTTGGCTTTAAACCTGTTGAAAATGTATCTGTTGTCATACAAGGCAAACCATGGCTAAAGGTAAGCCAAATAGGTCTCTTACTATGTCACCTTAGGGTGCATGGTTGGAAAGCAGTCCAGGTTTTTCACAGCCCACTATGAGTGGGATCGCACCACTCAATCACTCTTGAGGCTAGTTACAGTGGCCCAGCCCCCTTCTCCTCTGCCTTTTAGTTGTGTTTGCAACCCAAGCCCAGTTCCCTGTGGCACAACCAAGTCCTTTCACTGTGGATACCTCTGATTAACCAGCTAACTGAAGTGGTTTAAAAACAGCAACTTAAAACAATTTTATCTTTCAGAGGTACAAAGTTAGGTACAGCAGAGTAAACACAGTAAAAACCCTGCAGGCCTTAGTTTTAACAACTTTCTTTGCCTGCTCTTGTGACTTGCTCTCAGCTCACTGACCTCCATCCCTCTACTTTGCCTGTCCTGCTGCAGCAGGCTCCCTGTCGCAGTGTGTGTCTTGGTCAATCTGTTAGATTGCAGTGACATCTCCTGCAGAAGCTCTGTGCTCCTTAGGCAGGAAAAACTCCCATTGTCTTGAAGGATAGTTCTGTGGGAAGAAAACTAGTAAAATAGCATGAAGTAAGTAAATTAATATTAATGATAAGAATACAGTCTCTTTCTTTAAATCCCATTTGCCTGTCTCTCCATTTCCAGTAATCTTTCATTTCTGGAGAATGTCTTATTAATACAGAACTGCAGCATATGTAACACAATACATATAACAACCATCTCATTTTCCAAAGCATGTGGTTTGTTTTAAGGAAAGCTTTAGCAAATTCCTGTTTCGCTTTCAAGGTAATGCCACAGTATCGCATGTAGTCTGAAACCTGAGTAGTAATGTTAAAACTGTCACTGATCAAAGTAGAGGACTCTTCACAGAGGGGAAGCAGGATGGAACGGACTTATGCCTGAGTTCTAAGTTTTTGTTTTCTAAATTTCCATTTTAACCACTGACCATAAAAATAAGTAACTGATTATATTCTTTCCTAATTCAGGCAATCTGCTCTTTGTAGATAAAATTGTTTAAAAAATTATTTGAGAACAGCAAGTACAAAAGTAACTACAGCCAGTTACATCTTCCCCTGTGGTCACAGGAGCATGAGGTCTGTGTAAAATTCTTTCACACACTTGGGTGGCTTGGTAGTTGTGCTAAGAAGCTGTTGTACTTGATTCTGCATTAAATTTGCTTGTTTTGCAAATGAAAAAAATATTTTCTTATACTGCCAACCATGCAGATTCGTGCTGGGCTCTAAGTCATACTGTGTTAATCTTATAATAAGATGATTATAAGATGATAATCTTATGATAAATCTTTATTTATTATAATAAATAATAATGTGGACTGAACTCAGTCTTCATTTATACCTGAGTTTATAATGTCCAAGGTAAGTCTATAATTATGTATTTATATTACTTTTCATCATAAAGAGTAGAGCTTTACAATACAAAGACAATGTATATTCTGAAGACTGTACATAGGTTTAACAGAAACATGACTTCCAAATGTTTTGGAATGTTTCATATGATCTTCATTTCAATAAATATGATGAAATGATATTTTACCTCTTTTTTTTTTCATTAAAAGCCTAATTATCAAAGCTAGTAGCATCTTTTTCTTTGGTACAATATAGATAGAGTTGTTGTGAGAAGAAACAAACATTAATGTTATTTTCCTAACTCTTTTTATCATAAGTATCACCAGACTCTGGAACAAATCTTGAGCTATCATAAATGTCCAGAGTCTTACTAAAGTCAACTGGGCTGTGACCATATCAGGATTTCTCTTTATACATTTATTTGCCTAAACTTCAGCCAGGCCTGAGCCAGAGGGGATAGAAAACTAAGTGTGCAGAAAGTATTTTATTGGACCCTTTCTTTTTAACACTGGACAAATATTAGCTCACTCTGGAAGGCCAGAGTCGAGTAAGGTCTGTTCAAACTCCAGGACATACATAGGCTAATCGCAGAGCTGGAATTGGAACCTGGGATTTCTTGATTTCTACCCTCAGATTTAAGCTTTTACAATACAGTTATTATTTCTGGTGCATGTGGATTGTTTAATGAGGTCTATCAGAGCAAATAGAGGGTGTACTTGATGGCACAAAGGTAAACCTTTGTCCTAGTCAGTTGATTTCCTGGAGATGTCTTAGCAGGACTGAGTCTTACAGAGGAAACTGAATATAGGGAGTGTAGGAGCATTCTTAACTGGTATTATATGTGACGCACAGTAGGCAGTTTGCTTCAGTACTTACCAGCATTGATGGCTAAACTTGTGGGTGCCCCTGAGTATTTTTTGGGCTCTGTCCCATTCATATTTGAACTTTTGATTTCTGGGTAGTAGAGGCAAGGAGTGTTGTAATTTGTGGTTAGTTTGTTGTCTAAATATCTCACTATGGATAGATGGTTTACCTTACAAAAGAAGAGATGTCCCTATAAAATGGAGGAAGAGATGTGCAGCTTGGCTCTGCTAGGAAGTGACCTGATTCAAGACCAGAATGGGAAACACAAGTAGACAGAGAAAGGAAACACAGCTTTTTAATGGGAATCTTTTTTAACACTAGTAAATTATACTGTAGATGAAAGAACCTTGCAGTTGTCGTGTCATTTGTAATTTGAAGCCTAGAAATGTTTAAGACAATGATTTTCATTATCAGGTTCTTGGGATAATTAATGTAATTCTGCTGCTTAGTTTACTGACTGAAGCTTTATTAATTATTTTTAGGCATTCAAGAGAAGCAAGCTGAACATTGGTTTGGAAAATGTGTGATAGGAGACCTTTCTTGTGAATCTTTGGAAAGCTGGCTTGCTTCCATTTCTTGCCTTTTTTTTTCTTTTGCTTGGTTTTGCTTCATTCCTGCATCGGGTTGTCTGTATTAGTTACATCCATGGTTTTTGCATACTGTTTCTTTTCTCTCTGTTTGAGTATGCTAGTGTTCTTCTGAGATCTTTTTGTCAAGAGCCTTTCTTCCTGCTGGTTAACATCTGCAGCACCCATGTAGATGTCATCCGTGATGTTACAGTGCTCAGTTCCTTCTAAGTTGCAACAAATTTGTGATGGTTATTCCCTTAGAATATTTCAATTTTATAAGTGTGGCATCCAGAATCTGGAAAATGGGAGCTGTATAGTATGCAAGTGTCATGATCCCAATCAATTTCCTTCAACCCAGTGTGTATGAGCTTATTTTTCAGATAGAAGTATTATATATACACTGTGTAATTAATGGCTGACAGTAATGTTGCACTGCTCTAACTTTTAAAAGTCTTTGCTTTATTTTCTGTGTCACTTTGTTATATGTGTATAACTTATTTGCATGTAAATTTAATTGTTTCCCAAAGTTTTGAGTACCTAGCAACTTCACTAACTTATGTGTTTCTCAGCCTATTCCCCTAGAACTTCTTCTGAGTTTAGCCCATAGTAACCATTTTATTCTAATAAATATTTATATTAATGTGAATGCTTGCCAAAAATATATTTTGGCTTTAACCTTAAATGAATTTACAACTCTGTATTTCCTGAAAAGAAGGGTACCTATTGCAACCTGATAGAGACTGGTCAAAAATACAGTAAAATTTGCAAGTACTATGTTCCCAAACTTCTTTCAGTGCTAACCAGTGCACTCGCACACAGACCGAACTTGCGATGGCCAAGTTAAAACTTCTGGTGTTGTGCAGACATTAAAATGTCAGCTGATAGAACCCCCAGAGAGGGGACTGTAGAGCCCCTTCCTATACACTTATTGAAATTATCTTAGCTTTTGGTAAGTGCTTCTTTATTCTTTTTAATGTTGGAAGCCTCTGTCATGCAAGGACTCATGGCCGTGCTCTAATACATTCGTGAGTCTTTAGAGGATTACAGCTTAAGTGTTCTTTTTACTCCCCGTCCTCCCTTTCTTTCTGGGTGAGTTGGCAACATTAGGGTGTTGGCACATTTGAGTATAATATATACTCAGTAATGTAATGGACTTGAAAAGATCTATGCTCCTGGGTTGGACACTTTTTTTTTGGTCATAATATATACACTTCTGTGCTTTTTCTAATCACAGTGACAGACTGTGGTGTTTTCTTGTTTCTTCTAGAATGGTTGCTTGGGGAAAGCAGCACTGCTGTGTTGGCAGAATCCAGGATATTTTATTGAAATTCAGGATTGCTCTAGCTGTCCTTTTACTTCATTTGTTCCTGGCTACAGCAGGCAAAGGTAAGACACATTTTTCCTGATTCATCTAGTGTTGATATTCCAAATAAACAGCACTAGCCTTGATGAATGGAACTGTTGGATATGTTCAGAATAGGCAAGTTTCTGCCTTCTTGAAGTCAAGGGGAGTAATTGCCATCAGTAGAAACAGTTGATGCTCAGCACTTTTGGCATACACACCCTACATTTACAATATTTATTTGTTATCACAAAAATAATCATCAGTAATAACTTCTTTTGGGATAAGGATGAGGAAGGAGTGTAAGTACAATATGTAATAGCACGGCAAATTATTTCCTGGCTAGTTCTTGAACTGGAAGTGTTACTATTTTCAGAACATCTCCTTAAACTCTTTCACACTGCTCTTATGCAAACACCACAAGATCCAAAGAGAAGAAATGAATAAAATAACTTAAGTATTTCACACTGTTAGCTAATCACTCTCTGGAAAATGTTGTATTTGAAAATGCCAAAATATAATTAAAAAAATGAATTTAGTGAGGATATTGGAATAATGCTTGAGATAAAACTTTCAAAAGTTATCTATCTAGACTTTGTAGTCACTGCATAGAGCTTCTGAGAAAACAAATGCTTCAAATAAATTTCAATAGTAGACAAGGGGAGTGCAGGAAAACGTGAGCTTCAAGCAGGGAACTGTAGCTACCCAGTGCTACTTGCCTGACCATCTCTCTGGTCTATATTTTGTCATCATATCATCTACAAGGTGTTTGGAACAATTCCTGCTTGATGTCACAAAGCCCTCTGGCTATTTCAATGCAAAAACTATCACAAGGGGGTGTGGGGGGGGTGATAAGCATCAAGGGTTACTGCCTGAATGTTAGAACTGGAATAACTTGAGGTGGGGGGAGTTTTACCTGTTGTGCTTCACTCTACCTAATGCATGGGTTAATATGTAACAGCTCCTTCATTGCTCTTGGCTGTGTATGTGAATATGGCTGGGAAAGAGGTAGCAAGGTCCAAAGTATGTAACAGAAATCATGTATTTCAGTTTGAAAGTGTATATTCTTTATATAACAGTAAATGAAAAATAAATTTGTGTATGTTTGTGTATGAGGTACAGTAAAGTGAGCAATGTGTGTTTTATTCATTGCTATTCCATAAGCTGGAAGATACAAGTTTGTCACTACTCTGGACTTTAGGTTCCCCGACTGTGAAATATAGATAATAGTGCTTGTCATTTATAAAACTTCCTCAGGTCAATACTGTTTAATAATATTAATCATGTTAGTAATGTGTATGGGATATTCAAAAATTAGAAGTGGTTTTTTGCCATGTTTTTAATAGTGACTAGCTTTAGAAACTGTTTCCTGAGCTGTGGCACATTGTTGAAACCAAGAAGGCCAGAGTTTCTAGCTGTTCGGACATAACTTAGTAAGCACACCCTTTTAATGACGTTGTCCTAGCAGTGAAATTTCATGGGTTGACATGATGGACTAAGTCTGAACTAGATTCTCCAAATGTAATAATTTGTATAGCATGAAGGTTTTATTGAGACAGAATTTGAGATTCAGGTATTAAACGTGTTACTAAAATGGCCTTGTTTTAACCTCATGAACTTTGAATAGTAAAAAGGACAGGCCTACTCAGCAGATGGGTGATGTCCTACAAGAATTATGCCAGGGAAAATTCAACTGCATCTAGAGTTCTGAGGACACAAGCAGAGAGGGGTTTCTTTCACCTACATGCCGCTTGCAAGCATCAATAATCCTTCAAGAAGAGCTAACTTGACACAAGGGTTGATTTATGCCTCCACCCTATTTTTTGTTTGTTTCTAGGTGATTAGCACTATTGGCAGCATCCCTACTCAGTTCTCTCCTCATCTAAGATACCAAAGTATGTTTGCGTTCTCCAGAGAATATGGAGAGAGAAGAACTACTGGTGGTCATTCTGATGTCTAGGGCGCTCTGGATAATGTGGCGTAATTTATCCGCAGATATCAGAGTACATCTGTAGATGAAAAGGAGGGACAAAATTCATTTTAAGGAAACAGTTCTTAGTTTTAGATTTCCCAGACATTCAGCAGAATTGAGTGAACCATATTTAGAAAGTGTAAAGTTTTAAACTTTTTGTGAAGAACAGTTATGACATGCTCTAGAAGGTATACATTTAGATTTAAGGTGTTTATGGTGTTGTTACCAAAAGGATTTCGGTGACAGTGTCACTTTAATCAACTGTAGCAATTCAAATGTGACAATCACTTGTATATAAAATAATGACTATTGCTGTTACTGATAAAGAGCCAGATTGTGCAGATGCGTAAAAACATGAATATTTTTACTCCAGAAAATACTCAACTGTATTGATGCTCAACTATACGAATATACTAACTGTACTAATGTAAGAAAAATAACTGTTGTGTAGGTACTGAAAGTATCTGCTCCTGTATGTCTAATTTTTATTACCTACAGTTGTAAATCTACTTTAGGTAGAGATACCAATTACTACTACCTGAAATTGTTTGAAAGAGAAAGATTACATTTTTGTTTTGCATTACTTTGTCAGTCTCAGCAAGTTCATTTTAAAAGTTATGCATTTGTTTGAAAATATATGCATAGACTCCATTTCTTTCTATGCTTGAGAGAAACTTGCTTGTGCTCTTAGTTTTAGTGAGTGTAAAAACCCCAGTTCTTGCATCTGTTAGAGATCACAGTATTAAAAAGGAACAATTTGCATTTCTGAAAGAAGTTAAGTGCCTGAATACAGCAAAAGCCATTGAAAAGTCAGCTCACAAATACTATTGCCTGGATTATTTTTTAAATTCAAGGAGTGGAGAAAAGGAAATTCCTGATAACATTGTTATGGCAATCTCTGGATTATCTTTGTTGGGAGGTAAATAGTAAATAGTAGGATGATGATGAACTTAAAGAACAAATGAACAAAAAGCCCCCCAAAACCCCAACCCCCCCACCTCATTTACATTATAGATGCATATGTTTACTTACAGACAATTATTATATATGTACCTATTATATATAAGTCTCTTCCTCTCCTATTTTCCTTGGATCCAACTTGTGAATTCTGCTTATTTTTTTTATCCTGGAAGTGTTTTGAGCGTTCTTTCTGCTATGCTACCTTTTCTGTGGTATAGTGATAAAGGTATGTTCATGGCCAGGTTTCTGTATGTGACTTGTAATGTCCAGACCCAAAGGAACTAACCGTAAGCTCAGAATGCCCCTTTAAGAGCACAGCCAGTTTCAGTTCTTCAGTTCCATGACCAACAGTGGGCTGCAGCCCTGTAAGTATCATTACCAGTGACGATAAATGATAAGTAACAGAACTTCCACAGGCTTTAAAGCAGTGTTCTTTCCTGCTTATGTTGCATCCATCCACATGCCCAATGGACTAGGTCAAGATAATGCTGATAATTAACTTCTAAATAATTTAGCTCTGAACTGTGCATCTTCCATTTGGAACAGTGAAGCTTGTTTTCTAACAGTTGTTATGATTTCCTGAGTGCTTTTTTAAGCAGTCTTTGGATAGCCCAGTCATGGTAAAATTTCCAAGCCTTTCCTGTAACAATTCAGATAGTACTCATATCTGATCTCTAACTTTGCCACCCATTTTTGGCACCTCATTTTTGGAACTGTTTTGAACAAAGTGGCCCAGACATTAAGCTTTCTTTCAGGCTTTAGTGAAGTCAGCTCTTTTGCTTGTTAAATTCATTCCTCAGGCTTTGCATACACATTAACAGCAGTCTTTCTGAATTGCCATTCAAAGCACAGTAAAAGGATCATCAGCAGGGTTGATCTCTTGTCACATAATTTCTGATGCTTACCTCCATTAAGACTGTTTTCACCTGCAAGTTCGCATCCTCATTGGAGTCTCATGTTACTCTAAACAACTTGCACATGTCCATTCTGGCTGTCTTGGCAACTTTATAGTGTCATGCACCCTTCAAGAATGTACTATGATTTTGCAGCCCTTTGATTCTTTCACTCTTGTCACATAAACACAGATTAAATGCTTAACATGAAATAAAGCCCATCTCAGGATTTGTTCATTGTCAGGATCAGGTCTGCTGATGATATCTCAAGTTTCAACATTTCTGCTCAGAAACGAACTTTAATTTTTCAAAATCAGGATCCTGGACAGTTAACAGTGACTTCATATTCTGTGGCTATGTCATGACTCTGACTTAACCAGTCGCTTTGGCTATCTTTGCATGCTCAAGATCGCATACTGGAATTTTGGAGGGTGCAGGAATCATCCAAGTATGCTTCTGACATATGCTCTCTGAGAAACAGCAGCTACATGATATCTTTCAAAACCTTCAGTGTTACTCCAACTTAATAAAGACAATTTTTTTTCTTTGGAGAGCCTGTGTCGCAAGTGTTGATGTATCTAGCTGTATATCTAGCTAGTTGTTTCCTTTATAAAATCAGTTTCCTCATGATCTGTCTGAACTGGACAGTAGCAGACTTATTTTAAATGTAATTAGCCTTTTAGTAAAGATGGTACATTTGCATCTGTATCCAAAAATCACCACTTCTTTGACATTTCCCCATCCCACTGTCTTCCTCACCCCAGGTTTAAGTCATGCTTAAAAAAAGCTTTTGATGCTGAATTGTTCCTAACTGAGTATCCCAGATTTTGCCTCAGGGGCCTGTTACTCTCTGACAGATGGCCAAACCGAATGGATGAATTCCTGCTTTGGTGGGGAAGTAGTCCTGTTGCTTGCTCTTTGGACAAGTATGCTTCTCCATTGCCAGCCTGCCTAGAAGCATGCTAAGTATAACCTTGCCATTCAGAGCCCACTGTCTGCTAATAAGGGTTTTCGCCTACAACTTCAGCCTGTACCCTGGGAGTTTCTTAGGTTCCTTTGGTCTCTAGCCTTGTATAGCACTTTCATGATTCCTTATGTTGAACATTGTGAAAGATGCCTACAAATTTATGCTAATTAGTGTCGGAAGGGGAGTCTGAAGGCTATAATATGAAACAGGAATGCTTATCGGTGGCTTTCCATGAAACTGGATTAATAAATCTAGGATTTCAAACTTTTTCCAATAACTTATCAATCAAGCAGGACTTGCCACAGTTAGGAACTTCCTCCCATTTTTTATTTGTTGCTATCAAAAAAGAAATTTGAAAGCCCCATGGTCAAGAGAGGCAGAAGTCAAGCAAATTTCTTCATTCAAAATTGGCCTGAGGAAAGTTGGTGGTCTGGTTGGTTGAGATGATCTGGCTATGATCTTGAGAGCTAGCTAGGACTATTTATGAATGTGACTTACCTGGGGAAAAAAAAACCAACTGGCTTCAAGTTGGCAGGAAACTGTCTCTTGACAGGGGAGTGAATATATTGACTGATCCTTTCCTGCTATCCACCCCTGACTAATCATGATTAGTCACATGCCTTTCCTTGAGGGTACATAAAAGCTCTGCATGTATTGATAAATGAATGTCATCTTAAAGCTGTAAGTAACATGGAGTCTTACACTGCCTGAGCATCTACCAATCATTTGTTTCATTTCTCCTGTCAGTTCATGTCCCATGGGAGGTTTATTTAGGTTGAATTTATTTCGTTGCTGATAGATTTAACATAAAGCAAGCAATCATGATGATGTTTGTACAGTGATAACGTGCATTTTTCAAAAGATAAGAGTCATCCTCAGCTCCAAAGAGCTTACATCTAGAGCCACAAAAGCATTTACTCACCTGTAGTGGGACAAAGGAGGAAAAGAGGCATTTATAAGTACTTTACATTTAAGATGATCAATATCCAGTGTTTGGGGCATTCCCTGGCACTACATATTTTACCAGCATTGACTTAGCCTGAGACCTTGTTTTCACCGGTAAATTTACTGTTAGCACCACAAATTCTATTCACCGTCACAGCTGAACTTCAGGTTGCCACCCTCTCAACGCCCAAGTGGATTTGACATGCATAGACCAGCTGTCTCTGCAACTACGTGCCCTTGTAGGGAACAGGGAATGGGGCTGGATGGGATTAAACTTAAAATAAACCAGGGGCTCCAAATCACGCTTCCTGGAAGTTACACAAGCTCTCATTCTATTCCAGAATATAGCTATTTTCCACCTTTCCTGCTGAAGCTGTGTCAGTATACAGCCAAGAATTTAAGAATCGCAGGGTTGGAAAGAAAGAGCATGAGGAAGCATGACCATATAACTCAGAGAAACAGCATGCAAGGCTGGGAGATGAGGAGAAGGCAGTCATGGCTATAGTTTCTTTTTCTGTTTTTTTTCTGCATTTTATCCAGTGAATATTAAATGCAAAATATCTGTGCAGTCCTGGGAATAGAGACCAGAGCCTGCAATTCTGCCTTTGCCTCCCACTTGTAGAGGGCTGCATGGTCATACTCCCCCTTGTGCATGAGTTTTACTTCAAAGTCTTCATGAGCAGCTAAGATTCATTAACTGCCTCCAAATTTGCCCCTCCCCCCCAGTAAAAAGAAGAGGATGCAAAGTTGTTTCTTAATGTGTTATGTAAATACCTAGAAGCAGTACCATAAGGAACCATGAAAAACTCATACTGAAGATCCTTTTAAAAACAAAATTATTTAAAAAAAAATCACCTTTTCTTTATTTTTAGATCAGGAGGATTTCCTAGGACGATACAAAGCAGTCTTTAAGACTGAATGTGAAGATCCTTGGACTCTGTCACCAAGAATTTCTCTGCTTCCTTTGAAAGAATTCATTGTCTGTGTGCACCTCAAGCTAAAGTCCTCAAATAGTCCATGGACAGCGTATGTATATAATCAAGAAACACCCAACAGTAATCTCTCAGCAAATAAGTATGATCTTGGACTTATGGGAGATCATGATAAATTGAGAATATGGTTGTTTGGAAATCAAATAAATATGACGGAGATGCTTCATGAAAATACCTGGTACGAAATATGTGTCCAGTGGAAAAGTGAAGATGAGGAGGTGAAGTTATTCGTAAATGGAGTAAAAAAAGGAAACAAAAAACTAGCTGAAAAAATGAGTCTCCCTGGAAAAGGGCAGTTCTTACTTGGCTGTTCAAAGCTGCCAGGTACAGCTACATCACCTAACATGGGAATGACTGGGGAGCTGTACATGTTCAGAATGTGGGATAAAGCAAATATAAAACATTCCCTGAACTGCAAAGATGGCAGTATTATAGGCTGGAGAAAGAAGGATTGGATCTATAAGAAGACAATAGAAGAGGATAACTCTTTGCCTTGTGGTAAGTACCATTAAGTCCCTGTTTTTATTAGTGTTTTTGTCAAAAGTTGATTGACTGTAACTGTCTAAAATTTCCATTCCAGGTACTTTTCTTAAATTTTACAAAGTCTTTGTCTAATTGTCATTTGTAGTTAAACACTTAAAGAGGTCACTTGAGGATCTGTAGCTCTCGCCAACTTTTATCCAAATGTAAAAATTGTGACAGCAATCCTTTAAAGACTTTGCTTGCTCCAGCTCTTGTGTCTATGTGCTGTCCATGTAATGGTAATCTGAATGAGAGCAGGATCCATCCAACTGAAACTCCTTGGAGTATTAGGACTTTCTATTAATGTCATCCTAAAATAACTAATTTTCACACTTTCTATTCAGTGAATAAATCTCTCTGTATACCAGCATTGCTGGTTCTCATTTTGTACATTCAGTGGGCCAGAATTTCAATGAGTGTAAATTTTCACAACTTCACTGGTGCATTGCACCATCTTTTGCTGGTATGGTCTGGGTCTGTAAAGATTTACCAGAGGCTCTGATTTCTTCTTGTTTCTATGTCAGTAAGGTCATCCTTTATTAAAATGGCCAAATGGTCCCTCCCCTGTTCCTCAAAATACCCATCTGCTGTGAAAGAGAACGATAAAAAGCTTTAAAATAAAATTTATTTTCAGAGAAATTGATTTTCAATATAGTTAAAATAGAGCTAAAGGTAAGAGAATAATCTGTGATGTCATGTTGTGGACATGAAAGAGATACTTGAATCAGGTTTGCGTGGGAGCCAGTTTATCAGCTGTGATAAGCAGTATTACCCTCTAAGGCCTTCAGAGATTTTAAGGTGACTGGCTCACTTGGTTCCTAACATTTTTATAGAAGATAGGCCCTTCAGTTAGACTGTGGCACCAGTCTTAGTCTTTGTCATCTTTTTCCTTAAAAACTGTACCTACCTTTTTTGCATAGACTAAAAAATATCATTTAGCTATGCAGTGTTACAATCGTTTGCTGACTGGGTAGATTACAAGTGTCTTAGAGCATTAAGATATGGAGGGGGGAAAAAAATCCCTCGGACAAGTCAGGACTCATAGAAAATGCCCCTAACATTGGGTCACATAATGAATGAGATGTGCCTCTGCTGACCTGATACTGTAGGTGGGAGCACAGCTTCTCCATTGGGTTATGTGGCTTGAGAGAGGAGCTGAAGCAAGGATGCCTGTCTTTTGCCCTTACGTGACTCTGTTGGAAGGAATTCAGTCCCTGGGCTGAGAGGAAGAAAACTCTGGCTCCTGGACAAAAGTCTGGTACAAAAAAGTCTCAGAGAGATCTGTCTGGGTAGTGGAACAAATCCTGTATTCCAGAACTGCCCTGGGCAAGCTGGACTATCTGGTTGTCTTTCACCCAGGCGTAGAAAAGACCAAAGCTTCCTGCTTTCAGTCCCAGCACTTTCTGCCCTGGATATAGAGCATTCCTGAGCATCCCAGCACAGTTAAGTTAGCAAATATCCAACTCCAGCCCTAACTGCTTAGTGATTTTGGAATTAGTGATTTAGGGTATTTTGGAATCCTTTGTCTAACTGCAAGAGCTCTCCAGTGAGCATGTAAGATGTGTGGTTTCCAAAACTCTGTTGCTAGCCGAATTAAACTTTAATGATGCTGACGGGGGCCTGTTTCAGTACAAAGGCCATTCCTAATGCCAAGTGCAAGTTACCTGCTCTAGGCATCTTGGGAGAAAAACAGTTTTTCGAAGAAAAGTTAACTGGAATTTTTCTGACAGTGTATTTGCCTATTCTCAGGAATGGAGGCATTTTAGCTTATCTCCCCTTGCCCCTGCCGCCATTTCTCCCCCAAAAGTCAGCCTATCAAGGGCACATTTTTAATAAATATCAATCCAACAATTAAAAATAAAGTGTTGACAGTAGGAGCATATAATGATGTCAGGCAACCTTAATAATTGATGGTGCTGCCAGTCTTACAATCTGATTTCTTTCCAAAAGTTCCTCTGAATACTTGTGAAAAAATTAGCTGATTTTGGGGGACGTCTCTATTTTTGTTAAAATGAAAGTACTTTTAATAGTAAGTCTTCAGAAACATCTGATTTTTGCATCTACAGAGAACAGAATTGGTAAAGGGCTAAAACTTGGGAAAGGGCCATGCCTCCTGTGGAGGCACAAAAGGTGAAAAGGAAGTGGTTAATTACAGTCATAAGTAGTAAGTCATTTGTGCCTGAGGGCAGGTTTCAGGATTTTGTTATGACCTGGTTGGCATTTTGTGCTTACATGAACAATACTCTGCAAAATATTCAGAGTCGAAGTTTACCATGATTTCTCATTTGTTTAACCTCTCGGGATCTTTGCAGAGGATAAACCACTATTTAATTGGTGTTTAATAGGCAGTGACTCACTCCTTTAAGTTTGATTTTACTAAATGGTATATTATTACCTTATATTTCTTTGCTTCCTTCTTCTGCTTTTCATTTGTTGACTCTATATTCCTTTGGTTTTATTAAATTTTATAGTAATTACTCAGATTTCAAACATTTTGTTTAGTTAACTCGCAATGTGAGGTCCAATAAAGACTAGAGTCTTGATTCCAGTAAAACTTACACACATGCTTAGCACTTAAACTCATGCTTAACTTGAACCAAGTAACTAGCTTCCCAAATTGGATCTAATGTTTTGCAAGAAAGGATGTGTCCGACTACTTCCAAGTTTATGATGAGGGCTGATCACAATTTATGGACTAATGGAGCTTAGCAACAGAAAACTTTTAAGTTTCAGGTAAAGACATGACTCTTGCTTTTTCCAGGCACGCAAGCTTCTGGGTCCCCTCTGATATATCTGTTGCAAGCTGAACAGGTGTAAATACTACATGTAGGACCAAAGAGTGAAGGAGGCCCACACACTGTGTGCCACTAACCTTCTGCTTGCATTCCTCAGGTTCCTTTGTTATTTTCTCTTTTGCTGAGAATGAGAGATAGCATGACAACTGTGATATGGAGAAGGACTGCCACAGATTGAATGTGTCTCACTTTAAAGATCATCTCCTGGTATTTAAGAATATGTAAGTGAAGAGAGATCTGCTCACCGTTCCAAATACCAAAGCTAAAAAAAAATTCAACAAATAATTTCTTTATCTTATTGCTTGATGGATGATTCCTATTTAGCTACATGTTTTAATATGGACAGTATGAGTGATGTCACTGTTGTCTCTGCATAATCCAAGAAGAAAAGTGCACAGAGTAATGTAAAGCTTTGGGTGATTTAAGAGAGTACAAAGATATAAGAAGATAGGTGCATTTAAAATGCTAAACGTTTGAAAAGAAGTTTTAGTTGTCTATGAGCACCAGCTCTTCAGCTGTCATTTTTTACATGGAGTGTTTGCAGGTCACCTTTAATAATACTTTGACAACTGAAAGAAATTTACTGTTTAAACATTAATTATTTCAGTTACATATTAAACAGTCACATTCTTGCTCCAGATATAAATATCTAAATTGTTACATTGTGTGTTTATGCAAGGAGCACAGAGATGACAGGGATATCTTTTACAAATTTCAATGAATAAATAGAATACACGGTTTTCAGCCTAGCTGTAAATAGCATTACTGATACGAAAATTCTGTTGTCTCATTTGTGTTATCAATCTCCTAAAAAGATATTATGTTTTGTAGTGACAGAGAACTTCTAGCAGGAGTCCAGTGCCTATTGATTTTGGTTGCATTTTTTTGCACAAACACAATTCACAGTTTACATCATGGCATTTTAATTCTTCTAAACTGTCCTGTCCAAGTTTCAAGATAAAACTCTGCTGCCCCCTCTTTTCCATGCATCCTTTTCTCTTCCTATACTGATGAACTTGCTACTGATATTGCAGGAAGAGGTTTCTAGGCTTGTAGGACAACGTGGTCAAATGTCAGTGGGAAAACTGGGAGCTGACCAGTGCCCTGTGTGACTGTTTTGCCCTTTCACGCTCAAGGAAGAAGAAAACTTCAGTTTGGCTTGCTGTTCTAATTTGGAGGTGTGAGCAGCAGGAGATGTGATTTGATCTTGTGCAATCTCTTTTAAAGATTACCCAAGCTGTGTACCCTTCTGATGACAGAATCAGCTTGCCTGAAAGGGAGGGTAGAGTCCCAGGCTCTACTTCCTCAGACAGAAGGTGGAAATGTAGCGCTGCTTGTCAAGTTTGCATCTCAGTCTGTTGGGTACCAAACTTTGGGCCATATTGCTACTTTTACTGAACTGGTTATGAAAGTTGGAGGTGAAAAAAGAAATTATTTGCCCCAAATAGAATTTTCTTTCGAAATTCATAAGGGCAAAAACCTGCAGAAACCAGTAGAAATCATAAAGGAAGTAAATGGGGGAAAAAAATACATGACTCCGAAGTGCCTGTTTTATGAGTCAGATACTGCTCTGCTTTGTACCCATTAACAGAATGCATGTTTGGCCTTCCCTTTCTTTGTCCGCTCTCATTGCTTATCTTTTTTGTGATATCAGAGTAGCTTTTTGGAAATCAGCCTGCCAGCGAAGGCAATCTGATTGACCTCAGCCTCTAGTGTAGATCTTCATAGCCACCAGTAGAGCTTAAAAATGTTCATATTTATAGCCAGATATCAAAAAAAAAAAAAAAAAAAAGGCATATGCAACATCAAGGTTGGCTAAAAATATTACACCATAGTTTTTCTGTCAAGGATGCTAAATTGGACTGGCCAAAATGCCAGAGCCCTATGTTGAACAAGCACTTTTGTTGTTTTCTTCCATTCGCTGCTGTCCAATAGCCAGTGATAATCCATCATTTCTTCCATTGTGCGACCTCGAAGAGTCAGAACAGACTTCTAATCTTGTGAGAAGCACTAAAAGGCAAAACTGAGATTGCTCTTAGTTTTATCCTATAAACCTTTCAAGTGTGCCTCAAAATCTAACTTGCGTTGAAAGTCAATATGAGCTAATGTCTACAGAGGAACAATTGGGGAAGGTTTTTATGTGTTAGTGTTATTAATGCCTTGTGTGATAGGATGATTCATTTTTGCAGAATGTTTATCCAACTGAAAGATTTATCCAATGCTAACTGTCTCTTAATAGAAAATGTGGATTTAATTTGAAGATGAGAATTGAATATAGTATTTTAAATGCCTATTTCTGTAAATAGGTGGAGTTTAGAACAGTATCACTTTTGACATTTTGCTGTTCAAACTACTCAGTTTTGTTCAAGAACAAGTTCTGTGAAATGTATTAATGACAGGTATTTTCTCCTGGCTGTATCCTAGTAACACTGAACACAAATGGAGGGCAGTTGCTTCACAGTTTTGGTGACTAATGTAATACATACTGATAACTATTGCATGTGAAAATATTTAGAAGATGATTTGTATAGAATAAAAAATGCAGCGTGGAATTGACATTTCAATATAAAATGCTATTTAGTTGTTTTTTAAGCCAAAGAATGATATTCTGTATCTATTTGGAATGAAAACTTTCATTTTGGTATGTCTTATGGGAGTTTTTAAGGCAAATCAATTTCCCCAGCCCCAATCAATTGAATTTTTTAGTGGAAAAACTTTCAGTGCTAAGTTTGCTATCACATATTATTTAGAAAATCTACATTTTATTTACTTTCCTAGTATCTTTATGTATAAATATATACACATATATATATATATATAATGTATGTATGTATGTATAATTTGTAAGTCAGAACTGATCTTCTCATCAATATACGGTCCTGTTTATCTAATGCTGTTCTGTGATGTTGGCCAAGAACTGAGATGTGGGGAGACCATGTTACTTATTTAGCCACCAAGATGTCCCTTGGGATTCTTCCATTCAGATTCAGCTCTCAATCTGTTTGTGAGATCTGACAAGATTGAGGATGTTAGGTAAGGTGGCTGAACCCAGTAGCCCAATGGGGCGAGACTGCCACAGCTCCATGTCCCCAGGTCCAACCAGTAGCAAGGCTGAATATGTATTCCCAGTACACGCATATACAATATATATATGCATGGCTAGCCACACGGATCGGCACAGGCAGACACACTCATCATTCATGCAAAGAGCACCAATGGTCTCATCCTTTTCCCCTCTCTGGCTGATGAGGAGTAAGGTTAGTGGGATTTATTTATTTATTTATGGATCCCTGGTCTCCCAGGTTGCTGGCATCTGGGCATACGAACCCTTGTGGCCTGCAGCCCCACTCCAGTTGCTGGTACAGTCCCCCACACTCACGCATGCACACATACACTTACGTGCACATGCTGGCTCTATCTAGTACCTGGCCTTGGACCTGTAGTCCACCCAGTAGCTGGTCCTGAACCCTCACTCTTCCATGTGTCTCACCCTTAGACACACACGCACACACCAGACATGCTCAAACAGCTCTAGGTTGATGCCCAGACCCTGTGGTCTCTCTGGCAGTCAGCCAGGACTCCCCTTGTCTCTCCGGTAGGCAATTCCCCTGTGGTCTTACCGTCAGATGCACAGACACACACAAGTGGGTCTCCCTATTGACCTGCCTGGACCCTACTGTCCCTCTGGCGGTTGGCTGTAGCCCATTGCCCCTGTGATTTCACCCTTGGAGACACACGCATATCTGGCTCCCAGGTCAATTCACTTACTCATCTGCTAGTGGGGCTTGATGTTCGCTAGTGATTGCACATTCACTTGCATACCCTCGCTTGCTCCAGTTCCTGGCACCACAGACACACGGGCCTTCTGACCTGTGGTCCCACTCTAGTTGTCTCACTCCAGTTGCTGGCACTTAGATCCTCACTCTCTCCAGTTGCTGGCACCACTGATACATGGGCCCCTATGACCCATGGTCTCACTCCAGTTGCTGACACTTAGATCTCCATGCATGCACACAGGATTCACTTGCCCAGGAAAATAGTTAGAAAGGAATTTAGTAAGAAGCTAAGACAGGCTGTGCTGATCAGGCACAAGGCATGGCTCTATTTTCTCATATTTGTTCCTCCCCAAATCACTTAGATCTCTTAAGTTAGACTGGAGGTAGAGAGAAGAAAAGAGTGCTTTTCATTCTTCCTGTTGGAGGTAGGTCATTGTACATCATGTGCATTTTAAGGTCTTTTTCTGTATCCTGTGTCTAATAGCTCCTGGACGAAAGGCATGCTATTCCTTTTGCAGGGGACCAGAACCCAAATCTTACCCTTCCCATCTTGACCGCTGTGCTACAAGATCTTATTCTCCCTTTCTTTCTCTTTGGCTGAATTGATTTTGAATTCTGCTTTGTATAGTGGAACAGCTTCAGCAGGACGTGAGGAGACCATTCTGAGCTAAAATAGCCCGTATGCTGACAATTAGGATCTCTCATGCTAGGGAATGCAGTAAGCACGTGCCTTTTTTTGTAGGGAGGGCAAGGCACTGATACCTCTCTTTTCTGTTTAAACTTTAAAAGAAAGGGATGAGTTCCTGCCTCAGTTTTGAAAAGAGCAACCTTGGCATCAAAATCGAGGAAACAGAGCTGAGCTGTTCAGTGCCACTTGGAGTTGGGGCTTGTAATCCAAATTTAAACACACAAACTCCAAAAAGGACTGTGGGTTACTGGCTGTTGTGAACATTGCTCTTAAGAGCCTCTCTCCAGGAATTGCCTACAATGCCTTGCTTGGAGATACAGATTCAGTGCACAGGTTCTAGTAGTCAAAGGTCCGTCACTGTAAGAGCTACATCTATTTGTGGACCTAGCCTTAAGTACTGTTATTAATGGATTTAGCCTCTCTACAGACTGGAGCTGCTCAAGTTACACTGGATCCCCATTGTCATAATAAGTCATGATGGGAAATGAAGGTTTTGACAATGCAAAGAATACAGGTTTCCAAGTAAGCTTTTGCAGCTGTGGTATGGAAAGCAATGATAAAAATTGCTAAACTGGTTTCACACCACTGGAACAGTTTCTTCTGCCTGCACAGAGGTGATTCTCAAGTATTGGCATACCTGGCTATTTGTGTTGGAACAGTACAAAGTGATATGAAGACAGTAAGGGACTTGCTGATTTTGTTTTCTAGTAATGCATGTTAGTAATAGAAACTGGTGCTTATTTAATGGAGGTGCCATTTCCTGTAGAAAAACCAAACTCTTGTTGGGGACCTGCTGTGTGTCCCTTTGAATAGAAGCAAGGAATAATGCTGAATAATGTTATTTTATTTTTATTTGCTGTTTGGGTCCTCAGGAAATATTCTGTATTTGCTGAAAATCTAGAAAAGTATTACTACAATATATAGTGTCTTGTCTTGGGTAGGATATTAGATGCGCTGATTTGATGAACCCCACCTAACAGTGTTGCAGACAAAAATGCATGAAGCAAATAAAATCACATTTCGTATACATGAGGATTTTCATGCTCTTATTCTTAGAGGATAACCTAAGGGAAATATTCTGTTTGCCTGTGACTAGCACACCTTTGGCTTTTGTACTTTTCTTTTTACATGTCAACTTTAGGGATACTTTAGATTGGCCTTTAAACCTCCTCCAAATAAACTCTATTCACTTTCTTGTCTAGTTCTTAAATACAGCAAAGGAAGAGGGTTGACAAATCTAAGTGAAAGTGAATATTGTATGACAGTCTCTCTTCCTCCACTGCCTCTGTTATGCAAAGGTGATACTGATGAAAGACTTGGTTAGTGAGCCTAATACTGCACCATTATCAGTGAAAAAGTCTTATTTTTAGGGGTAGTTTCTAGCTACAGTAGATGTGAATATCGTGCTGTAAGAGAAGTCACTGTTAGACTGTGATCCAGAAAAAATGCCCCTCCCAAACTACGCATGCCACCATCATTTGCTGCATTTGCCAGCTTCAGATTCATGGCTTGTGTTTATCTTATTTTGCTCTCTGTACTGCTAGATTTGTGACTGAAAGAATATGGCATTTTTTAGAGCTTGCTGCCTTCTTACTGACTAAACTACAATACTTAGATATGTCACTGAAAAACTTTTCTTACCTACCCCAGCATACTACCTGCACCCACAAAATTCACAAAATAAGTTGAAGAGATATGGAGGATGGGAAAAGCAGTTTATCTTTAATGGCTATGTCTGTACTGTCTCCTCAAGAGTATATGAGAATGACCTTAAGGTCAGACTCCCTGGGCAGAATCTTTCGGTTTTTTTTCAGTGGGCAGAAGCAGTGTGGTGCCCTTTTCTGAGAGATGCTGCATACTTCAAGATACAGTTTCCTTTTAAGAATTTGTTTTCCTCCAGAGCCCTTTGATTGGAAATAAGAGCTGCTGCAAGAGGTGCTAACCTCTTAGTAAGACAAGACCAGCGGCAAGTAAATTTTTGGAGATGGTATTCACTTTCTGTGCTAGGGAAGCCAGCTTGCCCACTGGGAAGGATACTTTCCTCACTAAGTGAAAGTCCACCTAAGTTTATATAAGATTGATCCATTAGTTATTCACTCCATTTTACCTTAAAAATGTATTTGCATGTTTTTACAGTACAGAACTGTTTTATTTGACTATCATTTCTACAACTTTAGTTCTACATATTGTTTAAAGTAAATAATGCACCTTAAAGGCTTTCCTTAAACACACACTAGGTGTTATGAAAATAATTTTATAGGTGCCATAATGCCTAATCACTGTACAATTTTAAAGTATCAACACTTCTGTGTAAGAGCTCTAGAACACATATCTTAACAGGATCATGTATTTTAACCTGATTTACGGCATGAAAAGTCATAATGAGAAGCCTTAATGTTTTCTGAAAATTGACTATAAAAATTAAGGTTATATCCTAGTTTTCATAATCTGTGACGTTCATACACCACTAGATGTTAAAAAGACCTGTATTTCTCTGTAGGCAAAATCCCAGTTGTCTCAAATAAGATGTCTAGTATAACTTGGGTTTGATCAGTGCCTCTAATTGAATAGCTTAAATTCAATAGGCTGATATGCATGAATGTGCAATTTTTTATTTACTTACACTTTTTTCTTACCTACATGAGTGTGCATTTTTTACTAAGGATATTGGTCTCTCTCTTTCTCTCTCTGTTTCTTTTTTAATAAGAAAATTTCTACCTAGAATGTCAAGCAACTAAAACCAACAGTTAGTTTCAAGGAAAACTCCTAAAAAGGAAATACAGTGTAGCTCATCTGATTTTCATGTGTTCATCCTGCCATATTTCAGAGTTGCTGTGTTAGGTTTGTGCAGTGTATGACATTCAACAAAAATGAACTGAGATTTCTTTATGTCTCTTCAAAGATTTGAGAATCCATACTGCATCTACTTTTATTCTAAGTATTATTCTGGTATAGCAATAGAGTCTGTGTCTGTATTTCCTTAACAGCTGAATGGGCTCTGCTAAAATCCTTTCAAAAGGCAGGTATTACTCTCACTGTTCAATACTGTTGTTGAATAGAATGGATTGTGGAGATTTAATATACTCTGACAAGCCTTCTTTAAAATTTCTTTTCCTACAGCAAAAGCGATAAATGCTAGACTATCAGTTGCAACACCTCCTGTAAACCTCAGGGGCAGAAAATTGCTCAGCACACAGGACAGATTATTGCCAGTTCCTTTCTGATAACTGTCTGCTCCTGGCTGGCAAGTGTGTTGTGAAGTAAGTTTGGAAAAGGCACTGGTGTGTTTCATCAATCTGGTTTTCTCTTCTGGAATAACAGATTCTTTTACATCCATTTGTAAATGAGTAGGATTAGATGAACTCTGCAATTTTTAACGTGCTCAGAAATGGAATGATAGGTGCAAGGTACTTAAGCAACAGTCTTTTTTTGCCAGCTGCCTAGGCAGGAAGCATTCTGCACAGGTCAGGGAAGAAAGAATATGCAGAAGTGCCAAATCTTTGCATCTGGCAAGAATAACTGCCAGCTGATGTGCTGTGGTACCTTCCAAGGTCAAGGAAGGCTGGCTCATCAGTGATACATACTTAGAGGATCAGCATTATTTATAAGTTGATTGGTACTAGAATACATATAAATAAAAAGATAATACATATACTGCACTGTTGTGCCTGACACTTCTTTTGGTAGTTGTGTTTTGTAAAGGTATAGTTTTGTGTGCATTTGTGTAATTTTGCTATGAAGGACAGCTTTTATGTGCAATATCTCAAGTCAGATACATGCCTGTACCACAGTTTCCTGCAGCCAAATCTTAAGGGTAGCAGAGAGATACTCGTTTCCAAAATGGGATGAGCTTGGAACCAGAAGTTCAGTAACTCTGGATTATTTACATGAAATAATTTGCATATAACTTGGGGTGCAATTCTTTGCAGTAGATGTAACACTGATTTTAGCAAAACCTCCTGCACAATCCAACATGCTAATCTCATGATCAAATGGGGAAAATTTCTTCTAAATGAAAATCCTCTGAGACGTGAACATTTCCTTTTCCCTGGCTTAGCATAGCCAACCAGATGACCTCTATGTGTCATATTCTTATGATTTAGTCTCGTATTCTTATGCTCCAACTTTCCTGTCTGATCACTTTATATTCTACATTGTACTTTAAGGACTTTGAAAATCTGTTCATTGAAAAAAAGCTGCTCCAAATATCCATGATTTTTAAGGAACTTGCACTAATACAATTTTACTGTGTTTCATGTATGTAACCAAAGTGTTTATTTGCATCTTTTTATGTGCTGATGAAAATGTTTACATTGGAACTTGAATTCTTCCAATCAGTTGAATAGTATTTGAAAATTTAATCACAGATTCTTAAAAACAAGCAAACCCTAAATGTATTTGGCTGGTTGGCTTCTTTATTGATTCATGCATCTGTTTGCTTATTACTGCATCAGAATCATTTATTGTTACTTTTGTTACCTGCTCCAATACTGTGTCAGGCAAGATTTTATTTCTGCATTACTTGTACATTAGTTAGCTTTTTGTTAACATTTCTTTTTCGGATACAACTTCACAACAAACTGCAAGCACTACAGGTTAGAATTATTGTTGTTACAGGCAGACTATAGAAATAGGACCAAATTCAAACTTGATAGAAACACACTTTATTTTGGGTGGGTGTGCTTTATACCAAGGCTGAATTGTTATGCTTCCTTTTTCCCTTGTTCCTTTTTTTTCTTCAATTTTTCATTGTGCCTAGCGTCTGTGGTCAAGGACATCAATGTTTGCACAGCTACTTAGAGACTCCATAGTTGCACTGGAATTTTTCACATAAGAGAAAAATGGATGGGAATTTTAAAAGCATTTAAATGAACTTGGAGCATTGATCCTCACAGGACAGAGGAAACAGATAGCTTGTAACTGAGAGTAGAAATAACATCAAATCCTTTAGCATTTGGATTCCTGGCTGTTATCCACCCATACTTGTAATAAGTGAAAGGTGTTAGGCCAAGGAAGAGTGGTTGTGTAAATTAACTTCTTACAGAACAGACAGTAATACTGTGGAAATGAATGAGTGTGGTAGATATTCTTATTTGTAGCCTCAGTACAAACTCAGATTTAAATGGTGTTTAGGCAGTCTTCCTGTGCCTTGTGAGTCCTTGAGCATAAAGCTAGATACACAACATGACAGTATCTATCAATGAATGCAAAACACTATACCTTACTGTATTTATACATATATAAATATGCATTTGACACTGGTTGGAGGAATCATATTGAAAGCTGATGAAACAAAGTTAATGGCACTGTTCTTGTGGTGTTGTTGCTATGTTGTAAATAGTAATTCAGGTATAAGCAGAACAAAAGTTGTTAAACTAAAAAACTTTCAGTATTGATTTGTTGAATATTAAATTCATATACTGCTAATTCCCATTTTTAGCCAGAACTTTGCGTGCTGCCCAGGGCAAGTCTAACAAGTGTATGGTCATCTTTGTATATTCTTCTTTTTCTACATTTTAATTTTACCCTAAATTACTTTTCCTTCATATTCCAGATGTAGGAACTGTTTGCTATCTTGTCTGCCTTTTTTACCTCTTTGTATTAATGTTGGTTTACTTTGTAATTGTTATATGTACTTTGTGAATATCTGTGGAATAAAATGTCCTTTTCTTTCACACCTCTCCTGTCCTCCCCAGCTTTTCTCTTAATTAATAACATTTCATTTTATTTCCCGTATACAAATGAATGATTCAACTGCATCTTTTTTCCACATTTGAGCAAAAATAGCTATGTGGAAGCACAATAATGAGTTCCTGTTACATTTGTGTTTGCTGCTATTTAGTGTAGTTGTTCATTTTCAATCAAGCAACTGTTCTGAAAGGATTTCTGGAGACATTGGCAATGGAAGGGCAGTGCGAAAGCTCGCAGACTAATATGGGTCTTCTGTAAGTCCAAAAGTGATAAACTGAAGAACAAATTGAGCTCAACAGAGTTCATCTTCTAGCTTTTCAAAAAGATGCAACACACATTTCTCAAAGGATGCACAGTAGTTCTGCAAACAAGCTTGAATTGAGGGTTTGTTTAACTGACAGGCAGAAAGTTAGCAAGTTCCTGTATGTGAGGAGAGGGTGTCTCTGAGGCAGGAATGAACTAGAAAATGGTATTTTCACTTTCTTCTTTCTCTGCCGCTTAGACACTGCCATCTTCAGAGGCTGCTCTAGGGTAGAGCTAAGCCAGCTGAGAGCAAACTGGCCTCGTGATCTGTCATGGTGACGTTGTTCTGGGCACTTCGTTTTTAGCGGGGAATTTTTTTATCTTCCGACAGAGTAGCAGGAGTGGGTTGAGGGATTTTTATTTTCTAACTGTGGCTCAAAGACCTGCTCAACTAAGTAAGAATATTCTCTTCTGATTTCGTTAGTAACTGTTTACAGGTAAAGCAGATGTAGATTGAGGGAAAGATCCCTGAGGAATGAAGGAGAAAAGTCAGATAGGGATTCTGATCTCTGCTTGGAAGGGAAAATCGCATCTCACTGGTTCCTTTAACAGGTATGAAGAAAGCTGGTGGCGTCTCAGTCAAAAGTTGGGGTCAGACTGGGAAAAAGGAGGGTTACTTCCAGTCCTCCCAAAATAGGTAGGAATGATTAAGGAAGGCTTCATTGACTAGGAGGTGCTCCAGGTGAGTTAATAGCATTGCAGATAGGTGAAATCTCTTGCTTCTGGACTTTCTTCCTTATATTCACTTCTTTTGGGCTCTTAATATGGGGTTCTGGCTTATAAAGACCAAGTCCTAAACTGAAAGCCGGGGAATTCTCAGGAAAAATGAATACGCGAGTTGTCTTCTGCTTTGTTTTGACTACTTTGGGTTTCTTTTGTCATATTTTTCTTTTTTAAGTTTTTGGGTTTTTTGAGGAGAGCGTTGTTCTTGTTTCATTTAATTTTGTTTTTTTTTCTGTTACAAAATTCTCTGTTCTTACATTTATCATCTAATTTTTACTGTTTTTCTTCCCTTGTCAGATACAGAAGACACTACCAGACCTACAGGTAAGAACGGATTTATAAAAATAAAATCAGTAGTGTTAGTCGCACCCACTGAAGGTAGATGAAAGACTAGCCTATCCAGTACAACCGTGTTTGCACAAACTAGAATTCATTTCTTCAGTTCTAGTGTAAAAGACTTGAAGTTCAATGCAAACAATTTATTTCACAAAAACAAAACTTTTGACAGCACAAAATGTTATTTTGCTAGCATAGCAGCACATCTGAAATTGTTGTGTTTTAAAAAAAAAGTGTCTGTGTGTCTGTATTTGCTGTGATTTGTTCTTGATACTGTATTTCTGTGATAACTGTGATTTTACTTTTCTAAGGCACTGTCATAAACCACTCAGTAAATTAAAGGGCTAACTTTAAAATTGCTGTGTAGACCAGATATCAAACTTTCTAATTTCTTTTTGATCAAAATGCTTGCTGTAACAAGATCAAAGGTTTAGTGGCTAGTGTTTGCTATATAAATAGTTGGCTGGCTCCTATCAAGAGCAGAGATTCAAACTTGAAATGAATTAGCTTTTTGTAATGCTACTTTTTGCTGGATAGAGAAGAGAATGGACATGTATGAAATAATTTTTAAATGGCAAGTCCCAGTGTTATTAATACAAGATGTGAGAAGGGTTCTTCCTACCCAGCTACAATCATCTTGTCATAAATGTTTAATTCCCATTCCCACCATTAGCAAGACGCTCATGATAGGCATGTGGAGTTCAGGCTAGTCTGACATGTATCTTGGGACTATGGATTTTGTTTCCTTAACATTGTACAATGCAAATTGTCCCATATTTGTTGAAAAGAAATAATTTTTGGCTAAATTCTATTTGAATTCATAACAATTTTAATGTTATTTCAGCAGAGATTAGTATGTCCACCTTTTTTTCAACCTGGAAGTGTTTTTCTGATGAGCAGGTGTTGCCCTCTTCTGGTGAATGCATCCAGTTAACTTCCGATAATACAGGGAAAGGCTGATGAGGATGGTTATATCTGTAACTGAAACTTCATGTACTAATCTGTGTCCTCCCCCTCCCCCCCCTTTTTTTTTCTCTCTCTCTCTCTCTCTGAAACAAATGCTGTAAATTCAGGAGCATTAACTGCAACAACCATTGCTGGTAAGAAAACCAGGGCTTTACTGATTGCTGCAATGCCCATTATTTCGTATTAGAAAAATCTTTTTCTGTTTTTATCTGAAGTAATGAGGAGAATTGAAGAACTGAATTCTTCATGCTACCTTTAATGGATTAGCATGGCATATGGGATCACTCCCAGTTTGTGGTAGTGTCGGTTGGGGATGAAATAAGTGCAAGCTGCTTGATCAAGAGCCTTTTGTAACCTAAACAGTGAATAGTTTGCAGAGAGGGCAGAGGGAGAACACTGTAGGGAGAGAACTCCTTTCCACCTCTTTCCACCCCAGTACACACACCTCTGTCATTTGATGCAGTGTGGTACACTTCAGAGACAACAAAAACAAGAAGGGGACTCTAATAACTTGTGGGACCAAAGGTGATGAACATCGTCTATGAAAGCATTTTTTGTAGAAAAATTTGTGAAAAAATAGAGGAAATATACACACAGAAAGAACCATTTGCTTGCTTTCTTAATATATGCTGACACACTATACTCTAGAAAAAAAAATCATACAGGCACACAGATACACTTTTTTTTACAGATACAATCTTTCTCTGAGAATGTATCATCATTAACAATTGCAGCCAATTCATTATTTGTAGTTGTTTATACCAAACAAAGTGATACAGATGAAGCCAGCATTTAGTTTTCCCTCTGATTCCTTTTGGCCATTTATTAATTGCCTTAGAAAATCAATTGTCTTCAGGATTGTTACTGAAGAAACAAATATGCTTAGCTCTTACTCCAAGTACAAAATAAAGAGGGAACTTTTGAAAATGTTTAAAATGGCTAGTCTAATGGGAATAAATATAGCTGAAAGAAAAGCTCCCCTACCTGTTCTGTATCATGAAGTACATTGCTTTGTTTTGGTGTGCAACTCTCTCTTTGCAGAGTAACCAACTATTTTTTATTATATTTGAGATATTGCTACAAATGATGACACTGATGCTTTTATTAAAGAAATTTGGAAAGCGTAATGTTATTCTGTTATGAAACTGCTTTGCCCCCTTTAAAAAAGTCACTGAGGTGTCATATTGGAGTGACATTGTCCTCTAACGGCTTTATATTCCTGTGTGGTCACTTAAAATGTGCTAACTAAGCACATCCTTCCTGAGCAGTCTTTTTCTTCTGCTTTCTTAATGTAATTTTTTTTTCTTGTGTGGCTAAAAAAATACTTGCATCCTCGTTCTATTTTATTTATATATAATTTCTGGCAAAAATAAGATTTTGGAAGCACCGTTTGCCAAGCTCAGTATGTCATCTTTGGTCAGGAGTATCATGGGTATATGCAGAAAAAGGGCCTTGGAGCTGAGCAGTTACCGCTATTGGATGAGCCAGTCATCTGTGTCTTCCAAGAGAATGAAACCAATAAAAGGAACTTACCTGAAAGAGCTCAATTACCGGCTGTTTGTATTCAGATACTTGTTCAGATTTTTGAAACAATGGACACAGTTCTTACTGAGCACCGAAGTGCTCATAAAAGGGGACTTAGAGCATTAAAATTCTGTTCCTGTTGAAAGTGTTGCATGCTTGATCTTCCTTCTCAGAAATTCATAGAAATAAAGAATTACATTAATGCCATTGCTACTTCTTTTCTCTTTTTTTTCCAGAATCCTCTATTGTTACTTTTATCACCTATCCTATTAGTCCTACAGGCAAGATTTTATTAACATTTCTCCTATTTAGATTTAGTTAGTGTTAGATTGTTTAGATTTTGTTATTTTTGTTTTTACTGTTATTAATTTTCTCCTTCAGATATGTCTTCAGAAGAAACTGCACAAACTACAGGTGAGAATTCACATAAGGTGAATGAGATCTGGAGGAAGATCTGTGTTGCATTCATGAAAGTTTGCTTTTTAAACTGGGGTTCATTTAGCCCAAATTCTTTTCTTACACTATTTTAAAAAGCTTACAGTCTATATTTTAAGTCTGCATTGGTAGAGTTTTGAAGTGCATTAAACTAACACTGAGCTGTTAACCTTTCCTTTTTAGCCAAAATATTAAATTGCTTGTCCAAGCCCAGACCGGACATTTATTTTTAGCAATATGTTGGCTTGGGGTATTTTTTGTTTGTTTGTTTTTTGTTTTGGGGTATAGCTATAGAGAGAATGCTTTCTAAACTTTCTGATGCTATTTAAAGTATTTTACAGAACTAAAATGTACACATCATTGCTTAAAAACACTGACATAATATATGTGCTTTTGATATGTTGGCCAAATAGGGTCAGTAGAGACCAGTCAGGAGAATTGCTACACCTTTCTTCCTGATGTTTGCATTTGGAGTATATTCATCCCATGTAACTATAGATGCCTGTGTCTTCATCTGAGCTAGACATCCTGCTAGCCTTCATAGTTGATGGAGAGAGAGACATTTTTAGGATGGGATTCGTCTTATCCTAAAGTACCCATCTAAAATAGGTTAAATGAATCACACCTTAAAAGCACTTCTTTCTCCAGTGAATAATAGGGAGCCTTGAGTAACTGGCTCAGATGGGGATGTAATGATTTTATCAGGTGAACCCCCCAAAATGCTGCTTTTATTTTCATGTGCAGAAAGTAACTTAATCACCTTATAAAATAAATGGTCATGTGTTTACACTTCTTCTGGAAAGACGGAGTCTAAACTGTAAATAAGGAAACTTCTTTTTATGACTTGTATTTCATAGGCTTTTTAAATTAAAATGTAAATACTTAATTTTAAAACATTTTTTTTACAGACACCCTTAATATCACTGATTATTATTCCGCCATAATACCATGTAGGATTTATATATCACTACTGATATTCTCTAAAGCTTTTCAAAATTTAAGTGTCTTTGTGAGTTCAAGAGGTCTGCACTCAAATATTTTTAATCGGATTTTTTTCTTGGTACTATTGTTTGTCATATTAGCAGTCTGCCTTACTTTGCATTGGTCTCCAGTCCAGTAGAAGGTCTAGTTCTGCAATGCTTACCTACATATCACATATAGAAAGGTTGGAGTATTTTGTGAATCAGAGCAGCAGATTGTCAGGGGGCACAAAGATCTAAGAAACGCAGTCCCAGGAACTGTATTTACTTAAAAAAAATTCCTCATGCTTTTAAACAGATTGAAGAGGACTGAATCTGAATCTGATGTTCTCTGTGCAGATCCAGTCTATAGGACTAGGCTGAGTTTAGTATTTTATTATCCATGTAGGAGCCTAGTAGACTGACTAGAATATATTTACATAGAATTAGCATAAGTGGTGGATGGCTTGGAGCCATACTGGCTAGTGTAATTTGACTATGTGAAATGTGACCTGCAAGAAGATTGTGGCTATGTTACCTGGTGATCCTTGGAGGTTGAAATCATTAATGACTTTTGGTGAGGCTTTGATCCTCCACACTGCTTATTTATTATGTGCATTGTGGTGGCATGCAGAGGTCCTGGGCAGGACGAGGTGGCACACATACAAGTTCTCTGTAAATACAAGGTTGACCTTATTCTTTACTTTTCTGACCTATTTTGTACGTTGGGATTTTATAAATGTTGTTGTTCTTCATCTAGCTAATAATTTCAAAAATTCAGTTATTGAAGAACCTTTTATTTCTTCAAAGATTGTTTTTTCTTAAAATAATAGCATTGATAAAATTTCATTGCTACTTCACTGACAGCTACCAACATGAAAGGGAAGGCAAGTTCATTTGAATCAAAATTGCTCTCAAAAAAAAATTTTTTTCCTAATTTTTTGAATGTTGCCAGCAGCTCAAAATCCTTGCCATTGATGATGATGAAACAGATGAAGTATATCAGGCTGTAACAGGCAAATGTTTGTACCACAGAAAAAGTAAAAAAAGAAAAGAAAAATTTCCCATCTCATTTGGTACTAGCGAATGATCACAGCTGAGAGGACAGGACTTGTTTTTCTGTTAATGGAGGATGATCGAAATTATCGTACCAAAATACGTGCTTATTTTGCACTATTTCCTTGGTCCTCATTATAACTGAGGAATTTGCTTAAGTGTTGTAAGGAAATGTATGCTGCCACATCTGTTTTTATGAGAAAGTGCAGGAGTTTTGTCTCAGATGCAAACATCTTTCATGTCCTTTACTAACTGAATAAAATTACAGCTGAGCCATCTGTTTACAATACCCTAAATTTGAGATCAGTATTTTTCTTTGCTGTATAGGTAGGGTTAAACATATGGCAGTAGCAAAAGGTTTGTTTTAACTAAAGCATGGTATGCTAGGTGAGAGAATCCGTTTCTTATCACCATGGTTTCAATTCTATCAGGCAGAATAGTTTCTAGTTTTCATACTATCATAAGTAGCCGTAATAGGATCCTCAGAAACAGATGATGTATCACATAAGGATTTGAATACCGTGATATTTAAAGAGCCTGTTCGCGATACACTGATTTCTGTGTTATCTTGATTATATATGAAGAGTTTATTGACTTGATTATTTTAAAAATGTCAACTTCTTTTTGATAACCTAGACAAAGATCCCTTTTCATCAGGTCTTTCTTGTGCCTGGACAGTTGCAATGAGAGTCCTGGAGTTGACTATCTTACTTTTATTCATTCGAGTTAGTTGCTGATACAGACCTTGAAAAAGTGTGTGCCACACAGTGCACGGTTATTGGAAAGGTGATGTGCAGCCCTGCAAGAGCACAGTCCTATCTATAAATTGACAACTTAAGTATGTTAAATATTGTCTTAGATACAACTGTATTCTAATGTGTTTGTGTCTTTGCTTTCCACCAAATTATGGGATTATTTTTAAATGCAGAAACTACTTGCATGTAGGTCTTCTGCGGAAACTGTTACAGAAAATTAAACAAAAACAGTGTGTATCGGTCTGAATACTAGCTCTTAGATAATATCATGGTAAGTGCCCTAGAGAAGTGAAGCCTACACAGTATGTAAAATATTTCTAAAAGGTAAAGACCTTTAAATTTAAAACCCTGAAATGATTGTAAATGTGTATGTTTGTCAGGACTGACTTTAAATTCAGTATTTTTACTCACTGGATTTTTTTTTTTTCCAGAAACTATGCCAGGAGAAACCATTTTATGCAATATATCGACTGTCTGTAATTTTTCAGGTTAGTTTTTTTCTTTCTTCTTGTAAAAATTATGTCCAACTATTTTCTCTTCTGAGTAATGTGGCAATTTGCATTTGCTGTATAAAATCTAGCTCTGTAGTAAGTTTTCTTGCTAATTCAGAGAGACTGTATATAGCTTCTTAAAAATTAAATTAAACATGTTTTGTATTAGAAGTAATGTTCAGTCAACTCTGTTCTTGATCAGTATTTCTTATCAGAGGATACACGGTTACAGATAATAATTACTAACCTGAGAAAAAAGAAGCTAGTATGCTGTTAGTCTCTGCCATATTAAGCCTAATCCTGTATCAGAAATGGAAGTTGAAATAGAGTTTGGAAGAATTATTGTAAAAACCTGCATGTATTTTAAAAGCATAATGTGACAGGACAGAAAAACAAAGGGAAATGGAAAGGGCAATGATGTTCCCTATATGTGTGTTAACAAAAATGTAGATAAAGATTTTGTTGATTTATGTTGCTGACTTTCAAAATACTTTGATAAAGGGCTCCTGTGAGAAGTACTTCAGAAAATGAAGTCATTTCTGCCAGGTGGCTGTATACTGATAATCTGTACTTTATAGATTAGAAAGAGACAGAATAAATATTTGCTTCCCAATATAAAGTTTCCCTAATGGTTGACACAGTAAACTGTGCCATGTGTTTTGGGTGACATGACGTATGCATTCCTGCATGGGTCCTTCTCTAAAGCTCACACTGAATGTGTGGCTGCAAGAAGAGAAATGTCATAGAAGTTCTTTTATGTCCACCAAAGTGTCCTATCAGCTCTAAAGGACTGCTGAATGATACTGGGAATTATGGTATCCTGAAAGTGCTTTAATCAGCAAAGGGACTGAATAATATTCAGAGTACCACTTTGCCTTTAGCCAACATTTTATTCTCATTACAGAAGTTGGAGTTGTATTAATAGCATGCACAGTGCAGCTCTTCTATTTTGGAAAAAAAATTAGATGGAATTTAGAGATAGCTAGCAAAACTGAAAAAATGAAGCTATTGAAGTAGTAGTTTTGTGGAAAAGAATAAGTGAAGACATGGAAGAATGATGGCAAAATAGGAAATGATCAGAAAAGTTAATTTCGGTGTTCTTATTTCCCTTCTCTTGTAACACAGGAGAGTGAAATCTTGAATTCTCAAATAATTTCACATTGTGTGATTAAGCACAAGTTTTGTTTTTCTTTAACTTTTTTGACTTTTGGTTTTAGTGTTCTATGTGGGCAAGGCAAAACTTCAGGCGAGTGAAGAAAGCAGTAACACATCACTAAATGTAGAAATAGTAAGTGTTCTCTCTTTTAAAACTTTGTTGTAAGGAAGGCTGAAATAAATTTCTTTGTCTACACTTAAAATACTGATATCCTAGTGTGATTTTTATTATGGTTTTATTTTACTTCAAGTACAGTTTGCAATACAAGTTAATATTAACAGTGGATGGATCTGCTCTCTCTGTCTTAAATAGTGGTTTTGTGGCTAAATTTTAAAGGTCCAATTAAGTAGACTTCCTACACTAATTGTCTGTATTTTCTATATAACCACTGAAAACAGGGAAGAAGCCCTGGAAATTCTGGAGAGAGAAGTCTGAACCACCTAATTAGGAATCTAAATTTAGGTATACAGGATCATCCTTTGGAGAGAAATTTAGACACTTTAGGAGTATTAGACACATACAGTTTGATCACAAGTTAGGCCGGATTGCATCCTGGGAATAATTCATGTTGAGACTCTCATAAACAGGGCGTTGTTCTAAGCAGCGGTGGCCCTAATACTTTTTAGCTAGTGGTTAATCAGTTACCAGGTTTGTAGCAGGAGTATGAATGTGTGTGTGTATTCCTATAACACAAAAGAGGTTTAAGAGAACGATATCATGCAAAGCAAGGACAGTATAGGTTATTCAGTATCTAGATAATACAGGATGAGACTATTTAGCTGTTACAGGTTTGAAAACTGAAAACCTGACATAACTTGTAAAGGACCTTTTGCCTTTCTCCCATACATGCCTTTTGGCATTCAGTCTGAGATTTCACATGCCATTTCTGCAAGCCTGAGGACAGCCAAAATGGTACAAGGTCCTTTGCAAGTTAATGTCCATTTTTTCAGTTTTCTATTGTAGGATCCCCACCGACAGCCACTGCACAGGTTCACATTGAGCTCTGTTACATTTTTAAGCCTTGGTAAAAAGAAAATGCTGGGGAAACTTTACATGTTGTAACAAGTTTGTCCATATATCCATTGTTTATGACTCCACTGCATGCCACAAGTAAGACAGAAGAACAAAGGAAGATTTTAGCTTACATTCAAAAAGTTTAGGTGAGGTTGGGCCCCACTATCCCCAGGATAGGAGCTGCCTCCACATTTGTATTGTGTTTCCATGTTGATAGTGTCAACTGGGATGACCCTACTGTGTTAACATTATGCCCATAGCTATTACAAAAGGAGGTTTCCTGTTTCTTGAAACTGTTTTACTTTTTAGCACAATATTTCTCCGGTAATGTCAATATCATTTATGTCAGATGTTTTCAGGAAGTTACTTGCTGCTTGCATCAAGTGTAAAAATACCAGTTACTGGTGGCAACCAGAAGAACATAAGAATGCTGGCCTAAGAGGGACCTTTAGGTGGACCTTAATACGCCTTGCTGCCCTGAGGCTAGATCACATATAATTAGATCACTCCTACTGTGATTTTCACCTCAGTTGTTGATATCTAACTCCTGAGATTCCATGCTGTATGTTCCCTGTGACTATTATGTAGTTTGTCCCCATGCTGCACTATCATTACAATTGGGAAGCTTGTTCAGTATCTGGTTTAAGGTCTCTCTGTTGCAAACTAATCTGCTTTCATCTTTTCCTAACATGAGATATGTTAAAGTTGCTATCCTCTTGATGATAATAGATCAGAAACTGTTACTTGGTGTGCCCCAAAAGAGCCAATTCCTTCAATAAGCTGTGACAATAACTTCATGGTAAATATTTTCTGAAATGTATTTATGAGCAAGTGTGCTTCTTACCCTTGGAACTTCAGACTTCTGGACTGTGTGATATGAACATAAGGTTCTTTTGATGCTAAGAATCAGTTTTGATTTATCAGTGGAATCTTTGTTTCTAACAGATTAATAACATAACCATCAGCAATCACGTTGCAAAATTAATTCCAGTTGTGGCACCTACCCTGGAAGAAGTGAAGTGAGTAATTTTGAATAAGGATTGAAACCTTTGAGATATTTGAAAAAGATTAAGTAAGGCCTTCTGTGTGATTAGACTCTTCACTTTGCATTATTCTTGTACTTTATAAATTAAAATTTTCAGGAATTTTGAAATCGTTTTCTTTAAGATGAAGTTCATATTGGTTAGAATAGTCTCATTTTTGTTTTACGCGTCAGTGGATTTTGTTTTAAAAAAACAGTATACTTTTTGATTTCATTTAGGTCCTTCAGTTTCCTTGGGTCTCAAACAAAGTTGCAGTGGTCTATCTCCATATCAGAAAGACCTTAGTAAGGTAGCATTTAAGCTGTGTATATGCTGATGGTCTGAAAAAAAAGAATCTGAGGACATGAGCTGTGAACTGTTGAAATTGCCAATCCGGCTGCTGCTTATCATGAGCAAATGGTTGTCATAATTGCAGGGATTTGGTCAGTCTTCTAAGAAACTAATATGAAAACTTTTATAGCTATATATTTTTATACATATTCATGGAGTCCTGTCTATATTTTTATTTCAGTGTAGCATCTCCTTTCATGGTCTTTCTAAGATGTGCCCTTTCCTCTTTCAAGATGCACCAAAGCTTTTGTCTACAGGGGCTTGTCCCCAGTTGTGGTTCTACTTACCTTTCTCTTCCTAGTATTCTTAATACTCGTACTACCCTTTGCAGAGGTTTAAGTGACTGTATATTAACTGCTATTCTCAAAACTCCCCTGAAAATCAAAAAACTATATTTGGCCAACAGATCCTGTTTGTAGAAGAAATCCGTATTTCCTGTTCATTCTCTTTCTGTAGCTTCGACTATCAGATTAGAATTCTGTTCCAAATGCTTGCGTGCCAAAAGACAATATTGAGATTTATCTTTTGCTCTTCTAAATAAGTCTTAAAGAAGTGGGTTGATGTTGAAATATATTTATATGGGATGACAGAGGTTTAAACTTACTTTGTGAAGTGACTAATAAAGATGAAAAGACAATTTTTTACTGTTTAATCCTTTTAAAAGTGGTTTTACAATATTAAAACTATCATTTTAAAAAATCACTGTTAACTATTTACTGATCAATTGGAAAAATGTTTGCTTCTTGGTAATTGCTTATTCTTTTCTTTTTAAACATAAGTAGAAATCCTCCATAATGGTAACCTTTTATTTTAAAGAATTTCAGAGTTCAACAAAACCTTGCAAGAAGTAAGTGAGGTAAGATTACTAATTGTTGTTACTATTTGGAAAACTTTTTTCAACTTATGTCTGATCATGTCATTATCTAAGTATCAGTCCTGTTTTCTCCTGACAGAATAATTTTATTCTATTTTCATTTGTCATTACAGTCCTCTGTTATGGAATGCAGAGAAGAAAACCAGAGGTTTGTTGTTAACTTTTAAAATGTTTATATAATAAAAAGCTCATATATTGTATTGTGATTATTTCAAGCATGAATGGCTGTGTAGCAGGACAAAACCCAAGCTATCTAGGAAGTTAGGTTTGAGAAACAGGCTTGAGAAATATATGCAGGCTGACAGAGAAGGAAGTTCTGATCCCCTTAGTCTCCTAGGATTAGTGATTCCTTTTTTTTTTTTTTACAAAATTATATTACTTTTCATTAACTTTCTGGTGCAATACAGGCTTGCCTGCCAGATTTCTTCTTCATCTTCATATTAACCAACTCACACAGCAACTTGGCCAATAACCTGAAAGGCTGCCTTGAGATTTGGGACCACTGAACTTCCAGAGATTGTGAATCCAAGACAATCTTTATTAGCGAATTTCTTCAAACATCTTGGGTTGCTGTTCTTCAGCTTTGAAAACCAGCCATCCTCAGGATAGGAGAACCCTGAGGAGGTAACTAGTTCAGAGTCTGGAAGCCATCGGTTACCAGAATGGCAAGGCTGCTCTACAGCAGGTGATCCTGGAAACCCTGACAGCTGTTGACTGAAATGTAGATAACACCTGTCGGTTTAATTGCTACTCACCACTAAATTGCTGGTCCTTTAAAATGTTCAGCTTGAAAATACTATATTCTAAATCAAAATCTGAAACTTCATTTCCTCAAATATTTGAATTTTGGAGTTTATTTTCCCAGTTTAAGATGAAAAAAAGTCCAAAACCCTCAAATAGTAATGGACAGAAATTCAGTTCACGTCACTGTGTCATATGCTGGCAGGTGTTAGGGTACTCTTCATTCTTGTTAGCTGGAAAGAAGTTTCACTTCATCTTGTTTCTGTTGCCTTTTATACACCTGTGTGTTTGAGTTTGCTGAATGTGAAGAAATCTGGCTGTACATTTGCTAGTTTAGGGAGGATTTCTCATCATGTAACCGTAATTATAAAAAGTGTAGTTACATGCCTACATGAGTAAATGGCTAACGTTAATTAGGAAGGATCCCATTTAAGAATCAGCAGTGTCTGTGGAGAGAAGAGAAAATAAGGTGCTACAAACTAATGTATTCTCTAATGTATACTCTTCTGCTTTGTAGCCTGCCATGGTGTTTTATGTGCATTAAAAATAACCCCAAAATTGAAAAAGCCTAGGAAAAATTTATGTTCACTGATGTAGCATTTGACATTGGTTCCATGCATTGTAAATACAAGGCAGATATGTTTCTTGAGTCTAAAGCTTTTTCTTCTCATTACAGCATACATTGCAATTTCATAATAAAGCTGGCTAAGAAAGAGAATATAAGCAATTTAACAGACAAAACAGAAATAAGTCAAATTGGTAAGTTATGCCTTAAATACAGTCTCATCACAGTTACTGTTTAGATTAAATTTCATAGTTCTACAGGCGACCCCCAGGTAGCTAAAAGAAAAGACTCTTACTTATTTTAAATAAAAACTAATTTTGATAACCTCATATATGAAGTGAAAATGCAGCATTTTGGATTTGGTGGGGAGAGGGAGAGATAGGAATGTGTATTAAAAAGCTTTGGTATAAAATTGGTGACTACATTAATAAAGCAGATTTTAAAATGATTAGCTGTAATATTGTTTGCTAACATATATGCATTACTGAAATGTTGACCTGAACTGACAAGTTTAAAAATTGCCAAGTTTTCACGGTGATATTGATATAGTAGGGAGTGGTGGCTTGTACTATTTCTTTCTGTTGCAAATCATGTAGAATTGCATTCCAGTTTGCTTACCATAAGAATAAATCTGTACTTGTCAGGCATTGAGCAAAAATGCAGTGGTATTGCAGTATTTATTTTCACTGGTCAAAATCTGTTTTGCAAATGGCTTTTCAGACAGAAATCAAAAGCAATTATGCAAAATGCACTATTGTATTAAAACTGTCAAACGTGCTTTCAGAATACTATACATAATAGTATTAGCAATTTTTTATGCTTCAGGACAAACTAGGTTAATGCTGCTTTGTCATCTCAGATCAGTGCTGCTGTTCATCACTGAAGTATTGTTCCTTGACTGCTGAAGAATTACGAAAGTAGTGAGTATAAATAGAAAAAGCTTGACTTGCCTATTTCCTGAATTTTGTAATGCATTAATAGTGAATTTCCATGTTGGAACATAATAGCTAGGAAGGACTCTCCACAAGAGCAACCTTACAGACATTTTCCTGTATAGTTGTCTCTCTCTCTCTTTTTTTTCAACCGTGATGTGGATAACTTTTATATTCAGAATCAGGTCATGCACAGAGTAGAAAACAAAGGCAATAGTATTATTTTTGGACTTGCTAGTTAACAACTATAGCAAAACAGAATGTCTGCGCTCTCAAAATGTGATAAAATTAATATTTGTTAATAGAGCATGAGACATCTGATATGATGAATTTTAAAATATACATTACTAGTAGCAGTATGTCCATACCATTCCTATATATTTCTATATTCTAACTTGTTTTCTTTAAAATATAAATAAAACTAAATTTAATATGCTTTTCTGTGCTTTTTTTTTTTACAGTACTATACAAGTGTCATCTCATTCTATTTGGCCTCCTTTCTCTCTTACGCCTTTTCCCCCTAAAAGGACTGCTATTCCTTCCCTCACATCTAATACTTTTCTTTCCCCCACTATGCTTTCTACCAAACAGGACCCCCTGATTAGACCACTGACTGCATCATTCACAGAAATTTCTGCTTCTGGAACTCTCTCCACATCTCCCACCACAAGTCCTCTCTCTGAACCTTCTACTACATTTACCACTGCACCTTCTCTGCCTTCCACCAGTGTTACCACTACACTTTCTTCTTCTGAGTCTTTTGCTCAATCTGCCATGCCAACTTTTCCGTCCACACCTGCATCAAAATCTGGCACTAATGTTGCTCTTTCAATTAAATCTGATGCTATATATCCTAGAAAACCAGTCAGAACCATTTCTCCTGCTGTAAGTTTCACTAAACCTACAACAGTTTCCTCTTCTGAGCTTCCCCCCACACCTCCAATAGCAATTCCCCCCTCTGAAACTACCACCAGATATATCACACAAATTCATCCTGCTACAGATTCTACCAAACCTATCTCCATTAATAAAAGTGTTACTACAGCACCTATTCTTCCCTTTACTCCTTTCACAACATCTTTGATCCCTACTGTTAGTCCTGTCAAACATTCTGTCTCAGCTTCTTCTCATCCTCATTCTACTGATGATGGCCATGGTAGCCTGCCTAATGGAAGCTCAGGTAAATATGACAGGTGAAAGGATTTTTTTTCTTATTCGAATGGCACATACTGAATTTGCTTTTAAACTTACTGAACAAGAGGATCTTGCTGTGTGTGAACTAAGACCTCACCTTCCAATTAGTGTGAAGACATAACTCTCACAAGACGTATACTCTTTTTGAAACACATTCTGATGCCTTTGGCCATTATGAATGATACCCGACTCTACTTGTTATTTGTGATACGTAGGTGGTGTGCTAAGTTCCCAGAAGGTAAATTTGGCAGAAAAATTAGTAGTCACAGAAGCAGGTAGATAGTTTTTTTACTAAACTAGTATTTAAAATATTACACATCAGTGTTAGAGTTTCCTTGAAATATGTAATTGCTTATAAATATTCTTAGCAGCTATATATTTCCTATGAAGAATGTATGCATCTTCACTGGCTGCTTGTCAAATTGCTAGTCTTGATTTTGTTCTGTTTCCAGGCATTCAGTGGCTAAAAATCCAAAGTAATAGATTATTTAACATCACTGAGGGTCTAATAGGAAGATTGTTATAATCAGTAAAAAGTCGAATGAATGTAGGCCATTTGAAACCTTGGTTTATGTTTCTGTAAGATTTAAAGTATTGCTCTATGCAAAGTAGCTGACAGGGAGAAGAAGGGGTCCTGTTTAAGGTAACATGTAGAGAGACCTTGCACTTGTAGTAAGGTTTGTTGATCAAGTGAACTGTTGTTGTAAAGTGCCTGATTTTTCTAATTCTTAAGGATTACTTCATTTGTTGAACACTATCTAAATAAATGCACAAATTTTCTTTTGTCACAGGAAAGATATTATCAGCTACCACATATACAACTTTCATCTATACCACCATTAATATCACCACAGCTGAGCAAATCGTGTCCAAAATAGAAAAAGATTTAGCAGCTGGGAAAGTAGAGCCAAAAGATGTAGAAAGGATGGTTAGTGAAGTTAGCAAAATCTTGACTGCTTCTCAGCCATTACCACCCCGAATTTCTAACAGGTAGGCCATTCTGGTAACAGATTAAAGGTGTGTTGTATTAATTGTCTTGGTAAAGTGACAGTTGCTGAAGGTAATTTTTCATAATCATAATCCAAAAAAAGTCTCTTGTTCTTTAATGTAGTTATACAACTATGTTATACAACTATATAAGTATATAAGTATGTAAGTATAACATACAAAGGGAGGGAGTATTATTCTAGTGTTACTAGTTCTACTATAATATAACTCCATGGAAAACTGTAGTTTTTCATGTCAAGGCCACAGAAAGTGAGCAGAGTCAGCTAGACTTTACACTGTGCTTGGCTTGCTGCTCCACAACCTGCCTGAGAATTTGGGTGTATGCTCTTGGTAATACTAACTGTCTCTTTTTTTTTTTCAGAATAATAAAACTCGTGGATTATATTGGCTTAAAATTGGACTTTTCAGCACAGTCTGCTGATTTTGCCTCCCCTTCCTTGGCTCTGGCAGTTATCAAAACCAACAGCATCCGCTTCAGCCAAATGTCTTTTGCTGTCCAGGACTCATCTGATCTCCAGGTAAAGCACTGTAACTCTAAGTACTTACAAATTTAAATACTTACATTTAATTTATAAGCAATGTGAGTTTGCTCTGTGTTTATGTCCCAATTTCAGGATCTTTTATTTGTGTTATTTTAAGAGAAGAAATACTTTGCTTTTGAAGCCTTCTGGAGTTTTTCCTTTCATTTTCCACTGTGGCATCAATAAGCAACAGACTTAGAAGCTGGCATTTGACTAATAAGCTGTTAGAGAGGCTACAGCCAGAACACCAGAATGGACAGAGGGCTTAACTGCATAATTCTCCCTCAAAAACCTTGAATCATGAGTCATTTAATCATCCACCCTGACAGTGTTGAAATTTGTCAAGGAGCTTTGCCAGATGGCTTCATCTGTCGGAAGGTGATTAATTGCAGAGGGTGCCAGGAAAGAACTATTATATTGCTTGGATAATGATATGCATATATTTGTCACTCAGGGCTAGTTGCTCTCTCTGTGAAAAAGGGGCTGAGAAAGGTTTGGATCTAGTCTGTATCACTCAAAACCTTCTTCCTGCCTGGTTGAGGAAATTATAATTTGGACAATACCAATCTTGGAGGCTTTGGCCGGGAGAGGTGGAAAGTTCTGGACAAATACTGGCACATACTGTCCTCTCAGAGAAAGAAGTAGTTTAATCTAGCATGAACCATAAGACCATAGGTACTACTGGGATCATTCTATGATGTTAAAAATGATGTGAAATGATAACAACATTTGAGTTCTTTTTTGTGTTCCAAGTAAGATGTGATTCATGAGTCTGAGGTGACTCTAGGAGGTGATAGTGCTGAAAAAGAGGTATTTGCTAAGTAATGATCTACTGGAAGTCTCATGGCATGGTAAAGAAATGCAGAGCATACCTACATATATGTCCTTTGTTCCTATACTGGCACAATAATCCTGCTTCTCGTACTTCAGGACTTTCAGTTCTCCCATATGACTCCTATGGCCTTTCACTGTATTTGTCACCCTAGTCCTTCATGTTTATTGTAGACATCTTTGTTTACCCTGTAGTGCTGTCAGCTAGCATGTTCCCCATAGGGTATTCCCAGTGCCACCCAGGGACAGTTTACCTTCATGTCCCCTGTATTCCTTTCCTTAGTAATACCCTCAGTTCCTCCCTATAACCTTTTTCTCCCGTGTCCTGCCCACTTTTGCATGGCCTCCTCGTTGGGCAAGAGGCGTTGTGGGGCCATTTTGGAGCTCTACATGGGGTGAGACATTGAACAGCTGTTGCAGAAAGAACAGTGAAGGATTAAGGCTTCCCTCAGGCATAAGTAGGGTTTCTCTTTTCTCTTTGGCCACCAGAGCTTAAAAATCTTTACAATCTCTCTCTCTTATTTTCAAACATGGTTGAGATTAGCCAATGAATTAAAAAGCTTTAGGGAAGGTTTAACGTAAACGTAGATAGGTGCCATGAATGTAAAAGCCTCATTTTCTTACTAAATCGTCTACAAATGACATACTTTCTTCACCTGGGTTATAAGAAGTTCTTTGCACACTTCTAGCCTATGAAATGCTAATCTCCCTCCACAATTATGTAGATCTACCTAGGTTGTTGCTCTTCACCTTTTTCAAATCAATATTATCCACAACAGTGATGTTCTGTCCCAGTAAGCAAGTGGATAAAGACAAAGTATTTTCAGTGGTGGGCAGACCTGAAATAAACTGCATCATTTTCAGGCCTGCAGATGCTTTTAATCCTTTGAGCAAGAGAGGAATGAGAGATCAACAGTATGTTCCTAGCAATGATCAGAGTGGCACAAATATGTATTTCAAAGTTCTAAGCTTAAAATAAGGCATAGTTTAATTTTTCTTCAGTGACAGAAATGAATCATAATCTTTGTACTTATTTTGCAGATCTCTCTAGGTACTGAAGCACTTCATGACTTAAATAATCTTGGATCAATTACACTTCCTTCATCATTGCTGACAAATTTACCTCCTGAGGAGTTGGACTTGGCTTCTAGAATTATATTCAACTTTTTTAAAAAGACCACTGTGTTCCAGGTATCTTTCCAGTAGTCTGTTCATAATGGTTTTAAACTCCAGACTAGAGCAAGATAAAATACGAATGGATTTTTTTTCCCCAAAAAATACATTTCAGAATTTCCTGTTAAAAATATACTGGTTTTGTCCAGTTCTCACACCATATAATAGCTTAACTTGTGTGTGCTTTATTTCACTACTGTTTCCTTTAATATTTTAAAGTCTGGTTATATATTTGTTGTTTCAGGATCCTTCCTTGAAGAATGTATCTTTAATCAGCAATGTTATATCATCAAGTGTTGCTAACCTCACACTCAGCAACTTAAAGGCAAATGTTACTGTCACTTTACAGAATATCAAACCCAATCAGGTATGATTTATGTTTTGGTGGACTTAAAAGTGTTATTTTGTTGTCTCAGTTGGAGGTGTTGTAGAAGAAATACCATACTAAGAATGCAGATTGTTTTGTTGGTGCTGCTCTACTGTTGTGGACATTTCCTCTCCATCTGGACTTTCAAAATCACTCAGCTTTGCATATTTATCGTTGGTATTAGTTTTTGTTCTCAGATGATTTCAGTTAATTTTGCTCTTTCACTTACCATCCAGTTTTTATCCTCCCTAACTGCCCTTCTGTTTTTTTCTCTTTTTTCTCCAAAGAATAGTATCTCTGGGTTGAAAGTTGACTGTAGGGCTTGTTAGGGAGATACTGGAATCACGATACTTATAGGTTCTGTGTGGCCAGAGAGCAATATAAAGCTTTTTTCTGTAGGGCGAATGTTGTTCCTTAAACTGGAAAACAGGATTGTGTCATCATTAAGTATTAGGGCTCATATACAGTGTCTCTTTCATAAATGAGCACCAGGGATTAAAATCTTCCTGTCCCTGATCTTTAAAAAGAGTTTTAAATACTAAAATATTACAAACTGAAATCTGTAGTGATTCCACTTCTGTGTCTGAAACTTCTTTCTAGAGCTGGCTCATTGTAGTTTTTATTTCTATTGATATAATATTGAGTTTTGAGCTATAACTGTAGAATTATTAGTATTCATAGCAATAGATTGTATTACTGCTACAATTTATAGGATTTTCATTGGTGGAAAGAAGATGCATATGTAAACCTTTAACAGCACAGTAGGATAAAGTGACCAAATGTTTGCAAATTAAAAGGTTTTTTTGCTTTTCAATATAGTCAGTTTCTTTATACTTATAAAATCAGAAAGGATGAGAAATCCAAATAATTTGTACATTGAAAGATGATGATGAATCAGCATCATAATGTTTCTACCAAGAACAAAATCTCAGCATGCAACCTATCTGCTGTATGATCACTTCAGATTTGTTCTGTATATTTTCACATGCATATTGAGATATTAATCCATTCTATGCATCTAAATTCGTGTAAAACAGCATTTATTCTTGTCTCCATTTGGTACTCAATTCATAAATTACTTGATTATAAACTCATAGTTTAGTAAAACATCTTTTTTTCTTTACCTCTCAAACAGGATAATTCAACAGTTAGATGTGTTTTTTGGGACTTTAATAGAAATGGTAAGTTCTTGATATATCACCCAAAATATCACGCTCTTTTAGCTATATTAGCTCATGTTAGTATAAAGAAATGCTGTTGTCAATAACAAAGCTGTTTTCTGTAACAGGTGGATATGGAGGCTGGTCATATGAAGGCTGCATAGTTAAAGAAAGTAGAGCAAATGAAACAGTCTGCTCATGCAACCACCTCACAAGCTTTGCAGTTTTGATGGTAATTATTTAAAAAATTGTGCGATACCCTGATTCAAGAAAACATTTAGGCATGTGTGATCTTAAACAGTGAGAATTTAGCAAGCACGTATCAACTATTAAATACCTGACTAGCTCCATTCATTTCAGTGTTAGTACATGCATGCATAAAATCAGTCATATGCTTAAACCGCTTGTTGAACTGGGGCCATGAGTTCCATTAAAGTCCAAATCAGTTAAGTGTTTTACTAAACTGCAGCTTTTACATTTAGGCGGTCTTTCTTCTGTAGGAAAGAAAAATTAGGATAAATCAAATTTAAAACAATATTTTAATCAAACATCACTTCACAGTTAGATTTTTTTTCAGTTTTTTTTTCACCTTTTATAAGATCTGTGATGAAAAGAACTGTTTCATTTTTTAATTGCAGAGGAAAAAGCGCATTTTGGTGGGGACTTTTTTCCCTTTAACAAGCATGCTCTTTGAACTTAACTTCTGTTTCCCTTTTAGAACTTGTATGGAAATACTCCTTTAAATCCCACACAAGAATTGGTACTGACTTTTATATCCTATATAGGCTGTGGCCTCTCTGCAATTTTTCTTTCTGTTACTCTTGTGACCTACATAGCCTTTGAGTAAGTATTTGTTGAACTAAGCTCCCATTGTTCTGTGCTTGTGATTGCTTGTAATGTTCGCTGCAGTGTCCTTTCCAGTAGTTACTGATTCTGGCTCAGTTAAGAATGCACAAATTTGTTCCCTTTACTAGGAAGGTGTTGATTCCGTCTTGCAGGAACGTTAATCTTGTAGACAAGTGAATGAATCATGAGGTTCTGTACAGTGACAAGTGAAGAAATAATACTCTTAAGTGTTTTACAACATACTATCTTAACAAAAGTGTGGAAGGATGTGTTTAAGATAAGATACAGCATACACAGTGCAGTCCATAATGATAGCATTTTACATGTATTTGTCTTGTGAAATGACATGTAATTATGGCATACTAACTTTCTTGATTGTTTGTCGGAACATTTTCTTAAGTTGATTGAGCCTTAGCTATTTGATCCTCCATACTGTGTTTTGTAAATCCTCCTAGAAGTTGCTTTTGGCACCCAATTACTCTCTCATTATCCTGTCATCAAAGAATTACTTGTTTCTGTCAAGGCTGTTGGATGCCCAGTAGAGTGCCTAATCTAGTTTAGCATTAAAGAACACTCACATTTTGGTTTTTGGAAGTATTCCAACACAGAGAAGCCTAACACAGAGTGTAAAAAAAATCACTGAATTAAAATATAAGAGTCCAAGCTGTGTTGTTTGTATTTATGGAAATCTTATTATTACAAACGTGTCATACAGACCTTTAATTTGTGAATCTTTATAACTCACCTTCTCTGTATAAATGCAATATACGAAGAATTATGTATGAATGAAAAACATATAAATAAATATTTTATTGTCATTCGTGCAATAAGGACTACAAGAGAGAAAATCAGCCTGGGATCCAAAGTAATGACAATTGATGTGATCTCACTAATTTGCTTTTTAGGAAAATCCGGAGAGACTACCCCTCCAAAATCCTTATTCAGCTGTGTGCTGCGTTACTTCTGCTCAACCTAGTTTTCCTCCTTGATTCATGGATTGCTTTGTATGATACACGAGGCTTGTGCATTGCAGTTGCTGTATTTCTTCATTATTTCCTGTTGGTTTCCTTCACTTGGATGGGCCTAGAAGCTTTTCATATGTATCTTGCCCTTGTGAAAGTCTTTAATACCTATGTACGGAAATACATCCTTAAATTTTGCATTGTTGGTTGGGGTATGTATTTTTTTTCACTTTTTGAAGCTAAATAGATATATCCTTTTACCAAATATTTCAGGGAATGTGACACTTAACTAAAAGTGAAAATGAAGCAGTCATTAAATGCCAATAACCTGTCAGTGACCACATATTCAGTATCAGTAAATCTGGTCCTGTATATTCTATTTTCTGAGGTATGCAACTTCCCCCTAGCTGCAGATTTTTTCAGATTGCAAGCTGAAAAAAGGCTGCTGCGATGCAAATGGATGAAGAATTTTCCTTGGACAAGTGTAATAGAGCTGATTTTGAATGTGCTCACTTTCATTTCCATCTTCCAGACAGATGGCATCAGTTCTGTTTGGAAAATAAATGCCATCACGTATATATATTCTGTTTCTGGAATAGCACTGTTTCTACCAAAAAGCAGCAAAGCCCCCCTAACTGGTTAAAGAATGAAGAGATTCTGGACCTGATTTTCCTCTCTAGCCCACTTGAGTAAACATGAGTGAAGGCACTAAAATCAATAGAATTGTGTTTCTTTAAACAGATGTAAGTGGGAAGAAAATCAATGTACTGTGTTTGGTGTTTTAAGGTCTTTGTTACCATACACATACCTGAGTAGATTACCTTAGGCTGTAAGTAAAATAACTGGATTAAATCATATGATATTTGTTGCCTTCTTCAGAAAGGTTTAAAGCCAGCTGTGGAGGAGAACATTTGTTTCTTTGCAAGTTATTCTCCTGAGCACAGTTTGAATGCCCCAATTTTTAGATTTCTTTGGACAGCTAATAATCAACAGAATTCAACAGAAGTTCATAAACTGGTTGTAGAATTCACAGAAAAATACAGTAGTTTCAAGTCATCTTAATACTGTCATTGTGTCATGATTTTCACTTACATGTTTGCTCATAATCTTTTAGGGGTACCAGCAGTAGTTGTGGCCATTGTGTTGGCAGTGTCACCGGATAATTATGGGCTTATATCCACTGGAACATTTTCAAACAACAGACCAGATGAATTGTAAGTAAAAGGGTAGCTTTTTCTTTTCTGAGTCCTACCAAATTGCTTTTCTTTGAAATAAAGGTGGTGGAGAGAAGAAAGCAATGAGAGCTTTGAAATGGTATGGCTCTACAGTATGTCACATGCTTTGTGGTAACTGCTGACGTGAATATTCTTACTCTTTGGCAAAAAAGAATACTTTTTACTAAAGAGGTAAAATTGGTTTGCATTTATAACAAAATACAGCTTTATCTCACATTCGTTTTACTTCTGTTACTTACAATGGCTGACAGACTTTGTTCTTGTGTTCTAGCTGCTGGATTAAAAGTAGAATAGCCTTCTATATTACTGCTGTGGGATACTTTTGCGTGATATTTCTGATCAATATCAGCATGTTCATTGTTGTGCTGATCCAGCTCTGTCGCATCAAAAAGAAAAAACAGCTTGGCACTCAGAGAAAAACCAGTATTCAAGACCTCAGGAGTGTTGCTGGTCTCACGTTTTTGTTGGGAATTACTTGGGGATTTGCCTTCTTCACAGTAAATGAGATCTTTACATATCTCTTTACCATTTTCAACACTTTGCAAGGTAAGTTTATCCTTCATGCCATAGCCTGTTGTGTACAATATAATGAACAAAGAATTTTAAAAGGACGCTTTATTCAACAGCAAAGATGTAATTTTGGTGCATTCTTTAATGTTAATTCAATTAGAGATGATACTGCTTCTCTCTAATCATATATAATATAATAATATTAGATTAATATAATATATAATATGTATATACTACATATAGTATAACAATATTATAATGATATGTAATATGACAGGAAAGCAATCTTCTATTTATAACATATTTATATCTATAAATATTAGAATTTTATAAATGTATGCAAACCAGACACCACTGGAAGTGACTGTCTTTTTCTCGTCAATGGATTAATTGTAAATACTCAGTTACTATAAGTGTTCACATTAACGTAGTGAAAATTGTATTATTTCTCAGCTTACCACTCTAAGGCTTAGGTGTGAAGTCAGACATTCATCAAAGGGCCATTGAGACAGGCAGGGCTGCAGCATCTTCAAGTGAGCTGAGAATGGTATTTAGTACTGAAGTAGCCAAGCAGTTCCAAGCTTGGGCTTCACAACTACAAACTACTGGTGCCATGCACCAGAATGCCAAAGGCAGCTAATTAAGAGCGGTGCACCACATGCTCTTGTCACCTGCATAGACTAGGGGCCTTCGTGATACTGACTTTCGGGGCCTCAAGCCCACAAACAGGCTGTTTATCCAGGCACTTGTGCTCTGGGATGTCTGTTTCTGCGCCTCAGATGTTCTTGAGTAGGAGAGAGTCCTTAGGCACGCAGCTTGGCAAAGGCAGGGATGCTACCGCACATATCCAAAAGCAGAGTTTCAGGTACTGTAGAAGCTTTCACGTAGAACTGTAGGCACCTACGGTACCTCAGGCACCTGCACGTTCCTGAATTGTCCTACTCAAGTTAGGATCCAATACTTCTGCTTAAATGGCACTTCAGTTGCTTAGAAGACTGGCTGGCTGGTTTTCCAGAGAGATTAGAGCAATTAAAATGGCAGTTCAGTGTATATGCCTCCCTCCTATTTGATACACTGATTTTTGTGGATCTTACTATTTGACTACTTGAGGGATTGAACCCGTATCTCCCCAGCCCTTGTACAGACTTGTGTGGACCTAACGCAAGACTGTAGATTCCATGTGATTGCAGGGTAATCTGTTATGTGAGCCTAAGTCCTACTCTTACTCAGCTTGAAGTTAGATACTGAGTAAACCTTGATACTAAAAGTAATAAAGGCAAATAAATCCAATTGACCTAATTAACCTTATGCCAGTGTTCCAAAATAATATTTGAAAATGGAACAGAAGCTTTTGAATAGAGCAACACTTAATTACCTTTAAAAATTTGTCCTGAAAGCCAAAGTTAAGAAAGCTACTAAGCAACATAAAGATGTAAATAATCTCTCACAGTGGGATTTTAAAAAACACATATATGCTGAAATGGTTTTAAAGCAGTGCAAGTATAATGTGCATGTGAATCTGCTTTTGCCAGTCTGAACATTTATTTTATTTTATTATTTTATTTTAATTTAATTTAATTTTATTTTATTTTTCATTCACTATAAACCTAAGAAATTTGTTCTCAGGGCATGTTGCAGCTGTAAAATTGTGCAAAGACTGAGTGCCACACTTCTTAAAAGGGGAAACTTTTATAAGTAGGGAGACTTAAGTCCCACCCTGTGTCAGTAGGAGTGAATGAGAAGCAGATAATGAACCTGTAATGTGGCAATTGTTATTTTAGTTATGAGTTGCTTTCTTTGTGTAGACATTTAAAATAACGTAATTATGATTTTGTGGACAATTAATAGCTTCCATGTAACTTAGAGTTTGTGGAAAGTTCAATAAGGCTGCTCTAGGGGGCTGGCAATCCAAAAGCTTTTTCTGTAGGGTTAGTGGTTCTGTTACAGCTGTTGGTAGTAACAGGTTAGCTGTTAATGATATATGGGACAGTGTTACAAGGTGTGCTGAGAGCTGTGTAGCCTGACAGCGTACTGTCATACCCTCTGTTTGACATTGTTTAGACTTCTGTACCAAAAGGCTTCAGTTAGGTTCAGGATCCACAGAATTTTTCCCTTCTTATTTGAAAGTATGAAACTCTGTGGATTTTGGTTACATTTATTCTTCTTCCATTTGTGTGTATGATACTATCATCTAAGTACAAGGGAAAAATATTCTTAAGTGTTGAGAGTTGTGAACTTTTTCACCAAAGAAAGGTGTCATTACTTCTGATTAGAACTTAAAAACAACAAACAAAAGGAAATCATTTGCATATAATACATATTAATACATTATTTATTAAGAAGTAGCAAAAATCTATTTTGAAACATTCTCTGATATTTATCACTTTGCAGGGTTCTTCATTTTTATCTTCTATTGTGTAACAAAGGAAAATGTTCGTAAACAGTGGAGAAGATACCTTTGTTGTGGGAAATTCAGGCTAGCTGAAAACTCTGGTAATTATGAAAACTTTTTTTTTTTTTTTTACCTCCGAATGCTTGTGCTCAGTGTTAAGTCCCTAGCATTTTTTTATACATATTTTTATTATTATCGAATAAACCATATTGCTGTAGTTCCAGGCCTAATTTATTACCTTAGGTGTAATAAACGTCTAAAACTATCCTCTTTAAAGGTTGCAGTTTATTCAGTTTTTACATGCTGTTGCATTAAGCTGTTAACTGCAGTGGACCTCTTCCAGGGTCTATAGGTATGCCTTTGCAGAAGACCACTGATTGCGATTAGGAACCATAAGATTTGTTCTAGCTTCTGAGTCACATGTAGTGTGGTCAGTGACTTCAACAAAAGCAAGATGAAGAATAGTTTCAACCAAAAAACCTATAAATGGGTTTGTGGTATTTTGTTATTCAGTACTTGACTTGTTAAAGCTATGTACTTTTCATACACATTAACTCAGAGGGTTGACTGTACGTTAGTTACTGGCATCTTTGATCTGGTCTACAGTCATAAAACTATGACTGCTTGCTTGCTGAATTGAAGAAAATGACAAAGAGGAAAAAGGAACTATGTACAAATAATTTTAACCATCAAGAATCATGAAATTCTTAAGAGAATATTATTCTGACTGTAATACTGTGGGGAGAGTTGGGAAAGCCTTGCTGTTATTTTATTTCATTTGCATTATTAGCTATATTTTTATATTTTGCTTTTATGGGTTGCACTACTTTCTGTAACATGTATCTGCCGTAGACTGGAGTAGAACTGCTACTAATGGTTTAAAGAAGCAGACTGTAAATCAAGGAGTATCCAGTTCTTCCAATTCCTTACAATCAAACAGTAACTCCACTAATTCTACAACACTGCTAATGAACAATGATTATTCAGTGCATGCAAATGGCAATGGTATGTATAATGCAAAATGGTATTTCTCAAACTATTTTCCTTCTTTTTTTAAAACAACAGCTTTATGCTCTGTTATGCTAATGTAAAGTGAATTGCTGACCAAATATTATTCCTAAATAGAGGATCAAAATATTCAGGATGTCATCACAAATAATACCACACATGCATTTTAGGGCTATACACAAAATTTTGAAATAACCATTTCTCCTACTCAGTATGAACTGCTGATTTATATATTGAATTGTAGGTAACATTCATTATTAGAGCAAGTACTGATCAAAAGCTGCTGTTAACAACTTTCTTGTCACCTGAAGATATTACTATAAACTTTAAGCATGTTTTGAAACAGTTTGTGTTTTAAACCATATTAAAATAAACATTGTCTGGAGAAGAAAGAAATTTAAGACAACCAGTGAAGATAGCTTAAAAGTATGAAAGGAATCATGTAGAAGGTAATGTGAGGAAGAAATTCTGCCAACATTAATGGAAAACTCACATGGAAGCTTCTTATTGAGGAGAGAAGAGGAGAAAATGGAGACTATAAAGTTGCCTTAGTGAAGAGACCATTGCTGAGAGGGCTGCCTTGCTGTTGGCCACAGAGTAAGCATTAAAACTGAACTGCTCTATATCTCTTTATTTCCCTTGGGTACTTCTATGGATACCTTTCCCTAACAGAGATGTATCTTTATGTTGCAGGAAACAACTTTTCAAAAGTAAAACTTTCCATCTTTCCCATTCTAACACAGTACTGTCCTCTGAAGTGTTACCCTCTGCTTGATTCCTGAGAAGTGGAAAGGCAAGTGCATGTAGCACTCCAATCTGTGGCTCGTCTACTGAGAAAATTAGATATAAATCTCCACTGAATACACTCATTAAAAAATGAACTTTTTGCAGCACACACAATCTAAAATAAAGCATGATTACTGCTGCTGATTTGAGCTCTCAGTATAGATACTCACTTTTCCAAAGAGAAAAATAATTTTGTAATGTAGAAAAGCCTAAGCTGAGCAAACCTTACAGGACATCAGTCCTGTGTGCCTAGTTTATTTCTCCCAGTTGATCAAGAATTGAGGCTAAGAAGCCAAGCTACCAGCTGCGTTGTTTAGTCTGAAGTTGTAGAACAAGCACATAGTGGCTGTGTTGTCCTCATTTCCGGGCACATTCTGTTAGAAGAAACAGATAATCGACTGGAAAATACAATAATCGCTCAGATGTACAAAATAAAAGCTATGGAATTCGTATGTGCTGCCCCTTTATGTGTTATTGTCCATTTGGATGTGTGAACTGCATAATGTAAAGAAATCACAAGACTTCAAGAAATGTTCCTTTAATGGCATTTGGACATGCCCTGAATAGCTTTACAAATTAATTGAGCTTGTAAAATTAGTTCCTTTTTTTGTCATGCCCTTATAAAACCTCCTCTGTTTGCATACCACATGATACAATAGAATTATCATACTTTGTATCTAACAAACCAGTTCACAGACAAAAAACAAAGCAATAACTCTTACTGTCATCAAATACAAATCAAGGCAATATTTATAGAGGGAAGTAATACCTTTCGAAAAGATAAATTTTCAGGAACAAAAGCCTGCATGTCTTGGAGGGTATATTAGTTACTCTAATATTTATAGTTACATAGTTATAGCTGTGTTAATTACTCTAATATAAAGATATCACTTCTCCCTACATTTGCTATGCTTATACCTTTGCACCATCACAGCTACAAAAGCATTTTAACTACTTTGCTTAACAGAAAGAAGGGTAGAACTTGTGTTTTGCAGCAACTGTGCGGATGGTCCTGTTGTGGCTTTCCAGAACAAGTTGTTATGATTTGGGTGGTACTTTGGAATGAGATGCAAAACTGATCGTTTAAATAGTTGAGCAGTCCTAATCTTGTGTCATGTGCTCCTGTTCTGTCTAATACCAGGCTATAAAAATTCATGGTTTATTCAAATGTTTAGATTTTCCAGTGTGAGGGTCTGTGTATGTGTTGACCCAAGAGCTTCTCAGACACATGCAGATGAAAGAACTTGGAGTGCTGCAATATACACGAAGGTCTCCAAGATAACCCACCTCATCTCCACTTATATTTTATATAAGAATGCTGTGTTGAGTGTTTTGAATGCTGTGAACCCTGTACCACATCTTCCATTCATATCAAAAGGGCTGCATGATACAAACCAACATAGTTTGACCAAAAGATTCCTTCTTTTTAATGAACTTCCAGGTCTTTAGGACTTCCAGGAAGAAGTCTATACTGATGCTTGCATAGACGTGGTCCTCCTGGGAAAGCTCTTTGAGACAATTCCTTACACTTACATCTCCCAAACACGGGGCAGTTGTATCTGGGAAGAGCTGGACAAATGCCCCCAAAAGTAACTGCAAGGTTAGATAGGTTAGGCTGGTGTTAGATAAGAACATAGGACCTTCTAATTTGTTGTGCCTGATCCCCTGCTCTCACAGCTAGGAATGTACAATAACACTGCAATATTTTATTAAAAAAAAAAAGCATGCTGCAAAACGAAAGCACTCTTGAAAATGAGACCCATGTCATAAGTGTATTAAGCTGTAAGCACTTACGGTTTTGGCCTCACTACTTCCACGGAAATGCCGTTCCAGACAGAATTGAATGACTTGCCATGGTAAGTTTGGGATGTCTATACAGCCTGTGGCTTTGCTTGCCTGATGGATTGTGTAACTTGATCTTTTCATGACATACTAACATTGCTTGTTTTCTGTTCTTCTCTGACAGGTTTTCATGTTTGGGAAACTCCCGTTAGGTTCACATGGCTGAACCTGCAGATTCTGTGCCTGAGGAACAGAACTAACCTTTCTGAATTTGTTCGTAGAATAGCCTTATTTTCTCTGCAGATTCTGCCCTAGCAATAGGGCTTAGCTATTTTGAACATCTAAAATAAATCAACTGCAATCAGGCAGGGGGTGAAACCCTTACAAATGTACAATTACAGTGTCAGCAAGGATGGTATTTTCTGTCCTTTCACTCTTTACATGATTTGAATTGATTAACAAAGCTCTTCTGCTTATCTTACCCTGTTTACATTTGTACATGTTTTAGTGCTTGATGGCGTTTTACCTTCAACTTTATATTTAAAAGGTTTTGCATACTCTGGGGGGGGATTGCTTCCTTTTTGCAGGTCCGGTGGCAGCTCAGTAGTTTAGCATGGAGCTGAAACTTTTTTTTGACAGCCATCTCTGCAAACCCACTCCCTTAAACTCCCATCCTGAGATATTCAGGCTTAGTCATATGCATTGTATTTTCAAAATGATAGTAAACTTTGTCAGCTAGAAATACATGTTCACATTTCCTATTTAAAAAAATGCTGGCTCTCATTCCAAAGTAAAGCTTCCAAATGAGGTTTTGATATAGCTCATGCACTGACATCTGCTTGAGTCAGTAAGAAAACTGCTCAAAGGTATATGGTCTGCCTAAAGTGAGGTATTAGTCCCTAGAGGAACTGGTTGAGTAGACTGATACATAAACCTGTGTGCTTGGGGGCTCTACCCCAAGCAAAAAGAGAGAAGGCAAGTCTAGCCTAGTCTCTGCAAAACCCTTTCTGCAGGAGGGATTAAGTGCAGAGGAGAGAGGTCGCCTAATACTCTGCCTCTGGTGACCTCAACAAGAAATAGTTAAAGAGGATCCTATAATGCAGTTTTGCCCCTCCTGGATGGGTTGTTCAGAAGGCTGAAGTCATGAGAGGGTGAAAGGGGAACGCAGACCCATAGCAAGATTCTGCTCCAGAATACCTGAAATATTTGATGGACTGAGTCCAGATCTACTAGAGGGAGGATCAGATTTCTGTCCTTGTCATGAGTCTTCTTTCACTGCCTAGAGGTTTCCTACCAATATTTTTGGTCTTCCCGAAGGCATAAACTGCAAGCAGTTTCTACATTCGCTGTCTTTTCAGCAAATTTAACACTAGGCAACAGTGATGGTGTTTGCGTGTGCAGTATTGTGAATATTAACACAAGTAGCAAACTTGGATGTTTTATCTTTTTATTAATGCTGTTTCTAGTATAAATTATAGGTCTGCATCTGTGTTTGTGAACTCATTTCTCAGTAGTGTTTAACAAAGTGATTCCCTCTCTAAAGTAATTTTAGTTCTGGTTTTTGTTTCCCCATCATGATGCTCCTTACAAGTTACCCCCACTCAGCCTTAGATGGCAAAAACGTTTATTAACACAGTTCTTGTGGTTTCCTAATAAAATGTACAGATAAAAACTTTAATTATATATATTCCATTTTCTTTTGATTTAAAACATGGTAGTTTTGAAGTATTAATGAACTCTGAAAATCAATTGTGAATGGAATATGTAACAGAACTCTTAAAAGACCTAGGTATTAGTAGATTTGTATATATGCTATCAGTATCCTGGTAAATCTTTTAAACTGGCCTACTTTGCAAAAGAAATAAAAAGGAAAATCTGCTCTGCATTTGCACAAATACTTACAATAAAAAAAGTTAATTCTCAACAAAAATATCTAGAATGCGAAGCATGGAGATATGAGTAATTTAAGCATTTTGGGAGTTGGTGTTCCATTTCTTTAACAGGCTGCGATCAGCACTGGTATTACATGTGTTCACTGTAGATTCACCGAAATATGGAAGATGCTCAATCCAACAATCATTGGATTTAGGCCATATTCTAATTATCATCCAGGAATAAATGCTGCAAGTTTAGTGCATTTCAAAGGGAGAAAATATCCTTGTTTTCTCCAGCACTTTCATGTTTCAAATACAAGGCAAACCTGAAAACATTTTTAACTTAACTTTAATGCAGAACTAGAGAGAGAAGTATTTGGCGTCTTACGTAATGAGATTTATTCCAAGTCAAAGTCTCCCAAATTCAGAGAAATGCGACCTTCACTGTTTAAAATAAAAGATATAATCTTACTGTGTGTACAATGTGTTATTATCTCCCAAATCTTACTGATTTCATACAGAAAACCCTGTACAGAAAAATCCCCATTCTGAAATTGTTGCAGGAATACAACTAGAGTGCATGTACTCTGTATACTGACTGCAAAAGCATGGGGGACTTGATTCTGAGCTTTCTGACAGGGGATGCATTTTTGTTTCGACAGGCCATCTTTCCAGTGAGAAGAATGGTGTTTCATTCAATGTACAGAATGGTGATGTGTGTCTCCGTGACTTCTCAGGCAAACAAATTGTATTTCAAGAAAAGGATGATACAGGCAGTCAAAAAAGCCGTATCTCGCTCAGAAGGACTTCCAAAAGGGGAAGCCTAAGTTTTACTGAGAAAATGTGATTTCCTTTTAAACAGTACATTGTTCTACAGTATGAAGTACAGATTTACTTTAACAGTTTTACATAATGTGAGAAGACCAGAAACTGATTTTATTTAATATACGGTACTGGAACTTCAAGGCAGTCATGTAATGGATTGACAAGGACAATTATTGAAAAGGAAAGGAAGAGGAAAGGGAAGGGAAGAAAAGAAGAAAAGAAAAGAGAAGAAGAAAAGAAAAGAAAAAAGGAAAAGGAAAAGAAAAGAAAAAAGAAAAAAGAAAAGAAAGCTGCTATTTAACAAGGTACTTCAGATGTCGAATTACAGCTGGCACATTTCCATTTTGATTCTTCATTGGAGGGTTTTGGGGGGTTTTTTACATTTAAAGGAAAGTTTTGTTTAGACTTTTTTCAGTACAACTGAGTTAGTTTATCTAGATATAGTACACAGTAGTATTGTATAAATGTAGGAAATTACAACCTATGCATACAAATGATGTTATCTTTAAAAATGTTAGCTACACTGTCAGCTTCAACTTTTTGTAGGTTATGGTTGCATACTCTGTAGTGCTGTACATAAGCAGAAAAATATCTACCTTTAAGCATCTTAATGATACTTTTATATTTATTTCTTGTAATATAAATTTAAATATTCCTTTGTATAGAAAAATAATTGGTATTTTGTTTTAACTTTTATTGTAGTTTGCAGGTGCCTTTAATTGAAATAATTAACTGATACAGAAGCTAATTTGTTCAGTAAGTGAAATCACTTACAGTGGTTTAAATATGTTCACTAGATACGGAACTGTAGGTATGAACACGATCAGTCTTGAACTTTAGTGGCCTCTTACTGCAATATGGAGGGATAGAAGCTGGGTATCATCACAGCAGAGTGCCAAGAGCAAGGGAGTGATAGAGTAGATGTTAGGTTATTGAATACACCTAAGTTATGTTAGTGGCTTGACTAAGTCAATAGGAATTTTTGTCATTGATTTCAGCTAGGTCAGTATTTTATCTTGAGTGGTTGTTACAGAAATTAAACACACTGCCATTTCTCATCTGCAGTGATTAACTAGACTAGTGTTATTTTTTAAAGAAAAAAAATTACAGGAGATAAATGCTAGCTGCTATATTTAGTAGCCAAGCAAATGGTTGGTTTTGTTGTATGGTTGCTTTTTTCAGGGGCAGCTCATGAGCATTAATGAATATTTCTGCTTGTACTTGGGTCCTTGCTTGGCCAACCAAATTCTGAGGCCCTAGCTCAGTAAATTCCCAAAGCAAAATTTCATTCCCTTTGTGGAATTTGCCCCCAAAAGGAGGGCTGGATTTTGACTCTTTATGCACAACAGTAGGTAGAGCACATACGATGTTGTGAAGATTCTTCTTGAACAGAAATCAGCTTTGAGACATTAGTGAGCACTGGTTGCACATGGCCCTGACACAGTTGGGCAGCTCTCAATGTTTTTTTTCTCCTTGTGTTCCTGGACAAAGATTGAACACTCCTGGAGCTCTTACGTATGGGAGCAAGAGCTAGAACAAGTCAGTGTTACACTGCAGTGTGCCAGACCCTGTAAAGGGGATTATTTGAGGCAGACGCATGCTGGAAGGTAGCAAGTGCTTGGCTTTCCCAGAGGACTCAGTAGGAGCCCTGGAAACACTGTTCTCAGCAGAAAGCATCAGTTAAACACCTCCTATCTGGGTCTCTGTTGTAGTTCGGCAATTGAACCTCTGAAGCACTCAAACCCTCTTGTGGTTCTATATGTAATGTATGGTTCTTTTGGTCACCTATGTCAGACTACTCTGAATATGCTTTTAAAGTGAGAATTTCAAGTATTTGTAGTGTTTATCCACAAGGTTTTAACTACATGTTAAAAAAGATGGTACTGGAATGGTAGTGGTTGGAGTACATTTCTGTGAATGCTTTAACTTTTTGGCTAATTGCCTTTGCACTGTTTCTTGTAAATTTATTTAATGTTCTTGTATTTATATTTTCAATTGTAAAAAATAATAAATTTATAGCAAGTATAACACATAAATAAACATTCTCTTTAAGATAAATGTGTTGTTATAGTGGGCTGTTTTACAACCCTTCAGATGGTATGAGCTGGAGAATGTAATCGCTTGGAGATAATGCTGACCTGGCCCTTGCATTTATTTTTTTCCACACCATACTGTATCTTTCATGATTCTAGCAGCTGTGTTTTTAGCAGAAGGAAGTTTGACATAAGTCTGTCCAGTCAGTGCTTGCCCTGAAGTCTGCTGAAGCTTTTCCACAAGACTGCTATGAGCAAAAGCACATAGCTGAGTTTGGCTTCAGTATGCTAAAACACATATTGCACTCTTGCTGAACTGCTTGCAGTCTTCCTTTGTTTTTATTTTTGCACCCCATCACATGCTAGGATTTTTTAATCATTTTTATTCAATTTATCCCTAGGGGAAAGGAGCCTTTTCTTACTTTGCCACTTACAAGCATGCACACCTTATTGTAAAATTTGCACCCTCGGCAGTATATTATTTTAGCTCAGTGAATGGTCACCATCATAAACTATAGTTTTATAGCAGCTTTTCATCTGAATTCACAGAATCAGAATCACAGAATCGCAGAATCACTGAGGTTGAAAGGGACCTCTGGAGATCGTCTAGTCCAACCCCCCTGCTCAAGCAGGGTCACCTAGAGCACATTGCACAGGATTGCATCCAGGCATGTTTTGAATATCTCCAGAGAAGGAGACTCCACAACCTCTCGGGGCAACCTGTTCCAGTGCTCTGTCACCCTCACAGTGAAAAAGTTTTTCCTCATGTTCAGATGGAACTTCCTGTGTTTCAGTTTGTGCCCGTTGCCTCGCGTCCTGTCGCTCGGCACCACTGAAAAGAGTCTGGTCCCATCCTCTCGACACCCTCCCTTCAGATACTTGTACACATTAATAAGATCTCCTCTCAGCCTTCTCTTCTCCAAGCTAAACAGGCCCAGCTCTCTCAGTCTTTCCTCCTAAGAGAGATGCTCCAGTCCCCTAATCATCTTTGTAGCCCTTCGCTGGACTTGCTCCAGTAGTGCCACATCCCTCTTGTACTGGGGAGCCCAGAACTGGACGCAGCACTCCAGATGTGGCCTCACCAGGGCTGAGTAGAGGGGGAGAATCACCTCCCTCGACCTGCTGGCAACACTCTTCCTGATGCACCCCAGGATACCATTGGCCTTCTTGGCCACAAGGGCACATTGCTGCCTCATGCTTAACTTGGTGTCCAGCGGCACTCCCAGGTCCTTCTCCGCAGAGCTGCTCTCCAGCAGGTCAACCCCCAACCTGTCCTGGTGCATGGGGTTATTCCTCCCCAGGTGCAGGACCCTGCACTTGCCTTTATTGAACTTCATGAGGTTCCTCTCCGCCCACCTCTCCAGCCTGTCCAGGTCTCTCTGAATGGCAGCACAGCCCTCTGGTGTATCGGCCACTCCTCCCAGTTTGGTATCGTTGGCAAACTTGCTGAGGGTGCACTCTGTGCCTTCATCCAGGTCATTGATGAAGAAGTTGAACAAGACTGGACCCAGTACTGACCCCTGGGGGACACCGCTAGCTACAGGCCTCCAGCTAGACTGCGCCACTGATCACAACTCTCTGAGCTCTGCCATTCAGCCAGTTCTCCATCCACCTCACTGTCCACTCATCTAAACCACACTTCCTGAGCTTGTCTATGAGGATGCTATGGGAGACAGTGTCAAAAGCCTTGCTGAAGTCAAGGTAGACAACATCCACTGCTCTCCCCTCATCTACCCAGACAGTCATTCCATCAGAGAAGGCTGTCAGATTGGTTAGGCATGATTTCCCCTTGGTGAAGCCATGCTGACTACTCCTGATCACCTTCTTGTCCTCCACATGCTTGGAGATGGCTTCCAGGATGAGCTGCTCCATCACCTTTCCAGGGATGGAGGTGAGGCTGACTGGCCTGTAGTTCCCTGGGTCCTCCTTCTTGCCCTTTTTGAAGACTGGGGTGACATTGGCTTTCTTCCAGTCCTCAGGCACCTCTCCTGTTCTCCAGGACCTTTCAAAGATGATGGAGAGTGGCTTAGCAATGACATCCGCCAGCTCCCTCAGCACTCGTGGGTGCATCCCATCAGGTCCCATGGATTTGTGGGTGTCAAGTTTGCTTAAATGATCTCTAACCCGATCCTCCTCGACCAAGGGAAAGTCTTCCTTTCTCCAGACTTTCTCTCTTGCCTCCAGGGTCTGGGGTTCCTGAGGGCTGGCCTGGGCAGTAAAGACTGAAGCAAAGAAGGCATTCAGTAACTCTGCCTTCTTCTGGTTGAGTTTTGCCAGGAGCTCCTTGCTCATCCATGCAGGTCTTTGCCAACAGGTTGGCCAACCTGGTAAGGAGGGCTTTAAACTAGGAAAGATGGGGGAAGGGGAGAGTTATAGTGACAGGGTAGTTGGCAAAAGACTGCTCAAGTCAGGATGCCTCCAACAGGTGAATGCAGCCAGGGAAGTGCGCATGGGATGTGGCTATGGAGGACCCTCTTTTACCCCTCCTGGGAAACCTGCATGCTCGATCACCTCCCTGAAATGCCTGTACACCAATGCACGCAGCTTGGGGAACAAACAGGAAGAACCAGAGATATGTGTGCGGTCGCAGGGCCATGATCTCATTGCCATTACAGAGACATGGTGGGATAGCTCTCATGACTGGAGTGCTGTCATGGATGGCTATGTGCTTTTTAGGAAAGACAGGCCAGGAAAGCGAGGTGGTGGAGTTGCTCTTTATGTGAGAGAGCAACTGGAATGTATGGAGCTGTGCCTAGGGGTGGATGAAGAGCGAGTCGAGAGCTTATGGGTAAGGATCAAAGGGCAGGCTAGCATGGGTGACACTGTTGTGGGTGTTTACTACAGGCCACCTGATCAGGATGAGGAAGTCGATGAGGCCTTCTACAGACAGCTGGAAGTAGCCTCACGATCCCAGGCCCTGGTTCTCATGGGGGACTTCAACCACCCCGATATCTGCTGGAAAGACAACACAGCTAGGCACAAACAGTCCTGGAGGTTCCTGCAGAGCATTGGTGACAGCTTCTTGACACAGGTGGTGGAGGAGCCAACAAGGAGAGGTGTGCTGCTGGACCTCGTACTAACAAACAAAGAAGGACTGGTTGAAGATGTGAAGGTCGGGGGCAGCCTTGGCTGCAGTGACCATGAGATGGTGGAGTTCAGGATGCTGCGAGGAGGCAGCAGGGCACCAAGTAGGATCGCAACCCTGGACTTGAGGAGAGCAAACTTTGGCCTCTTCAGGGACCTACTTGGAGGAATCCCATGGGTTAGGGCCCTAGAAGGAAGGAGTGTTCAAGAGAGCTGGTTAATATTCAAACATCACTTCCTCCAGGCTCAAGAGCAGTGCATCCCTATGAGTAGGAAGTCAAGCAAAGGAGGCAGGAGACCTGCATGGATGAGCAAGGAGCTCCTGGCAAAGCTCAACCAGAAGGAGGAAGTCTACAGAAAGTGGAAAGGGGGACAGGCCACTTGGGAGGAATATAGGAATGTTGTCAGAGTATGCAGGGATGCGACGAGGAAGGCTAAGGCCCGTTTGGAATTAAATCTGGCAAGAGATGTCAAGGACAACAAGAAGGGCTTCTTCAAATACATCAGCAGCAAGAGGAAGACTAGGGAAAATGTGGGCCCTTTGCTGAATGGGGTGGGTGCCCTGGTGACGAAGGATGCAGAGAAGGCAGAGTTACTGAATGCCTTCTTTGCTTCAGTCTTGACTGCTCAGGCCAGCCCTCAGGAGCCCCAGATCCTGGAGGCAAGAGAGAAAGTCTGGAGAGAGGAAGACTTTCCCTTGGTGGAGGAGGAGTGGGTTAGAGATCATTTAAGCAAACTTGACACCCACAAATCCATGGGACCTGATGGGATGCACCCACGAGTGCTGAGGGAGCTGGCGGACATTATTGCTAAGCCACTCTCCATCATCTTTGAAAGGTCCTGGAGAACAGGAGAGGTGCCTGAGGACTGGAAGAAAGCCAATGTCATCCCAGTCTTCAAAAAGGGCAAGAAGGAGGACCCAGGGAACTACAGGCCAGTCAGCCTCACCTGCATCCCTGGAAAGGTGATGGAGCAGCTCATCCTGGAAGCCATCTCCAAGCATGTGGAGGACAAGAAGGTGATCAGGAGTAGTCAGCATGGCTTCACCAAGGGGAAATCATGCCTAACCAATCTGATAGCCTTCTCTGATGGAATGACTGTCTGGGTAGATGAGGGGAGAGCAGTGGATGTTGTCTACCTTGACTTCAGCAAGGCTTTTGACACTGTCTCCCATAGCATCCTCATAGACAAGCTCAGGAAGTGTGGTTTAGATGAGTGGACAGTGAGGTGGATGGAGAACTGGCTGAATGGCAGAGCTCAGAGAGTTGTGATCAGTGGCGCAGTCTAGCTGGAGGCCTGTAGCTAGCGGTGTCTCCCAGGGGTCAGTACTGGGTCCAGTCTTGTTCAACTTCTTCATCAATGACCTGAATGAAGGGACAGAGTGCACCCTCAGCAAGTTTGCTGACGATACAAAACTGGGAGGAGTGGCTGATACACCAGAGGGCTGTGCTGCCATTCAAAGAGACTTGGACAGGCTGGAGAGGTGGGCAGAGAGGAACCTCCTGAAGTTCAACAAAGGCAAGTGCAGGGTCCTGCACCTGGGGAGGAATAACCCCATGCACCAGGACAGGTTGGGGGTTGACCTGCTGGAGAGCAGCTCTGCGGAGAAGGACCTGGGAGTGCCGCTGGACACCAAGTTAAGCATGAGGCAGCAATGTGCCCTTGTGGCCAAGAAGGCCAATGGTATCCTGGGGTGCATCAGGAAGAGTGTTGCCAGCAGGTCAAGGGAGGTTATTCTCCCCCTCTACTCAGCCCTGGTGAGGCCCCATCTGGAGTACTGCGTCCAGTTCTGGGCTCCCCAGGACAAGAGGGATGTGGCACTACTGGAGCAAGTCCAGCGAAGGGCTACAAAGATGATTAGGGGACTGGAGCATCTCTCTTAGGAGGAAAGACTGAGAGAGCTGGGCCTGTTTAGCTTGGAGAAGAGAAGGCTGAGAGGAGATCCTATCAATGTGTACAAGTATCTGAAGGGAGGGTGTCGAGAGGATGGGACCAGACTCTTTTCAGTGGTGCCGAGCGACAGGACGCGAGGCAACGGGCACAAACTGAAACACAGGAAGTTCCATCTGAACATGAGGAAAAACTTTTTCACTGTGAGGGTGACAGAGCACTGGAACAGGTTGCCCAGAGAGGTTGTGGAGTCTCCTTCTCTGGAGATATTCAAAACGCGTCTGGATGCAATCCTGTGCAATGTGCTCTAGGTGACCCTGCTTGAGCAGGGGGGTTGGACTAGATGATCTCCAGAGGTCCCTTCCAACCTCAGCGATTCTGTGATTCTGTCTCCTGCCTCCTTTGCTTGACTTCCTACTCATAGGGATGCACCGCTCTTGAGCTTGCATGAAGTGATGTTTGAATAGTAACCAGCTCTCTTGAACACTCCTTCCTTCTAGGGCCCTAACCCATGGGATTCCTCCAAGTAGGTCCCTGAAGAGGCCAAAGTTTGCTCTCCTCAAGTCCAGGGTTGCGATCCTACTTGGTGCCCTGCTGCCTCCTCGCAGCATCCTGAACTCCACCATCTCATGGTCACTGCAGCCAAGGCTGCCCCCGACCTTCACATCTTCAACCAGTCCTTCTTTGTTTGTTAGTACGAGGTCCAGCAGCACACCTCTCCTTGTTGGCTCCTCCACCACCTGTGTCAAGAAGCTGTCACCAATGCTCTGCAGGAACCTCTGGGACTGTTTGAGCCTAGCTGTGTTGTCTTTCCAGCAGATATCGGGGTGGTTGAAGTCCCCCATGAGAACCAGGGCCTGGGATCGTGAGGCTACTTCCAGCTGTCTGTAGAAGGCCTCATCGACTTCCTCTTCCTGATTATCTCAACCTCCTTCCTAGGGAAAATATTTTAAAAGGTATGTGATTAAACAAGTTAGCATGATGTGATTGACATGACTGTGCAGGTATTTTGCTTCCAGTCCCTGGTAGTTCATTTAAAGCTTAGCAAATTGAAGCAATATTATGGTCTAAAGAATACATATCCTATGTGGTCTGCAAATTAGCAGTTTCACCATGGCAGCCCAGAAGTCAGTGAGAGCTGCAACCCTGTGCCAGAAAAGTGAGTAAAATTCAGTGCATCAGCTGGTGCTTGCAGCAGTACCTCGGGGATGTCTGTACAGCTTAGTCATGGATAGCAGCATGTGGTGTACAGCTGGCACCACCTGGCTCAGCAAATCTGCTCCCTGAGTCTACGCACTCTTCTCTGTTGACATTTATGGGAAAAAGTAGTGCCCTGAAGCGGTAAGCATGTGCAGAGTTAATGGGAGAGTGAACTGGGACCTGTTCTGGGAGGCCTGTTTCACTGTAATTTATATTACAGAATATCACAGCCTTCCCCGACTTGTTAATTGAATTGCAACAGGTGAATTCCGGTTGACGGGGTTAATGAGCTTCCAACTGCTGCCCTCTCCCCAGGCCTGCTGTACAGAAGCACTGTTTTAGAGCCACAGCTGAAGGAAGAGGTCTCTCTTTAAGTCTGTTTCCTCTACCCTGGCTGTCTCTGTTTCACCATCAATGAGGTAATCATGGCAAAAAAAAATTACAAAATGAAAACTTCCTTAATGTTGTAATTTCACATGGGGGGGAAAAAAAGCCAGAATCCTTCCTGCAGTCTGAGGGCACCTTGTAACCTTCAGCCAGTTGGAAACGACGTTTCTGTGCTTCGGCACCCGCCCACGTCTACAATTGTTTTGTTCCCTGTTGCCAGGAGGATGGACAGAATTCAGTGAAGATTGTGCAACTGTGTGTTACACACGTGCCTTTTTTTAAGTCTTTGTCAAGTTTTTAAGTCTTAGTTCTTGCCTGACTTCCCTTCTTTCTGCGTGCTCCTGTCATACTCATATGAGCGAATTTGCTGCTGTGGCGTGAAGCCAAGAGTCATACATAAGGGCAAATCAGGTCAAAAGCATGCATTGCCATGACGGCCCTACTGAGGGCCTGGGAGAACAGCAGATTCATTGACATCTGTCTGTAAATCTTGTTTACTAAGTTAGAAACTGAAAGCTGGTATGCGAAGACACCCGATACAGTCTTGAGGTTTTTGACTCCCATTCTAACATCCCCAAATGTTATTTTTTCAGGCTAAAAATACTAAGGCTAAAAATAAATGTCCTAGCCTTTGCGTTTTATCTTTCAAAGTTATGAAGAGGATTTGTCAAACCACCTGTATTTTCGACAATTTAGCCCGACCTTTGGTGCTCCTCGGGTCGCGGCGGCAGATTCTTCAGAAAAGCTGCACTTGGCACTTCAAACACACCGGCTGAAGGGAGGCGCTTCTGCCTCCCGCCCCGGGGACTGCCGGCTCCTGCATCGGCCCCGGCCACCGCAGCGCCAGCGCCCGCCCGGCGTCCCGCAGCCCCGGGCGGGGCCGGCGCGGCTGCCCCGGGCCGCCCCGCGGGGCACCTGCCGCCCGCTCGCCCGCCCGCGGGCGCCGCTCCCCGCCGCACGGTACCGCTGCTGTTGCGGGGCGCCCCGAGCGCGGCGGCGGCGGCGCCCCGCGCCCTCGCTCCCGGCGCCGGAGGGGCGGCCCCGGCCCCGGCCCCGCCTCACGCCCGCGGAGGAGGCCGCCGCCATCTCTGGGGCCGGCGGATCCCGGGGGAGGGCGGCCGGGCCGGGCCGGGCGGATGAGGCGCGGAGCGGTGCTGCTGCCGGTGCCGCCGCGGGCCGGAGGGCGATGAGGAGCCGCAGCAACTCGGGGGTGCGCCTGGACGGCTACGCCCGGCTGGTGCAGCGCACCATCCTGTGCCACCAGGTGAGGGCGGCCGGCGCCTCCCGCCCGCGGGGCCCGGCGGCGCCGAGCGCGGCCCAGCGGCCTCCGCCGGCGGCGGGCGGGCTGCGGGGAGCTGTGGGGAGTTGGGTGTCTTTGGGGGCCTGTGGGGAGCTGTGGGGAGCTGGGTGTCTTTGGGGTATCTTTGGGGGAGCTGTGGGCACCTGGGTGTCTTTGGAGGGGCCATGGGGAGCTGGGTGTCTTCTGGGGCCTATGGGGGGTTGTGGAGAGCTGGGTGTTTTTGGAGGGGCCATGGGGAGCTGGGTGTCTTCTGGGGCCTATGGGGAGCTGTGGAGAGCTGGGTGCCTTTGGGGTGTCTTTGGGGGACCATGGGCAGCTGTAGGTCGCTGTGAGGAGGCTGTGTGACTGTGGAGAGCTGGGCATCTTTTAGGGGGGCTGTGGGGGGCTGTGGGTTGCTGTGAGGAAGCTGTGGAGAGCTGGGTGTCTGGGGGGGGCTGTGGGGGGTTGCAAGGGTCTGCGGGGAGCTGCATGGCTGTGGGGGGAGCTGTGGGGGGCTGCGTGTCCATGGGGAGCTGTGGCTTGGCCAGGCTCATTGCGGCAGTGCCCCCTGTCCTGCGAGGGGCGCCTTCAGTGGTGCGGCTGGAGAGAAATTTGCTGCATTGCGTCTGGTACCGATGTTGGCCAGAGAGCAGGAGGAACCGGCAGCAAAGGCGTTTCTGCGCCAAGGGAGCACAACCTGGTTGTACAAGGCACGTGAAGAGCCAGGTGGAAGCGAATATCTCCTTTCCTGGGCAAATGGCTCCTCCTCTTCATTTTTTGAAAGAGCACCGAACAAAGTCCCAGTAGCATAGAGCTACAAATGCCTTTGAAATATGTGTCTGTCAACATTGCCTCTCTGAAGGATTGAACCTAAAATAGAGCTGGGTTCATGGTGACCAGCGGGCATAATTTGTCCAGTACATGTGCACTGCAGTGCACGTCTGACAGATTCTCATCTCTGTCATGCTGGTATAACTTTACTGTTGCAATATTGATTTTAATGGAATGACTTATCTTGGTAATAGGCTGTTCAGACTCTGGCTGCTTGTCTAATAGTGCTGCATGGATATGTGAACAGTAAAAGAATGAAGATGTCAGGACTGGCAGGCAAAAAATGTGACCTACTGTATATTTTGGCCAGTGCACATGCATAAGCATGTAGCTTAGTGCTCTATGCTTAGGGTGTCTGCCTCACCTGGGCAGGCTTTGAGGACAGGCACTTGCAGTGTGCTCTGCAGTGTTGTGCCTCAGTTAAAATAGTTCAGTATAGAAAGATGGGAGCAAGTTTTTTTTTTTGCGTGAAATAGTTCACAAATATACTTATTGGTGAGAGTTAGAAGAAACTGCAAGGCAATGAAAGAAAGGGATAGGACTCAAATCTGCTCAGGTCAGAAAGAGTTTTGTCATTGGCTGTGGTGGGCGCAAACTCTACACGCTTGTGGATGGAGGGAAGTTTTTATGTAAATTATTGTAAGCCCATTAGAAACAAATGCAAAGACGTGGAAGTGGTGTGAGGAGATAATTTTGCTCTCTCACTGTGTTGGAATGTGGGAGATGCCTTGAGTTGTGCTCCTGTCTCTGTCTTTTGTCTGCTGGGTGACCTTGGACAAGTTACTTGGGCTTCCAGTGCCTTCCTTAGTTTCCCTATTTATAGGATGTGGTTGCTGATGGTAGCCTCCATTAGAGGAGAGATGGGACCTCTGGGATCCAGAGATGAAACATGCTTTATAAAAGCTATAGATTAATGACATTAATATTAAACACTGATAAACAGGGTAACTTAATAGCAACATGTGCATTTATACCAGTGACCCATAATTTTATATTTGCTGGTTGCTGTACTTGTATGCACATTCACGACTCAATGCCTTCTTTTCCACTGAGTGCTCAATGCGGGGAAGAGTTTTTTGGGGGGAGGAGGAGAGAAGCAAAGGAAATAAATCAGTTTTGTGTGTGGAAAGCAAGTCACAGGATAGCAGGAACACAGGAGCTGGGAGCTGCACCAGATTTGCTCAGTACGTGTCAGGGGAGCCAAGCTCCTAAAGGCAGCTTCTAAAGTTGCTTCTTCACTGTTACTGGAAGCCCTTCTGGTCTCTTTCAGGACAAAGTCAAGGAGGTGAATTTAAACCATGAATTTGTCCTGGAACAGCCTGAAAGAACAGCCAAAAGGCATTGAAGATGCCGCTGAGCTACTGTCTTTCAGCACAGGCTTGGTATGTGACTGTAACCTTGTACCTAGCATCTGCAGACCTGTCAGACATGCAGATTTGGCATGCTAGCTGGTGTGCTCTGAAGGAGGACGGTAAAGAGCTTGCTTCTAGTGATGTTGTTAGGAGAATGCACAGAGTGTTCAGCAGCTTGTTGCTTTGATTAAAAAAAGGTGTTTAGTATGTCAGGGGTCAGGTATCTTAGCAGCAATAATGGATGTTCTTACGTACATTTCAATTTTTCTAAACCAGCATTATTTTAAAAGCAAATTTTAAATCAGAATGTATGTATGTATGTATATATATATATGCTACGAGGCAGACGCATTCAAAATATGAGACCAAACTCTTCACTAAGGCCAATGACAGTTGGTTTCCCTTATGCAGCACCTTGCAGCACTGGATCCATAGCTAACTTTTTCTCATTTTGAAAGCTTTACATTTTGCTGATCAGTCCTTGTAGCATTCACAATGATAGATGCAAGCCTGTTAAAGGTTTTGTGAGGAGACTAAGAACAAACTTCTGGCTCCTGTCTCATGCCCTTGCATTGGTTATACCAGCCTGCTCTGGTATGCGACCTGCCCGCTGTGCGTGTTCCCCTGGGCAACTGAAGCCAGAAATAGGTTTTAATACTGTAGTGGAGCAAGCGCTGAAGACCCTCCCCAGAAGTCAAACTCACCGCTGCAGTAAGCGGTGTGGTCCTTCCCTGTCAGATGTCTTCTTTCCCTGGTGGCATGTGGCCTGAGACACAGGTTCTTGTGCATCGTAAGAGTAGACATTTGAGAGGGCTGCAAGGTCCTTTAGCAGTGGATATAGGGTCTTTAGAAAATACAGCACTGATCATGTTTTTAGGGATACCTATAGAAAATGCCCAGCATGGGACTTCAACACACTATGCTGTTGTCATGTTGTATGTTTGCTCTATTCGACTGTCAGGTTTTATTCAAGAGTATTTTACTATTATTTCTTGCATGCTCTATCCTAGCCTACAGAGCTGTTCTCAGGTGTTTATTATACTTGTTAATTTTGATGAGATAAGCAAAAATCTTTGTGTCCAGACTCATAGATACGCTTAAAAATTGGGCATGATACAACAGTTTAAAGTCATAGTCCAGCACTCAGCTTTCTGCTGCAGTGCTCCTGCCTCACAGAGCCCGTGGGCATCGGTAAAATTCTTTGGTCCATGGATCTGTCTGCCCAGTGTAATTTACAGGATGAGGCCTACTAGTGCAATTAGTAAGCACTGTGTAGACATAATGCTGTGAAGTACTTGCTAAGCCAAAAGCCCTTTGGCATCCTTGCAGTTAAGGGCACTCAGTGTTTCTTCATGTTGTTTACCATCTTGTAAGGCTTGAACTTCTCCTATGGTATCAGCAGGTAACAGAAGGAAAGAAGAACTGCAATTTTTAAGAGTAAACACTCTAAAAACCCAACTTTTAGTTAGTTGATTCTGTTGCTCTGCTAACATTCTGAATGTTCATGGAAAGAAATTAATATGTTAGTATTATCAGTCCATTAGAGCCAACCTTTGATTTAAGTCCCAGTGTGCCCCGAGAGCTGGGACCTTCATGTAGGGGAGCCAAAGGCACTGAAATGGTTACAGCTGCTCCTGGATGGACTTAATGCAGCCTCTCGAAGGCAGGCAGGTTCCTGGGGACTGAATGGTCTTCTAATGCCTTGCATAGGCTATTTTTCTGAGATTTGCATCCTAGTACCTGGAGGCATTTTTTATTTTGCAGCTGGAGCTGTGCCTAGCGTGGAGAATGGAGAAAAATGAAACAAAATGAGCACCTCTCAGGCAGCAGGGCAATCTATCAAGCGAGAGTTGCAGCTACACAGAAATTCTTTGTATTGTATGAGAGGGAGGGAAGCAAGCAAAGTGTCCTTTAAAAATACTAGAAATATGAGGTCTGTCTTTTGAGATTGTTTTCTCCGTGCAGGTTCAGCAAGGCCTAAGGCTGCACTGCTGAACTGGGAATGGGGTCTCCTTTCTTTGCTTGTTCACTTGTTTTCCTTCTTCTTTTTGCTTTTTTTTTTTTCCCCTCCTTAGTTTTACTTTTCTGGTTCAAAAAGTTTTTTTTTTTTTTTTTTTTTTTAAGTTCTTCAGTCCTGTTTGAGCTTATATGTGATACTTTCCCCCCACATAAACTAGTAGGTGTTCCTGCTGCTGCCATTTGATTTGTGACCCCTAAGCTCAGGGACCATTTTTCAGTAGGTATGTATGCTTCTACCCTTAACAAGCCATTAAACCTTACTGTATTTAAACAGTAAGAGTAGTACTGACCGTACCCAGTAATGTATGCCAGTCTGTCGTCAGAGTCTTTGTTCAAATGTCTCATGCAAAACCTAGGAAATTTTAGTTGAAACTCCTTCCTCCTTGAAACTTCCTTCTTGTACATAACCACAGAAGAAATTAAGTGAAACAGCATGTGGCAGAAATGAATAATTGTAAATGTATTTTTCTAAATTTTATTCCTTTTTATTATTGGAATGTTTGTCATACCAGCTTCGGCAACGGCTGTTTGCTTACTCCACTGAAGTTTGGTCTTTCAGCCACTGAAATTGGCTGTAAAGGCTCAATTTGACTGAAAGCTCTATTGACCTTTTGCCTCTCTACCTCTTTTTTTTTTTTTTTCCTTCCCCCTGTTAATGAAAAATATACAGCTGAGAAAGACGCTCTTAAAAATTAATGGTAATGAAGTGATGGGAATTAATGATGAAATGAAAAAATTTAAGAGTAATGGAGTATTTGGTATGCAGGGGACTGCTTAGTGTTCTCATTTTCAGACAGCATTGATATTAAACACCACCAGAATTTGTCTTTCTGTACATTTTCCAGTGGAGGATATAAAAAGACTTTGCATGCATTAATACATAATGCATAAACCAAGTAGGTAAATAAACAGAAATACTTTTTCACATTTCCCAGAAGGGAAATAGTGTTTTTTTTTGACTTCCTCAAGGTTATGCCACAGACCAGTTACATAGACAAGAATAGATCGCAGACTTGGTCAGTTTCTAATTTTAACCCAATACCCTGCTTTCCTCCTGTATATCTGAAATTTAAATTCATCTTTCCTCAGTGTGTTTCAGATTCCACTCAGTAACTTAGCTAATCATCCTAGGTGGATAAGGAGATGCTATAAGCTTTATAGCCTGACATGTTAAAAGAAATTTTGCATTTTGCTTGTGTTGCAGGAGTTTGGGAAACAAAGATTGGACTTTATTACAAAATTGTGAGCGGCCACAGTGTGTAATCAGTGTGAAATCATCTTTGTCTCTCTTTCTTGGTTTTGTTATAAAGAACATGGATATGGAAAGCGCTGCTGCATCTTAATGGCTGGGTTTCAGATAATAACGTTTGTGTTCATTGTTCATTCTGCTGTGGTTAGAATCCGGTTACAGGGCTGCTTTCAGCCAGTATGCACCATAAGGATGCTTGGGTGCGGGACAACATCTACAGCATCCTGGCTGTGTGGGGCCTGGGGATGGCTTATCGGAAGAACGCGGACCGGGACGAGGATAAGGCCAAAGCCTACGAACTTGAGCAGGTATGTCAAAATTCTGCATAAACCTCTTATGTTTGCAATTTTTTTTTTTCCATAAGGTAGCGGTTTGGAATGGTGTGTTTGCATTGCTGTCATGCCTAGGAGGTGGCGGGCCTTTCCATACGTGTGTCCCAGCTTGGAGTGTATCTGTTTCGTTCCTCTGACAGTAGTATCTGTGTGCCACATGGTGTCCAGTATTCCCAGCAACCTTCCAAGAAGGAAAAAAGATTTTCATTTTAAGGTTGGAGAACTGAGTAACAGAGAAGCCAGCAACTGAATTAAAATAGACAAACCCAAAACAAAGTTGAAGGAGTCAAAATTCCATTGGTTGGTTGAATGATTAGTGAAAATTAGGCTTCTAAGATATTTTATGCCTGGATTTACAAGCCTTTGATTACATCTTGAGATCTCACTTGGGGTATCTTGTGGAGCAGAAAATCAAGTTAAGGTTGTTTGAATACCGGGCTAGCAATTTGTTTGCTGAGCCATTCTTCCCTGTAAGAAGAAACATGCCACTTAAAGTAGCAGTCTTTGAGACATGAGTGTGAGTAGTCTTATGAAAGTCATACATGGTATATAGAAGTGTGTGTTTGATCAGAACCAAAGAAGGCAAAACCTCCAAACTGGTAAAACTCATGTGGTAGAGAATGGGAGGGGAGGTAACTGACACAGATCTGTACTCTTAAATTCTATAATCCCTAATGGTATTTTTATACAGTTAGGAAAGTGGGTGTGAGAAGTGTCTGTGTAGAGAAAGAAGGGGAGGTGAGTTAAATGGAGAGTGAAAGAGAATTAGTTTCCATCCTGCTAAATGTTTCCTGCCTCACCTGTGTGGAAGGGGTGGTGTAAAGTAGGCAAGTTTGCTGAAAACTTCTGCGGTGTCCTGCTGTGGTTTTGAAGGCATTGGCTAAATCTTATGCAGATGTGTATTCCTCAAACCACTGAAATTTGTGGCCACACAAGAACCCTGACTTGGTTTGCATGATCATATTCTGAAGCCATAATAGTTTTTGGATAAAGAGATGGGTTTAATTTCTATGTTTAAGACAAAATCCTATGCTTCTCTTTATATATGCTAAAGGTCCTTTACAGTTTGCTTGCTGCTGCTGCTGCTTGCTGTTGTTCTTTACAAAGAGGTGAAAAAATTCCATGGATTCTCCCTTTGTGTTTACCAATGTTCCCTGGATCTGTCATTCTAAAAATCATTGTTATTACTGTTACTTCCTTAGCCAGATAAAAAGACCACAGAGGGTCATTCAGCTGTTTATAGATGGCCCTTGGGAAAGGACTTGTCCTGCTTGACAGGGGGGTGGGAATAAAAATCTACCAGTATATTGCAATCCCACAGAAAACCAAAGAATTAGATCAGGATCTTGAATCCTTCCAGACTGCTAATTAATTCTGGGATGCTTTCTGAGAGGTAAGAAGTACTGCATTTTTTAAGCTTCTGCATATTGATTTTCCCAAAAAAAACACATCCCAAAGAAAAAATGTGTTTGTAAAGTTGGGGCTAGGAAAAAAGCATTTCAGAAAAGTATGTGTTTGTACCTTTGGCAGGACATTAGTAGGGGGTGTGAACTTTGCTGTTCTTGAATGTTGTTTGGAACAGCTGATAATGTTGGTGATGTGGGAATATCACTGATCTGTTTTGTTCCTGCAGAATGTTGTGAAGCTGATGCGGGGACTCTTACAGTGCATGATGAGACAGGTAATGTTATAACCCAATAGCGTTTATTGCTTTTAGCACAAGATTAGATCCAGTTCTGTAGCTACAGCTGGTAGACAAGGGGAGAGAATGAGAGTATTCTGGAAAACATGATTGCCCAGAATCAAGAAGACCCTTAATTCTCCAAGTCATTATCATATGGAAAAGTACTCATCTTTTGGCACGTAGCATTGTACCATGGATTTAGAGCAACATTGCAATAAACAGTTTGATTAAAAGTTTCCAACTCATACATGCATTGCCACCAGGTGAGAAAATTTTTTCCATAGGTTATGAGTCGAACAAGTATGTGTCGTATTTACAGAGCATTTAATCTGAAGCAGATATTTTGGGGGGGGAGGAGGCGGGGAGTTTATACAGTGACTTTTTGGGGGCTGGAGGGGATATACAAAGTAGTGTAGGGAGTCTTTTTAGAATTCTTTATTTTCCCTGAGCAAAACTGTGATCTCACCTGCACCTTTTAGAGATCATGCTTGGAGCAAATTGCAGTTTTGCCTTTGCAAATTGATTTTCACCAAGATGCACAGCCGAAACTACTTTAAGTTCAGATCTTAGTTAAAGCTCATTCTTTCCTGAGAAGATGTGGATTTAGTCTAAGCCTAAAGGTGAAGATGTGTTTAAGCACTTTGATCAATCAAAACGTACTGATGTGATGTAATAAAAATTAGGACCTCAAGTTTCTCCTCTCCTAAGAGTAGATGTCTGTTCTGAAATTGTTTGTGACTGGAGAATTTCTTATTAAGATTTTCAGATTTAAAATCCATGCTGTTTTTTAGGTAGATAAGGTGGAGAAGTTCAAACACACACAGAGTACCAAAGACTGTCTGCATGCCAAGTATAACTCTGCTACCTGTGCCACAGTGGTCGGAGATGACCAATGGGGGCATCTACAAGTAGATGCAACTTCTCTTTACCTGCTCTTCTTGGCACAGATGACTGCATCAGGTAAGCAGAAGATATCTTAGCCTTGACTATTGTTGCAGTTGTCTTTCATTTAAAAAGGAAAAAAAGTTTTAACTAGCTTCAAAGACCTTTACATAGCTATTACTTAGAAGGAAATAATATTTATGTGGGAAAGAGATGTGGCTTAGTTAGGATTTCAGATTTATAGTAATTACCCTGGCAGTGTCTATTCCCTTAAGGTTTGTTGACATACAAATACCTGAGGTATTCAGAGCTGTGTCAGAGAAGAGTTTCATGTTTGAAGACTGCATGGGCTATGCTGATGGATAGGCTTCTTTAGAGTGGCTACATCAAGTCAGCTGTTCTACTCCTGTTTGTACCCCTTTTTTTCCTGGCACTGTTTTATTTTGATGCTCTTCACAACTGTACTTCTCCTGTGAGGATATGGCTCTCCTGTTGTTCCCTACTTGCTTTTCTATCCTCGAAGCCCTTCGCATTTGACTGTGACAGAGTGCATGTCTGATTTTTCTGAAGCAGATGGAGGGGTGGGGTGCTGCTGAAATTGGGCTGTTCTGTTCCTAGGCCCCAGAGCTGGCTCACATATCACTGATTTGTACCCACTGTGTCTGAATGTCACCCTCACGGTGTTGATTTTTTTGGGGGAGGGGTTGGTCTTTTGGGGGGAAAAAAAAAATCAGTAGCATTTGAAGTATTTTTATCAGTAGCAAATATTGAGGCTTGCTGCCTCTTCTTTTGGAATCACGTAATTTTTCTGCTGTCTATTCAGTGGACAATAGTTGCTAGCAAATAAGCTAAAAGTTTGAAACTCATTGAGGAGTAAATATTTCAGTTTTAACAAGTATAATTAATTTCTTCCCCTCTTTCAATCAGGGTTGCGTATCATCTTTACCCTTGATGAAGTTACCTTCATACAGAATCTTGTCTTTTACATAGAAGCTGCCTACAAAGTTGCTGTAAGTAATTATTTATATGTAAATGATCTGAATACACGTCTGATATGGGTCAAAAATAATTCATTGGTGGAGAAGAAAAACATGGATGACTTCTTCAATGAGAGGATGTCAGAATCTGTCAGTACGTTACACTGTGAGCAGCGTCTTTGGAAATGGTGGGAGGGCTATGGAGGGATCTTCTGCTACTGGATGAAGGTATGTTTGTGCTATCATACTAATAGTTTTTCTTGCAGCATGAGTCTGAGCTTTATTTGTAATTGTCCTGATGTGTCACTAAAATCTTACAGACCTTTCTAAAAAAAGCAAAATGGTAGCAAACGTTTTTTGAAAGTGATGAATTGAAGGGGTGCTAGGAGAGGTATGCAGGATCAAGGATTTTGCTCTGTTCTGTGAAGAAAATGGTTCATGATTGTAGACCTGATCCTGCTGGAGTGTATTTTTATGTACTTCTCTTCAAACATTAGGAAGGCCTCTCCCAAGAGTGATGTGTGTGTGTGAGGGGGTGTTCTTTTTTAGTTTGGTCTGGTTTTTTTGATTTGGTTTGGTCTTGGTTTTTTTGCTTGGTTTTTTTTTTTTTTTTTTTTTGAATAAACTAACTTCATACAGGAGTCTGTTGTTGGGCTGTGCATGTGGAGGGGAGGTAGAAAGGATTGTTTTTTGTATGTAATCATGCCAGATTTTTCTTGATGTTGTTGCAGGATTATGGAATGTGGGAACGTGGTGATAAGACAAACCAGGGCATCCCTGAACTGAACGCAAGCTCCGTAGGGATGGCCAAAGTGAGAATGTCTTACTGACTGCTTCTTAGTGACTGTTCTATTGTGCTGAGTAGAGCTAACAAATTTGATAGTTGCCTTCCCATAGTCTTCTTGGCCACTGTGATAGTATCAGATACTGCTTGTATTCTGTGTTTGTGTGTGAATGAGTATTTAGCATAAAATTCTTGTGATAATGGCCTACTTTGAAGGACCTCAGTAGAATTGTTCTGGGGATTGCAAAAAATCTGCCAGATTGAGTGAGACTTGAAAAAAAAATCTGACAGATTTGGGGAGGTACAGTCTCAGAAAATTGTCCCCACTTTTTTCCGTCCCTCTTTCTTAATCCTCCATCCCCAATATTAAATGTGATACTTTCATGGTAATCTCAAGTCGGACATAAATTTTGGAAGACAGAATATCAGTTTAAAAAGTTATTCAAAAGTAATTTAGAAAGAAAAATGAATACAGGTATATTTAAAAGAAAGCAGATATTTCTGGCTCCTCTGTCTCAGTGCAAGGTCATAAAGATATTAAATGAAGCTTAAAAGGCAATAAATGTAATGTGTAGACACTATGTAAAAAAGTCATTGGCAATTAATTGAGGTCAAAAGCTTAGTTGCATTTCAGCAGGATTTATTAGTTACCAAGATCTTGTATGTGGTTGTAAGAGGGAGAAACCTGCTGGTCTTGGCCATAATTCAATCAAACAGCAATGAGGCAGGTTCTTTGAGGGAAGTTATCCCATAGCCATCTGGTATGAGATTTCTTGCACTGAACAATCTGGCACAGGTTGCTGTTGGTGTACATGTCTTCTGGGAGTGGTGCCCCTGCTGTAAGGGACTTCTGTGGGACTTGCTGCACAGAGTTTGATTCTCTGTGAGTCTGAGATCAATAAAAGTACTTTTCAGGGCAGGGTATGGGGGGCATACTGAGGACCCAGCTGCAGAGGAAAAAGTAGATACTTTTTTCTTAATCTACTTCCGGAATTCTCCCTCTTAACACTTCTTTCCCGTATCTGTTTTGTGTTGCTGTTCATGGCAGCAGTACAGCATGGATCGTACTTGAACGGATCTGAATGTGTTTTGTTCACCATTAAGACTGCCTATGGTCCCAGCTATAATTTCTTCATGGGGCATTCTGCTGTTATCAGAAACATCTACCGATCTAGCAGTCCGCTAGAGAAAGGCTTTGCAGAGCCAGTAAACCGATGTTTGTGTTGGAAGAAGACAAATACCCTTGCCTCTCTGAAGAGAGATAAGGCAAGCTTTGCTATGCTATACTTTCTTTGTCAGAGATTTGCATTACAGAAGTTGTAGGATGAAAATAGACAAGGAGCAACGTTCAATGCTACCACAGCTCTGTGAATATAAGTTTCAGGAGAAAGATCTACTAGTTTGACTCTGGCAATTCAACCTTTGCTCTTGCAGCCACATCCCCTGCGTGGCAATGCTCCGCATATCAGCAAAGCTGAGGTTTTGTAGCCTTCTAGGGTAAACTAAAGGTTCTCAGATACAGTGAATGGGTGGCCTGCTATTGTCTTTACTAGGCAAACACATTATGGCCAAATGGTATGCGATGTCCTGATTCATCTGTTGGTACGGAGCTTGATGCATCTTGGTTGGCTAGGTGGCTGTTAGGAGTGCAGAGAGCAGACATCTCTTCTTCTTTCCCATGTGAAGCAGTAGGATCAGTGAGAGACAGAAAGCACTCTCTGTTTCTGCTAACCAACCTCTTTTGATCCTGGGGCATGTTGTACAAGCCTTCCTCTTTGGATAGGCCTTCAGGTAGGAGGAGTGAGAATGAATTGAGTGGAAGATTATTTTGGAATATGGGACAGGAGAAGCTTTTACTACTAAGTTTTTCAGTATTGAGATATCTCAGCAGAAGTTCTGTCCACCATTGCTTTGCACTGTGTTTAAACTGTAAGAAGTCTCACCAGCACGTCCCTCCTGTATCCCGCTAGAGCAAAAAGAGAAATATTACTTACTTTTCCTTTAAAAAAAAAACAAAAAAACCCCCAAGTTTCCCATAAAAGATTTAAAAAAAAAAGTCTGTGGAACAAACTTCTCTCTTTGCTTTGCCTCTGAAGGAAAATAGGTCAGGTTGTAGGGGGTATACTCAGTTTAAAAGATAATTTTTTTGATAATCTGTTTTTTTGTTTGTTTTTTTTTTTGAAGGCAGCTTTGGAAGCAATTGATGAACTAGATCTTTTTGGTGCTCATGGAGGGCACAAATCAGTGATTCATGTTCTTCCTGATGAAGTAGAACATTGTCAGGTAAAAAATAGTCTTCTGTTTCCTTTGTTAGAAGAAAATCCAATGTCCCTCCCATTTTGTTTTTAAATGAAATCCTGATTGGCTAAACCAAAAACTTAACATAAAGATGACTTCAGACTACACTGTTCGCCCTGTTTATAATAGTTCTCCTGAAAGTGAGTGGCTTGAAGTATTCTCATATTAATTCACTTAATTATCCAGTGAGTTCTAAGTCAGTTTGCAAATAACATGCTCTACTCCATTTACATTTGACATAGTCACTTGAATGAGATAAATTGTTTTACTTTTTTTTTTTCCTTCTTTTGCTTAGTCCATTCTATATTCGATGTTGCCAAGGGCATCCACGTCAAAGGAGATTGATGCTGGCCTTCTCTCTATTATTTCTTACCCAGCTTTTGCAGTGGAGGATATAAACCTTGTTAATGTAACCAAGAGTGAAATCATATCCAAATTGCAGGTAAGAATTTCCTTTATTTTTATTTTCCAGAGGGAAAGAGTAGGCAGAACCTCCCTTTCCTGACTGAAAATCCTAATTGAAGAAGGATTGCCAGGTTTGGTGGGTCAGTGTGTGGAAAAGAGGGAGGAAAATCCCGAAGTGACACTGAAAACTCAATGCACATTGTATGTAGGTGTTAGTCTGTGAGGAAGAACCATATGAGAAGTTTCAATAACTTGTCTGTTTTTACAGGGCCGTTATGGCTGCTGTCGCTTCCTTCGGGATGGTTACAAGACGCCCAAAGAGGTGGTACTTTTGTCTGTTTTCTAGACGTTTGGAAGAATTTAATTTGTCTCATTTACAGTAAGGGGCGAAGTTCTGTATCACTGTTAAGATCTTAGTGCATCTGGTAGTAATCCAAGTATCCACCCTGGGAATGACTCATGTCTAAAGGAGACTAAGTACTGGAAAAACAGTTACTAACTGTGGAACTTAATTCATAGTTCTATTAGAAATGAACCCCTAGACATGCTTATGGTGCCTAAGGGGAAACAGTGCCTCTGAGGCATCCCAAGGTATCTTTGAACTGAGGCAGAGCTAAGATGATTTGGGTGACGCCTAGATTCTGAAACTGGGAAGGATTGATTTGTCTGGAGAATAAATAAATGAGTTTGAGACTGAATGTGAATAAGAAGTCAAAATGCTGCAAGAAGCTTTTTACTGTGGTTTGTATTGGTTTCCTTATTTTAATTATTTGTGTAAAATAAGCTTCCATTATGTATGGAATATGAGTAACTTATTTAGCACTGTGAGTAAATGAGTATGATTGAATTTCTAGGATCCAAGCAGGCTTCATTATGATCCGGCTGAGCTCAAGCTGTTTGAGAATATTGAATGCGAGTGGCCGGTATTCTGGACATACTTTCTAATTGATGGAGTATTTAATGAGGACAAAATTCAGGTGAGGAAAGAAGAAATGACTTTGAATGGAAATGTGAAGCCATTACCCACTGTATTTTGTAGCTTTGACCTGTATTTATTTTGGATATAAGTTGCCTCTATACAAAGACTCCATAATCTGTTTCTGTAGTAGAAGGCAGATCCTTCACCAGATGCAGTTTTTGTGTAGATGAATTATTCTCTATAGATACCAGCAGGTGTGAGAAGAGGTAAAGCCTTTCCTCTGGCCTGTGACACTGCTCCTGCTCTGAAGGGATGTGATAGGTGCAATCTGAATCTTTTGTGATGTTTATGCTCTTTTGGCAGTGAACACTGCTGGGAATTCAGTAGGATTCACTAGAATTTGCTAGGATTGCAGACAGCAGGATGGGAGTAGTCTCCAGCTGATATGACCTTATTGGGGACTTCATGACAAGAGTTCTGCAGAATGATGGCTCGGAGGAACTAAAAAATAACATATGATTTTAAAACTCCCTAGTATGCAGGAGGACTGGAGATTGCTAAATATAATCCCTTAAAAAATAAAGTGGAGACAGGAATTAAGCAGGGAGTTTCAAGCCAAAAAGCCTTCTTTCTGTACAGACATTTTAAATCACATGAAAGAATTATTAACACTAGAAATATAAGGTGCTTTCCTGAGCACAGTAAAGACATTCTGCTATAGAGAAAAACTGCATTGTGTCATAAGGGAAAGAATCAAAGAGTTTATTAAAACTGCAGTCATGTCAATGAAATAGCACCTCAAAAAGCAGTTTCTAAAATTTAGTTGGGTAATCTGGGAGGGTGTTTACCTGACTCTCTGTGGATCCAAATGGGCTGTAACTAGGAAGCGCTCAGAACAGGCAATTGCTCCCAGTTCCCACAGTTTAAATATATGTGAGGTAAGTGTCTAGCCCTCCACAGTTACTACTGCAAACAAGTATTTGCAATAGGTAGCAATTGTTAGAAAAACAAGTACCCTCAGGTCTCAGGAAAAAGGAGAGATGGATATAGGATACTGAAAATACTAGTGTACCAGAATATGAACATATGGATATGTTAAATTATGTCAGTGCATTCCACTGTAGCTACCTATCTTGGAAAGATATAGCAGAAATGGGATTTCAGAGGAAGGTGCTGGTAGTGCTTAAAAACAGCTTCCCTACAAGTAAAAGCTTGGAATGGGATGGTTAAGAGCAGGAACAAAATAAGGGATATGGAGAATATTGAATATTTTTTGTTTGTGTCAGTCTGGTATTCTTGCTCATAATATCTTGTCTAACAACACAAGAACAAAAGGATTTTCAGTTCAGCAAACTTGTGTCTTTTTAATCAGTTTTAATCTATTTTAAATTTTCTGTAAGGCAAATTAATAAGAGAAATTGATTTCCCAATCCAGTAAAGCAGTATTCAAAGTATTCGTAGGCAAATTTGGCTAGTAGGACAAATATTTTGTATTAATTGTTGTCTTTCTTGCACTTTAATGGATGGCTTCAATCCTGACAACCTCCATGGGCAGGTTGCTGCATCATCATCTATTGCAAATTTCATGCAGAATTTTCTGCCTATGACTTCTTTGTAAAAATATGCTAGAAGTAATGGAGGATCGATTTGATCCATATGACAGTCGCTTTGTTCAGGTACTTTTTCATGTGAACATCTATAAGAAAAAACATTCTACTTTTTAAGATACTATTCACTTGTACTTTTATTTCTATTTCCTCCAAGAATCATAGTCTGATCTAATGACACTGTAGTGATGAATGTGACTTAAAGACTTTAGAGAAGAATGTTTTGTTCTGCTTAGCTAATTCCAAAAGAAAGTTGGTCCACAAACCCGGGCGTGGGGGGTAAAGCACCTCTCCTCCTTCTGTCAACAAGGTGTTAATAATTTTAAATGGATGATTTATGTATAAATGGAAATGAAAGCAAAACTGGGAGATGTAATCCTGGGCCAAGACTTGCTAAAAACTAGCACTGGTGAGACTCTGAACTGCTGGAAGAAAGAAGGAGAATGGAGTGAATAAATATTTCGAGGCCACTGGAGAAATATTGCTGAGAACCAGATGTAAATGTATCATCTTTTTGTTGCATGCTAGCTTCAGCTGTCTAACTGAAGAGGTTCTCAGAGCCTTGGGACTTTGATGTGACTTGCTGCCTGGAGGAGTGTCTGTCTGTCTGTGTCACTCTCTCTCTGCTAACCTAATGCTTGCTGGCAGACTGACCTCCTCACTTAAGAACCAGTTAGGAAGTTTGGCATTCTCAAAGTGTCCAAATACATTTTAGTTATGTGCTCATGACAGACAAGACCAATCAGTTCTTATAAATGCTTTTTAGAGTGGCAGAATTGCTTTCTTCCTTGCACAAAGGTCCACCAGATTTTTCCACAGAAAAGCAGTTGTTAACTAAGATAGTTAAGACCTCTATAGGTCATATTTTCAAGGTGAAAAATAAAGATGCTCTATCTCTGTTTTGTATTACAACAGTTTGTTATAGATAAGACGTGCTCATGTTTCTGAGACTGAGAATATCGAGACGCTGGAACAGTATCTAAGAATTTGAATCCTGATCTTCCGACAGCAAGTCTTTTTTTTTTTTTTTTAGAGACCAGATATTAGTTGAAAGGGTTATTGGAAAGTGCTAAAAATTTAAAAATTTAACTTTACTGTTTCTGTTTTGTTGCCTTCAATGTGAGTTCTTATTCTCCCCCTTTTTTTTTCCCCTTTTTTCTCCCCCCCCCTCCCAGGTACAAGAATATAGAGAGGCTCTGGAAGGAATACTTATTAGAGAAAAGAATGGAATAGTTCTAATGCCAGAACTGTATGCGGTCCCTTCAGAAAAGGTATTGTGAAAATTCTAGCATCCACTTCAGAATGTGAAGTTCAGATATCAAGATGAATGTCAGTTTTGTAATTTTGCTGTAGCTGTTAAATCTAAACCAACAGTAAAGACTACTGTGTGTCACTTTATAAAAATAAATACTTCCTGTAGAGAAATGGTAGACCTGAGGCTTCCAGGCGATCAAATTTCAAACCTGGGAATCTGAGTGCCTAGGGAAATATTAGAGCAGGCTTAAAACTTTAAATCCTCTCCTGTTCTCCTGAGTAATTTTTTCACCTGTAACAAGGCATGTATTAAAAAAATGCTTATGCTGACTTAGGAAATGAATCTCTGAGAAGAAACAAAACATAGACTGTCTTGCCTCTTTGTTCTATCAGTTGTTTGCTGTCTTTCTTTTCCAGAGCTTGAATGTGAGAAACAGGTTTCGTATGAATTGGGGTTTTGGTTTGGGGAGTTTTTTCTTTTTTTTTCATCTTTTCTGTTATTGTTTTACCTGATTCTCCCACTGTGACAGTCAGTCTCAAACACTTAGCCTTAATTCAGCCAATTTAGTGCTCTTCCATCCTAGCTGCCTTTGGATTCCTTCCTGCCAACCTCTCTTCCTGCTCCAGACCTCTCGGCCCTCACTCACTAAGGGTGTGGAACCTCCTGGACTGGTCTGAGTTTATGCAGCGAGTGTTGACAGCTGCTGTTTTTATTCACAGATCTGAGGCTGAAACTTTGAATTGCCTTTCTCCTTACTGGGTAGGAGCATGTAAGAGTGCAGAACCTTCCTATGAGCTTTGATAGGCACCAGTATAATCTGATGAGCATGCCAGACAAACAGGGTGGATTTCGCCTGCTGTTTTTTATAAACTTTTAAATGCCTGTGATGAATGTGTTATCTAGGAGAATTTTATCGCTTCCCTGAACAGATCTGTATACTGCAAAATCAAGGCAGACTTTCTCTTTATAAATTAATGGTCCCTTCTCTTTTTTTTTTCCGGTGACCATTCTTGCTAACATTGGAAGGGTTGGAAAAGCCTTCATTTTTTTGGAAAGCACCTTTGCTCCAGGAAGCTAGGTAGATATAAGTAGAGTTCAAGTGTCACCTTGCAAGGGGTTTGAAAGCAGACACAATTACCTACAAGCTGCCCAGAGGGAAGGAAGCAAAGGCATAGCAAGAAGAAAGGGGAAGTACTATTACTGATGCTATAATTACATGCAGAGTCCACATTCAGTTTTGAAGGGTGCAGTAGTGTATGAGAAGGAAGAATTGTTTGTGTTTCAGATAACTTTCAGCATCAAAAGTAAAAGCAAGAGATTCAGGTGTCAGTAATAATGGCAGGTTAGAAAGGGTAGATGATAGATCATATTTTTTCAAATACTGTAATATTATTGATTGTTCTTCAGAATTGTAGGGTAATTTTTCTTGCTTATGCTTTTGCTGTCAGGTGGAAGAGGAGTGTGAAAATCCTCACTCAGTGGATCGTGTCCCAGTGGGAAAGTTGCCTCATCTTTGGGGCCAATCTTTGTATGTCCTTAGCTGCCTATTAGCAGAGGTAATAGTGTTTCTTGTATAGTAGGGGAGCTTATATTACACTTTGCTTTGAGATGGTTTAGGCTTTAAGTACAATTTGGTTGTTGGGTAATGGACAACATATCTTCCAATAGAAACATATACATGACTCATCGAGTGGTGATTCTGAGCTTTCAGGACCTTTTTTGGATATAGACAATTTTCTGTCTGTTTCTAATCAAGCTAAATAATTTGCCAGATGGACTAGGTATGTAGTTAGGTTAGAAGGACATGATGTCCAAACTTACATTGCAGTTCCAGAGCTAGGACTTTGCACTATTGCAGTTCCACTGGGCTGTACCTTATTCTGTGGCATAAGATGCCTACAAACTTTTTCCAGTAAAGCCATGTACTTGTTAAAGTATATCAGCGGAGCTGTAAAAAAATTGCTTGGCCAAATTGCCGCAACTCTTTTGGTTCTGAAAAATATTTCAAGAACTGTTTTTACTGAATATATTACTCAGTGGAGGGGGGTGGAGAAGCCCGGCTGTATGTTCTGCTAGCCTACTAAAATATAAAAAATGGCTAAGATTTCTTCTAGATGTCATCAGAAGCCTTTTACTTAATTTTTGTTTGTGTTACTTTTTTCTTTCACTTTTATTCTAGGGATTTCTGGCTGCAGGTGAAATTGATCCCTTAAACAGGAGATTTTCCACTGGATTTAAACCTGATGTTGTGGTTCAAGGTTAGTGAGATTTTTAAGCATTCTGGGGAAGCTGGATTATGTAATGGTGAAGTGCCTGTGCACAGGAAAGAATAAAGACAGGTTTTAAAACAACATCTTGATAAGTCAAAGGAGAAGGACAGAAGTCTTACTCTTGTGGCCATTCTAAACTTTCCTGGATGTTTGCATGGCACATGGATCCTTTGGTGATACCATCAGAAGAACAAAGGGCAGGCAAGAAAGTTGTGTGTCTAGCAGTCTTTTTCCAGGAGGGAATCATGTTTAACAAAGAATTTTTAAAAATGGTAACTTAAAATGGCAAGATGTACTGAGAAATAGAGAGCCAAAAGCTGTCCAACATCCCATTTGATGTCATGGAGTCATAAAGAAAGAAGGAAGTAAGGCCTTTGTGCATTTTTAGTCAACCACATAGTAGTTAAGAGGTGACAGTAGAGACAGTCAGTTTAAAAAGAGATGAACTGTGGTTCTTAGCAGTGTTTTTTGTCTTCTGTTATACAGTAACTGTTTTAGCAGAATCTAATGAAATTAAGAATCTCTTGCAAAACCATGGAATCAATGTTCAGAGTATTGCTGATATCCATCCACTCAGAGTGCAGCCAGCTCGCATCCTAAGTAATCTCTACACCATGTTGGGTAGGTATTTGAATATGGAAACCTAACTCTACTGCTGTGCAAGATGTGTGTGTGTTTTTTTTTTATTTAGTTTTTTCGTCCCTTTTCTACTGTCTCAATTTCTTTTCTTTCTTTCTTTGCTTCCAGGGATATTTGTGTATATGTGGATTCCTTGGATTTTAAAAAAAATTTGCATTTGTGTAAAGAAGCTTAGCAAAATTATAACTTCTGTCCTAAGTAAGGAGCTCCAGTGGCAGGAGGGGGAGAGCTGTTTTTGAAAAGGTGGCCAAAATATGGCCCTGTGCCATGTCGTGTTGTGATAAAGCTGGGCAAAAAATTGACTCTCTTTGTCCTTCAGGAACTATTTCCAAAGAGAAACTGGCTTAAAAAAAAAAAAAAAAGCCTGGAAAATCTAGAAGACAATGTTTCTCCTTTCAGAAGTCAAAATACTTACGTTTTGAGTCTGGAAACTGAGTAACGTGGTTGCCATTCTACCTCTGGGAAGTCTTCTACTCCAGATTAGGGAAGCCCTGCTGCTATCAGAGCATCCCTGGACTGTCAAATTCTTGCTAATGTTCCTTCTAGCCCTGAGCCAATTTGAGCTGCTAAAGCCCTCCAGCTCTCTTGTAAACCAAGAAACCTTTAGATTGCAGGGGATTTGCTAACCCCAGGACTTTAAACACATTCCAGTTTCTCAGTAGTGACTTCGTTGTCCCTCTGAGCCTGCCGGTTGGACTAAATAAATGCCTAAAAGTTCTAATTGTTTCTGCTTAACTTGAAAATCTAATAAGATTTCAGCCACAGGCTCTTTTGATAATCTTTGCTGGAATGAATTGGGTCTTGGTAAAAAAATTTCTGCACATGTTCCTAACTGAACATAATTTTACTAGTTTCAAGTGTGCTGGAAACTCCTGATCCAAAATTGTGGATGTTACTGCGAAGTAAAATTGAGGTGGGGTGAATCAACACTGGTAGATTCCTTTGCAGCATGGACAAGGGGAGCTGCATCAAGCTGCATTTATGACCCTTTTTCAGTGTTCCTGTGACAATCTCATTTATGGATAATGCTGAAGGAGAGTACAGGACTGTTTATGCTTCCCCCCACACCAAACCAGGAAGCCTTTGGAAACTTTGGTGTATCCAAAGTAACAGGGCCTTCAAATAAGTCTTAGAAAGCATGCCCTTTGAATGGAGATGGGAAATTGCATATGCTGCTTTTGGGCAAGAATTTTTGTTTTTATCACAAAGAACTTTTAACAAATGAGATGCTTGCCAGGCTTTGCTGAAGCTTGCATTTATTTTATAATTGTTTATAATAGTTCTTTCACTAGTGGGTGAGTAGGATGATTTGACACATCGGTGTATTGTTTTTAACAATGAATTCTTTGGGAATATTCACAGTGGGGTTCTTTTTTTCAGGCATATGCTTGTTTTGCTTATACTCCTTGTCAGCCAGATTCATGTCAGCTCATGGCTGCTGGAGCGAAGGGTGCAGTGCAGAGCATTAGCTAATAAGCCGCACTGGAGGTAGGCATACCAGTATTGAGCTCAGCATCTTGCTAAAATAGCTGCATGGTTTCTGACCAAGTAGGAGCATGGAGAGAGTAGCATATTTGCCTGTAAGTGACAATATACAGGTGGCCTTTGCAGGCCTCTGTAGACTGCTGACCCTGTGCTTTATACTTTTCCTGAATTTTATTAAACTGCCTTTATGAGATGTGGATGAGGACTGAAGAGGGCAGTCCCTCCTGCTGCTGGAATAGTTTGAAGATACAGAAAGGACTCTAGTTCTCCTCATCTCAAGAAGTTCAAGTTCCATCTGAATATGAGGAAAAACGTCTTTACAGTGAGGGTGACAGAGCACCAGAACAGGCTGCCCAGAGAGGTTGTGGGGTCTCCTTCTCTGGAGATATTCAAAACCTGCCTGGACATGATCCTGTGCAACGTGCTCTAGGTGACCCTACTTGAGCAGGGGGGTTGGACTTGGACGATCTCCAGAGGTCCCTTCCAACCTCAACCCTCCTGTGATTCTGTGAAGTTCAACAAAGGAGCTGCCGGGTCCTGCACCTGGGGATGAATAACCCCACATATGAGTACAGACTGGTGTCTAACTGGCTGGAAAGCAGCTTTGCAGTGAAGGACCTGGTGGACACAAAGCTGAACATGAGCCAGCATTTCAGCAGAGAAGTCCCAAGTATATCCTGGGCTGCATTAGGCAGAGCATTGCCAGCAGGTTGAGGGAGGTGATTCTTCCCCTCTATTCGGCACTGGTGAGGCCAGACCTGGAGTGCTGGGTTCAGGTCTGGGCTCCCCAGTACAAGAAAGACATGGACATACTGGAGCAAGTCCATCAAAGGGCCACTGACACCTTAAACATACCTTACATGGACTCCTTTGTGTCTGGCATATGAGGAGAGGCTGAGAGAGCTGGAATTGTTTCTCCTGACCTCATCAGTGTGCATAAATACCTGGATGTGGAGGGAGCAAAGAAAGCACAGCCAGACTCTTTCGGTGGTATCCAGTGAAAGGAGAAGAGGCAATGGGCACAAACTGAAATGCAGGAAATTCCATTTAAACAGAAAAAAAAAAAATTTTACTGTGAGGGCGGTGTAACACTGGAACAGGTTGCCAAAAGAGGTTGTGGAGCCTCCATCTTTGAAAGTGTTCAAAATTTGACTGGACACAGCACTGGACATCATGCTCTAATTGACCCTGCTTTGAACAGGGGGATTGGTCTAGATGATCTCCAGAATTACCTTCCAACCTCAACTGTTCTGTGGGAAAAATGATGCCAATGCCCTTCCTGACTGGGCTGCAGGCTGGGTACACAAAGCCACTTGAGAGTATAAGGACCTTGTAAGGGATAGCAGCATGTGACAAGGCTCCCACCCCTACAAGAACACTGTGTGCGATATTCTCCATATATTCTACTTTGTCTGCTTCTGCTTTATTTGAAGATCTGATCTGGCTCTTGGGTGTTGTGAATAGTGTATGCATTGAGTTGTTTCTCATGGATGGTGAATTTCTGCTTCTGGTTCCAAAGCTCAAATTTCACATGCTTTTAAAACTAGCTTTTCTGGACTTTATCTGGCATGTTGTATTTAATGCACATGTTCCTGGTCAGGAAACAAGGTATGTTCTGTAGGTAGGTTCCATATAGAGTCAGAACTTCTGTTTTTGACAGCTTTTGAGGTCTGGTACAGATTGAGACTTCCTCTGTTCTCCATATCCTGTTTAAGGTGATGCTGGTTGTTATCTGTGACTGGTTTCATTTGATTTCCATGGTTTGTATACATGCACATATCTTGTTGCCTTTCTAGATGATTAGTGAACCATCATCTGCATAAAATGTCAGCTGGACTTGTCATAGCTGATACTCTTTGGTTCTGGAATTTGAGACTTCAGGGTTTTGCTGTTGTTGCTCTTCATAATGTAAAAGGAATTAAGGTACCTTCTCCTCTGCATGCACATCTGACTGATTCAGAAGATGATATGGATTCATTAATTCCTTCTCTTCACAAAAAAAAAAAAAGTCTAGTGGTGAAATAACCATGAAAAGGAGATCTGTCTTTGTATTTGGATGTGCTTTAGGCTTTTATAGGCCAGAACTTTTAAGCTTCTACAGTGAAAGTACTGCAATTTCTGTTACATATTGATGGCCTGGTTTTTGAAAGGGCCTATCTCCTGTTGTTCTTGGTGGGAAGCTTTGGGTGCTGAGCAATCACTATAATTGAAGAACCTGGTCCCGTGGTCATTGAAGCCAAGTCTGTTATTTTTCTTTGTTCTGCCATGCCAATGTCAATGAAGTAGATCTCTTTGTCTAAAAAGGTTGTTATGGAAAACCACACAGTAGGGACTCAGTTCTTTTAAATATCTGGAGAAGAACAGGAAATGTTAAGTGAGACTTCTCTTTTTTTTCTTCACAGGCCGGAACAAGAGCATGAAACTAAGTGGTCGGCCACACCGACACATTGGAGTGCTAGGCACCTCCAAGCTGTATGTGATAAGAAATCAAATATTTGCTTTTACCCCTCAGGTGAGCATGTAAAACTAGCAGGGAAATCACAGTTTACTTAAAGGCTAATCATTAGTGAAGGGCTTTGCTGTTGCGTACTGTCATTCTACTTTAGATGGAACAGGCCTGATAAAACAGGGGGGAGTTGGGGGGGGAGTTGAATAATCAACATGATAGGAATGCTGATAAATCTCTCTTCTGCCATACAGAGTCTGGCTTCTTTGGCTTCTGCTTCAGAAGAACACAGTAAATCAATAGTACAAAGTTGTTACTGATCTCTGCCCTAACTAATGATTTAGCTAATGGAATAAATAGTTTTTCCAAAAATGGGTCGCTTGATATATCTGTCTACTGATTGCTTTGATGGAAAATCTAACTTCACCTAAGCATGCCAAGAATGGTAACCCCCCCGGTCACTAAGATGTAATCTTTTCAATATATTGTTGCAAGGGTCAATAGTACTGAGAAAAAAGGATGGTTCTCTCTTTGTTCTCTGTTTAATGCCTTTTTCAGTATAACTAGGAGCTTGGATCTTCCCAGAATCAATGGCTCTTTTTATACATTTAGTGAAATGCTACACACTTCTAATTGTAGCCTTATTCTAGCATTTAGTATTAGAAGGCTAAGGGGTCATTGACTCCAAACATGTGGAACTGAAGCAGATTAAAGCATTCTCACACGCTGCTAACAGTTGTTTGACTAATGTGGTCTTTATAATGTGGTCTTTAAATTCCAGTGGAGGAGATGCAGCAGACTCCACAGATGGCCTGCTGCGGTGCTTCCTGAAGTCCAAACATAATGAAATTTGCTACAAATACTGTTGATGCCTTCCTGTTCTTCTACAGGTCCATTGATCATGGCCAGCTTTATAACAAATTTCACATGTGGAAGATTGGTTATTGTGTTGTGTTGTCCCTCCTGACCCTGAATCTTTCTTTCCCAAGTTAAACAAAAATTCTTCAGGATCTCCTTCCCTCCCCCCCCCGAATTTCTTTGTTTGTCCACATCTTACAATGTATTGGGCGAAGTTGGACCCTGTATTCCAGCTGAAACCTTGCCATGTGTCAAGTATGGACATGCTTATTAATATGTTCCAAAATGGCATTTATCTTTGCATCAGCAGGACACTTGCTATTTCTGCAAGTTGACTAAAACCTCCATAACTTTTTCAAATATACTTCTTCAAAGCCAGACCTTCTCCTCACCCCCGCCTTTTTTTTTTGGGAGGGGGAGAGGGGGGATTTAGGAAGGTGAAATTAAACACACAAAGGTAGTGCTTAATTCATATGTGCCAATCTTGAGTAATGTCCACAAAATTTGTATTTTTGTAGTCTGTATCCCATCCAAGTCTCTAATGAAAATATCGACCAAGTGTGGGGCAAAGGCTGGCCCCCTTTAGCTACTCTCTGAATCTGAGAGAACAGTTGATAACTCTCTTGGGAGCAGTTTTTCAAGCAGTTCTGCTTTATCAGATGTTGTTTCTTTTATCTCGCTAATGTCAAAAGCTTTGCAAAACTAAAGATATGTCTGTCACTTTCTGTTGCTTCCAAAGAAGGAAATTGGAGAAATTAGACTGGTTTGCTGAGAGTGTTTTTTGACATGACTGTTTGGCCATCTTGCGTTATCAGTTTGTTATTACCTTGGCACACTCAAACTGGCTTTGTTCTGCTGTGTTTTCAGGCACTGAAACTGGGTTGACTGGTCTCTTATCCTGGCTCTTCCTTTTTTGAAGACTGACAGTGTGTTTGCCTCTCTGCAGATTTCTGGGACCTGTTCTCCCTGAGTTCTCAAAAATAATTGCTAGTGGTTCAGAGGTTATTTTGGCTAGTTTCTTAAGTTCTGTGAATTAATTTCTGTAGACTTTGCCAGCTTGGTTTTAGGTGCTCTTTAACCTTTTCTTCCCATACTCAGGCTGAACTCCTGTCACTTTCTTAAAAGTAGTATTACAGGTCACAATTCTGCTTTCTGTCAGTAAAGGCAGCATTGAATACTTCAGTTAGTCCGTATCCTCTCTTTCTATTTATTAACGGACCTGTAGTTTCTTTGTTTTTGTATTACTTCTGATGTGTTTACAGAGTGTTTTCTCATTGTCCATTATGTGTCTTACTAACTGATGTTTATTTTACATCCCAGCCTCCCTCTTCCACTCCTCCCCAGGGATTATGCAGTTCCTTAACTTTTGTTGTGGCTTATTCAACATTGTTTTCATTGTTTGTCCAACTCCTGATGTAGCTACAGTAGTCTCTTACTGTTATTCTTAGCCTTCCTTTGTAGTGGGCAACTTTACCATTGTACATTTAATGCAACTTTTTTCTACAGTAACTGTCAGCTTTTCTGTGTTCTGCTTGTCTTTGAGATTGTTCCCAAGAGACATATAGTTCCAACTTTCCAGTCCCCAGTGTGTGCTTAAACCTGTTTGCTGTTTTTATTGCTTTTGTTGTTATTCCACATTTAGGGCACTTCCAGATCATAGGTTACTCTAATTCATTATTGGGAAAATTGCACTTGACATGCGTGATCATCTCCTTTTTATTTGAATGGCTTGGTTTTGCATAGTCAGCCTATAAATATAAGAACATGAATTTTCTATACAAGCATGGATCTTTTTGTGATAGTAGCAGCCCCATTAGGTTAATCCATGCAGTCTGCACTCTGGTCAAGGATAGCTCACGTGGCTTTTGTCAGTGCTTTCCTTAATTTTCATTTCTTCCATTAATTCATTCGCATCTACTCATACATGTTATTTCTCTGTCCTCTAGTTTACAGACCAGCATCACTTCTATCTGGCTCTAGACAATCAGATGATTGTGGAGATGCTCAAGACGGAGCTGGCTTACCTCACTTCTTGCTGGAGGATGACAGGGAGACCAATCCTGACATTTCCCATCACCCACACAATGCTCGGTAGACTTCATTTTCTCTGTTTCAAGCAAAGTAGATTACTGTGGAGGAGTAGCATGAGGGTAGTTTTGAGAGGAGACAGATGGCATGACTGTTTCAACATCTGAGTTTTAACATCGAAAGTACTGTTTAACTTTCTCAAGTCTGTGCTGAACTTGGATGACATGGTTATATTTTGTTTTGGTTTTACTCCCCCTTGGTATACTTGCATCTCCCCATCATATCTGTACTATTTCTGTCCAAAGAGATTTGATGGAAAACCCTTTGGAACTTGTCATGAATGGAGTGTGGGTTTGCTTTTGTTTGTTTTTTGAATAAAGTAGTATTGATAGCACTTCTGGGTTCTGGTTTTGACTTAAGTCTCATTTACTTTGTAGAGAACACCCGGAAATCTACTTAGCTAGTCCTGATAACTTAAGAACATGTTGCTAAGCTTCAAAATTCTTTGTTTATTCTTCTTTAGTTGATGACGGTGCTGACATTCATCCAGCAGTTCTTGCCACCATAAGAAAATTAGAGGATGGCTATTTTGGAGGTGCAAGGTAGTGTCAATATCCCAACCAATTCTTTTAGTTAGTTTATTTATTAAAATTAATTTAATTTATTTATTTATTAATCAAATTCATGCAAGCCTTATGTTTAAGCATGTGATAGTGTATCGGTCTTGTGGTGGTGGTGGCACTCTGCAGAGAGAAGAACTTCAACTATAATTATTATGTGGAAATCAGATGGCAGCTGGATCTACAGTACAATGGGAAGGGTATATCTCCCAGAGAGCTATACCATCTGTGACTGGCATTAACAGATAATGAAAAAGTAATGTCAAACCTTGGAAATATAAAACCTCGGTCTTGGCTGGGCTTTTGTTTTTAAGAAGTGGTTCTCTTTTAAAAATACAGAATGTGTCTTAAACATGAATTACATGTAGTACTGGTCAGCATATGTTTCATTCATCTACATATAAAGGCAATTTAATATGATGCCATGTTACTTCTCTATTGTCTTTCTGTTTGCTCTTCTTTAATCAGTCTCTTTCTCTGACAATCAGATGGGCTTTTTGTCATCCTAGCAGCACTGCAGTTCTGTGAAAAGATGCTGCTGTCATGAAAACTACAGTTCCCTTTTGTCATGTATGATCCCTGGCATGTAGGTCTTTGGTCAGGGTCTCTCTTCATATAAACATACAGAGCTTTGCATGATGAAGCCTTGGGTCAGGCCTGTAAGTGTAACACAGGCCAATAATGAGAGTAGTATCCAGCTGGACCTGCAACTATTTTTTTGCTTTTGTTTTACTCTGCGTTGGTTTCTTCCTAGTTACCGTGGGTGGATTGACAGTAGATCTGGTAGATTTTTGAAGGAGTTGTTGACAACTCACTGAGCTTTAATCGGTACCAAAATGGTCGATGTTAACTCTCTCTGGCATGCTTTCCTGTTCGCAGAGTGAAAATAGGCAAACTGTCAGAATTTCTTACCACCTCTTTCCACACGCATCTGAGCTTCCTGGATCCAGACTGTGATGTAAAACTGTTTGATGACCCTAATGAAGGTCGTTGTAGTCCTGACAGTGAATATGGATATGAAGGCTATCCAACAGATTTCTGTGAAAAAGGTAATAGTTTTTCACTTCAATTTTTTTTTCTCTTTCAAGTATTATCAGTAGAGCACAGGTTTGCCTAGAATGCAGAATCTATTTTGTGCGCATCTGGTAGTCATTCAGGTTTCTCATGCGTCAGTATGATGACAGTATGTGCATGACCTATTTTGGAGAAGGAGTTTGCTCATTCCCTATGCATACCTTGTGTATGCTTCCCACATTCTTAGTAGGATGTTGCCCAGTAACTGCTGCAGTAAAGCTGAGTCTGAAGAATCAGCAGACTGGGTGTGTGTGGAAGAGGATGGAGGGAGGAGGAAAGTGTGAGGAGAGACAGGTGTGAGTATGCGTGGAAGAGCTGATCTTTGGACTATCAGCTAGAGGAAAAAAAATTTTTTAAAGCAGATTTTCTTTTAAGCACTTATATTTGGAAGTTATTTTTTCCTTTGAAAAAAAGCAAAAGGTTTTTTTTCTTTCCAGTTTATTCAGCTTAAAAATCCCATATGATATTCTTGCATTTTTCTGTGTCCTTCTGTATAAGCAAGAGTGGAGTAGTGTGTCTAAAACAGAAAGCAATGAAAATTTATACATTTCTTTTTAATAAACTTCTTTATTTGTCACACTAGACAGCCAGGATGAGCTGGATCAGTATATAAATGATGTCCTGCAGAGTACAGCACTGAAGTCATACCTGCCTCCAACTTCAAAGACTGCTGATCAGCCTCCTGTGCTCAGTGCAAACCATTCTACACGAGAGATACTGTCAATAATGGCCAAGGCAAAGGGCTTGGAGGTTCCAGGTATTTCTGTTTAACGCTTTTTTTAATAATAACAATAGAAAACCCCTTCTAGGTACTTAAAGGCTAAATTCATGTATTTCCCAATTCTGTTTTTAAAAAAGAAGTAATGGTGCAAGTATGTTGTAGTTGTAAAGAAATAAGAATGAGTCCAAAATTATTACTGTAGTATTCCTGCAGAATGCTATGTCTAACCTGCAATGAAATAGAATATTTAATCAATGTAGATGTTAGGGAAACTGAAGTGGCTTGTCAGTTTGCTAGAATTCTGGAACCTGAGTTAGTGAATTTATCTTTTTTTCCTTTGTTTGTACCATATTAAGGCAGACAAAATTTTCTTTTAGTAAAGTTCTGGTGAAATAAAAAATTTGAATACCAAAACTTCAGTATATTTAAGTACTTTAAATCTAAAAGAACAAATGGAGTAGGGAGGGAGGACAGTGTTCCTAATAATGCTGTATTACTAACAGATTGATTGAAGGACTTGCAAATTCAGTCAGTGCATTATTTGGGCTTCAGTAAATTCCAGTATATACTGTACTATATAGGTTGGTATGTAGTATCCAATGTCCTGATTAAGGGAAGGCTTGCCTTGACTTCAGTGGACTTCAGATTCTCTCCCCTCATAATATATAGTAATAATTTTCAAGCTTTTTCTTAAATCTTTTCTCCCATCTTTCATAAGCAGTATCATCTGATCCTCTGATAAAATCAACATGTGAAGTTAACTGAGCATTAGCCTCCCTTTACCATGACCATAATTATGATATCATATCAGTTAGACCATTTTCTCCATGTACATTTCTCCATTACAATATGTAAAATACTTAGCTAGGTTAGGTCATTGAGCTGTAAGACCTGTGAGGCATGGACTGTCAAAAGGAGCATCAGCTGAGCATGTAGTGCCTGAGCCTTTGACATTTTGATCTTAAAAATTCTTGGAACAAGCCTGCAAGAAGATAGGATCAAAAATATGAGTGTGAGCTTGTCTCTTGAGTTCCATACACAGTATCTCAGAAGCATTGCCTTGTGTATTTTGACTCTCAGAGGTTTTTCTGCTGTCAGCTAGTATAATTGCCTTGTTCAGGTGTTTCACTTTTCATGTTACTGAAACGGGTATTTTTTGGTGGCTTTGCTTTCCAGCTGTTTCTATGTCTCTTCCCACTAAAGTTCTGAACACGCACCGGAAGTCTCTGAATCTTGTTGATACTCCCCACTCTTTCGAGACAAAGGTAAACTGTGGGAATGTTTATGTTGTTTGTATTTTTTCAGTCTCAGTACTGTGGCCTTTCCTGTAGTTCCCAGCCAACCCAATGTGCTTATTCCCCTTTTCCTTACCTTCACAGCCTAGCCATGAGGCACAGGGTAGTTGCTCCCTTGTTTTAGATTTTTTTTTTTTTTTTCTTTTGGCTAGTAGAAGGCTTTTGGTTAAATAGACATTATCAAATAGAAATTTTCTAATAGAGTGTGCAAACCAGAAAATGATACAATACATGCTTATTTTCAAGGGCCAAAGCCTACCTTATAATCTGTGGGTTCAGTTGGGACTAAAGGAAAGGACAGAATGTGCACAGCCTTTCGAACTGTTCTGCAAGAAATACTGCTTGTAGTGATTTCTGGGCAGGAGGTGAGTGTGGGAAAGGACAGATGTCCTTAAGGCATGAAGATGGGGCTAGGCTAGGCACTTGTTCAGTCCTAATATAGGTGACCAGCTGCCAAGGGTGGTTTTGGGAGGTTGTATCCAGCCTCCTGAAGGATTCCGCTCTACAGAGAGTCCCTGGAAATGGTAGCTCAGGAACATGTTAATTGCTGAATAGCTTATTAAACAGAAGTGCTCTTCAGCCAGGAACTCACCACAGTATTGCATTATCTGATTTGTTTACAGGTATGTTTTATAAGCTTGGAAAACTTCTGATGGCAACATCTGCATTTATGAAGTGTCACACATACACAGGGTAGAGAGGGAGCTTACAAAGCTCTGATTACAACTACATTTGTTAATCAAAAAAAAAAATTAATATCCTTCTGCATGTGACAGGAAAAACATGCAAAAAATTTGTTTTTCTCCTTTTACAGAATATCTAGTTTTGTCCAGAAATGGCTTTCCTTGTTGATTGAACAGAAATTAGAGACAAAGATGCATTCTGGCCTTTGCATTTCCTGGGATTAGCCCCCTTTTCATGTGTGTGGTAGTCTGACAAGAACTGCACGATGTCTCTATATTTCAAGTGCAGAGTTGTGTTGTGAGGTCTCTCATGTTCTTTAATGGGAAGCTACAGTTTATGGGTTTGATCTACTACTTTCTTCAAGATCTTTTCTTTGTTATTCATCTGTCTTTTTTATCAGGGTTGTGAAAATGTTTTGCACTTGCCTAAAGATGCTCATGGTGATTTGGATTGCAGGAAGCTTGTTGAACAGCTGAAGGAATGTCCAACGCTCCATGATCAAGCAGATATCTTATACATCTTGCATATACTGAAGTAAGTTATCTGAGTGTAAAGTTCAGTGTCGTGAAGTTTGGTCACAACTATCTGATTATTCTTGTGCAAAAGCTTGCCACTGTTTGGGTAAACTGTTCAGGGCTGGTTCAGGTTTTTGGGGGAAGATGTTAAAATAGTTTGTGCTTTAATGGGAATACTTTCTGGTAGCTTGATTAAATAGGTAATCTTGGATACGGAATACACTTGTGCGAATTTCAGTGAGTGGATTGGCACACAATTGCAAATACATTGAGGCTGTCAAGATCACAAGTAAAATGTACAAATCCTTTACGTGAATGAGAACATGTCTTGGCTCTATTTGTGGCACTTTATTAAGTTCACAAAAACTCGGTGTGATTTTTATGCACAAGGAGGGAAGTGTGTGTTAGTGCAGTTAGTGAATTAATGCAGAACAGCTGTATTTGGAGGGATATAAGCACAAATGCAGTTTTAATGAGTGGTCACTGTTTTTCTCTACTTGCATGTTTAAATGCTCCATTGGCTAAACCCCAGGGTCTTTAATAAGTTCTTGGGAATAGTCTAACCCAAGCTGCTGGGGTTAGTAAATAGCTGTTGATTAAACAAGTTTGATGGGAACAAAATACAAATACAAACCAACAGAATCATCATCTAGAGCATATTTATTGTTTGTTTTTTTTCCATTTTTTTGTTTGCTTGTTTGTTTGTTCCCTAGGCAGGAGAACACTCTGGATTCTGGCAGAAAGTTAGCTTAGGTTTAAAAGACGTGTGTTCTAACCACAACGGGCTTCCTTATTATTACACAGATCAGTCTTTTGTTTTAGTCTTTCTCCTGTGAGGACCTCTTCTTTTATTATCTTGTTTTCCTGAGCAAAATGTTTAGCAGCTTTTCTTAAAGAGCAAATCAGATCCTGAAAAATTGTCATTTTGTTGTTTAACCAAAGGTAATACCCTTACCTTCCTGTTTTGGACCTGTTTCACTGCAGCAGTCTCCATTGGGCAGGCAGACACTGTCCCTGTAATAGGAGTTGAAAGGTCATTCGATAACACATCCGAACATTGCCAACAAGAAGCACCTTTCTTGCCATTGTGCAGGGAATTTCAAAATCAGGAGAGGAACAGGAAGCTTCTCTGAACGATCAGTCATGTAAGAAGTGTGGAAGTCTGGTCAACAGCTAAGAAAGAGGCAAGGCGAAAAACTTGTAGAGCCCCTTGAGGCATCTGAAAAATGGGTGCAGTCTTCAGTGGTTCTGAAGAAATTGCTGAATTCTGCTATTAAAGAGCAACAAATTGGGAGTATTCCTCCAGCAAAACATCTGTATGCACGGTTATTTTAAAGCCTGGTGGGAATTCCCCCTGGTTGGTTGCTTTGAAGTCACAGGCTTATGGCTAAGTGAGTGCTCAAGTTAGTGTGAAAGTTCCTGTTATCATGAGTTTTTGCCCATGTAACTGATTTCTGGCGAAGGCCCACATGTCCCTTGTACTACTTAAGTGTGTCACCTGAATGAGCAATTCAATCAAAATCAGACTGCTCACTGTGTGACAGACTTAAGCAGTGTAGCATTGTAAGCTTCCTGCTTTCTCTGTCTGTCCTTCATAAAAGACCCCTTAGAAATCTGTTTGTTTTATCTAATGAAAATCACCTTGTCTCTCTTTTATGGCAGAGGTCCTGATTGGGATACAGAGCTAAATGGACAATATGGTGTCACTGTTCATTGTCTACTCAATGAGCTCTACAAAAAGGCAGGCCTCAATCAAGAGTGGGGCTTAATCCGTTATATTTCTGGTATACTTAAAAAGAGAGTGGAAGTCCTGGCTGAGGTATGACACAAATAAATAATGCTGGTTCAGTTTCCTGACTGGAAACAGACATATAGCTACCAATGTGAGGGACAAAATCTCTAGTGAGGCCTGTGTTGGCCCTCTTCTGGTCTTACCTCACAACATGTATAGTGCAGCATTTCTCAGTAAACCTCTGTTGCCTTTCTGATCTAAAATCTGATCACAACATCTCTGCCTTTGATGAGTACTAAAAACTGTGCTAAGGCTGGAGTTGGCTGAAAATGTTGAACTGTAAATGATTGTGAAGGCTTCATTTACTCTGTATTATCACAGAAGTTTAATTATGTGCTTTGAAGCCTGTAGTTGTTGATGATGTATTGCTATTGCATATAAACATATTTGAAGCAGTCTCTAGCATCGTGATAAGATCACGATCAATGGCAAGACCATTAGCTGACTATTCCTGTCCCACTGGGTGTACGGTCTGTAGTGTGAGTATATGTGAATGTACAGGAGCTTTAGAATGTCTGGAACTATTTAAGGTTAACAAGGAAGATCCATTGTAAAGGTATAGATTTGATTTTGAACATTACAAAAATGTTTCCTTTCAGCTGTTTTAAGCATTTGTTTAATCTCCTATTTATCCTTGCATATTTCCCAGGAACTCTCCCTGGCCATTCCTGGCCATTTCCAGAGCTTTAACTGTCATACCTAGAATGACCTCTTTACTGACAGTCTTATCTGTGGGGAGCAATTTGTGATGGTTGCCATGTGTGGTTTTCCATTAAGTACATACCCTTTTTCCATCCGCAAGACATTATGGATGAGCCATACAGATATGCTCACGGAAGGTTATGTATGTTAAATTAATAAGATATCAACAAAGAATTGGGGAGGATGAGAGCAGAAATGATTTGTGTTGTTTCACCTTTATGGAGGGAAAATATACTCTTAAAAATCTGAGGGACATTGCTCTGTAAGGTCTTTGTTTCAGAATGGTACAACAGGTAAACTAAACACCCACTTTTGAAGGAAGTCGATACAAAAGAATAAAACACTGTGGTACTGGGGGAAGCACCTATTTCAGAATGTATCTGGGTGCCTAATTCAGGAATGTGATGCCATGTATTTTGTTGTGTGTCTTTAAGAGATATATTAGTGCATAGAATTTGTAGCTCATACTGCCATGTTTTCATTGATTAAATTTCTTTTTGTCTTAAACTAAAAAAAAAAATAAATAAATAAAGGTTAAAGTCCTTTATTGATCTGCCCAGCCCCACTGGAGTCCCTAAGTGTTATGTTGCTGATTTCGCTAAGAGGGAAGCAGGCTTTCAGCCTGGGCAGACTCTCCTGGCCCTGTTAACCTCAGTGGAGCTTTGGCAATGTATATTAGTTTGCAGTGTTCTGCTGGACCTGTATGTTTGGTAAATAATTGAAATGCACTTAGAAATCGCTGAAGAAATGCTTCGTTTTCTGGAATTAAAACCTATCATTTCCACATGACTCAGAGAAAGGTCTCTTGCTTTCTGTCACTTTATGGTAGGCTTGCACAGACCTTCTGTCACACCACAAGCAACTGACAGTGGGCCTGCCACCAGAACCCCGTGAGAAAACCATTACCACGTAAGTTGGAGCTCTTTCTCCGTTCTAGAAGCAGCTTGCCTTTCGGCTTTCTGCTGATATATCTTGTTTTCAAACCTATTTCTCACCTTCAGAAGGAGTTGCAGGCACCAAGGCAGAAAGGCCTGTGCTGCAAAGATGTTCTTGGATGACTTGGTTCCAGTGCACATTGAAGAAGTTAATAGCAAGTACTTGAGTTGCTGCTAAGTGTGGTATGCTTTCTTTCAGCCCATTGCCACCTGAGGAGCTCACAGATCTTATTTATGAAGCCAGTGGCCAAGACATCAGTATTGCAGTCCTGACACAGGTACGCAGCATGTGACAAAAGGGTTCTTTAAGCTGTGCTCAGGGTGATGCCACTGTTCGTTGTGTGGCCGGTGATTGAGAAAGCAAACCTGAACAGGTGCCTTTATGGATTTGTCCTCACAGGAAATGATTATGTATTTGGCGATGTATGTCCGGTCACAGCCTAGCCTTTTTGCAGAGATGCTCAGGCTCCGCATTGGACTAATAATTCAGGTGATGGCCACTGAGCTGGCTCGCAGTCTGAACTGCTCAGGTAAGAGCATTTTACCATAAGAGATACTTACGGGTTTATTCCTGCCTCACCTCAGTGGTTGATTTTTCATTCATACATGTTAAATACTTTTGTTAACTCCATTCAATATGCACTTACAGACTTGAAAATAACTTTCCTTTTCGACTCAGTGAAATACCCCGCCACGCCCCCACACATGCTTTTTCAAACTGATGTAGGTTTTAAGTACTTAAGTCCCCTGGCTTTTAGTGAGTACTTGAGGTCCAGATCATGAAATTATATGCATATGTATTTAGGGATCCAGTGCCATTAATATCAGTGAGAATTAGGCCCCTAGATACCTTTGAATATTTGAGCCTTGATTATTCATAGTTCTTGCAGTTTTTACTTAAGTCAATTTATAGTGGTATTTGTCTTTTTTTTTTTTTTTTCTTTAACTAGGTGAAGAAGCTTCAGAAAGTTTGATGAATCTAAGTCCCTTTGATATGAAAAATCTCCTACACCATATTCTGAGTGGAAAAGAGTTTGGTGTGGAAAGAAGCTGTGAGTTGTCCATTTGAGTACTTGTGTATGTTAAGCTAGAACTGCAAATGCAAATTTTGATTGTCTTGTTAAGTACAAATCTGCTCTCCAGTCACATGAAATAGAGTTATAGGTATATATTAAACACAGATGGGCAGTACATGTGTGTGTCTGCCAGGAGGATATATAAAACACATGTAATGAAAGCTGTCTTGTGTTGAAATCAATTGTATCAAGTTTTCAGTGATACAAATGCAGACTTTTAAAATGAAAAAAGTTTAATGTGACCACACTGAAAACCGTGAAAAGGATACGTCTAACCTGGCTGCAAGGAGCATGCCTGTGATACCCAGGTATTCCTGACTGGCACTTCAGCTGCCTCCTGGGCTCATTCTTAAGCCCTCACAGACTCACTGTATCTCTGATGTTGTTTGAAGCTACAGTTGCTTGGTGTCTTGGAAAATCAGTCCCCAATACCAAATATGGATTTAGGCCCTTAACTTGACCTAGTCAGATTTGAAGTATTGACTAATGATTTGCATGGATGCTTTCACCAGGAGCATTGTACACTGGAAAAAGGATATATCTTTTTTTCTCTTCTAGGTGCAATCTTATTTGCTTGCCTACCTCTAGAATTTTAAAAATGTCCATTTGCTTCTTCTAGTGCGACCTGTAGATTCCTCTTCATCTAGCCCTGCAATTTCTATTCATGAGATGGGACATTCTGGAGCAACCAAAACAGAAAGAAGTGGTATTACTAAACTGAAGAGTGAGATGAAGCAGGTGAGGGTTTTCTGTTAATGAATTCATCAGAAAACACAGCTGTTAGGAACTCTTTTTTTGCTGGATTTGTGCATGTTAATTTCAGCAGACCATTTGTAATGCCAAAGAGATTCTTGGTAAATCACAAAAGTTTCCAAAGATCATTTGATTTAAAGCTGATCACTAAATACAGGGAAGAAGGGAATACATTTCCTTTTCTGTTCTTGTTTCACATTCTGAATATAGAAGAATGTGAGCAACCTCTAATGCATTCATGACATCAACTTTAAATCAGCTTTTTTATCATTTTTTAGCTAAGGAAAAGTCAGATTTACAAAGAGAGGCTTTGAAGTGTTCGTTGTTATACTCCACGTGAGTCTCTAATATGGTCTACGTACCACTTGGGAAAGATACACTTGAAGAAAAGAAGTATTGGGTTGCTTTCTTTCTGTTTTTCTTCAAGAATGGAGGGATGATTACTGCTAGAGCATTTTTTTGAACAAGTTCAATACTTTAAATTACACAGCAGCTGAGGATGTTTAGAGATACTGTACAAAACACATCCCAAGTATTCTGAATGAATCTGACTGATGGTTTTGTTGTGAGTGTTTAGATTTGTTTTGTTTGTTTCCGTTGGTAATTTTATTTGCTGTAGGTAAATACAAAGGTAACAATCGGAGGAAAGTACATTTATAAGAATAAAGTGGTGCATGTTAAGAACATATTTTAAAAAGACCCTCTCCTGAGAGCTTAAGAAACAAGCCTTCATTTCATCTGAGGACATTTATAGAAATTTCTAAGAACATATGCAGTGTTTTCCTTTGATTGTATGAAACAGGCTTCTTTGAAAGCTTTCAGAATGGAGTGGCATTTCTGTATGTTCTTAAAAATAGAACATTTTGATGCTGACCCAAAGATTAGTTAGTAATTCTGTACACAGTATGGATCAAGCAGGAAAGCAAAGGTTCCTGTGAGACAGTTTCTGTCTCTTGAGATACGGTCATGGTGTTTGAGCCGTATTGCTGCCTTTTTCTGGCTGAGGCTGCCTCGCTCCCTCCCCTGGTGCAGCTGTGCCTGTGCAAATGCTGCTAGGTGCTTGCTGCAGGCTCTGTTCCAGGCTCTGAAGTGACTTTGGTAATTCAGTTTGAGCATGGCTGTCAGTCTCATAGCAGACTGTGAATGTCTGACTTCATTTCCAGGAAGAAATAAGGATGTGACACTAGGTGGCAGCATTATTTTATTCTAAATACAGAGGTAGGCCTGAACCTGAAACCCTTTGGAGTGTGGTGAGATTGGAAAGGTATTTTCTGCATCGCTTTTGCATTAGACAAACATTTTTCTTGCACAGAGGAGTTAACTCTTCTTGTTTTGTTGTCCCCCATCTTTCCATTCATGCTGCTTCCCACCCTGCCTCGCTACACTCTAAATAATTCATTAAATACTAATTTAGTGGTGTACTGGTGGGGGGAAGGAGGTTCAACTTAATGTTACGTGGAACATTTCAAGTACTTGCACCAACATCTGTTTACACAAGAGCTGATGAGTTGAGCAACCACAGCTCTCTGATTTCTGCAGCTGTTTGTGTCAGGTAAAATCAAGCCTTTACCTGGATAGCCAGTCTGAACCATTAACATTTAATTATGAGGCAAGGTGTGAGGGGGCAGTTACAGAAAAGCATCATAGGTGTGAGGTGTGGTGCATCCACATTTCTGTGAAAGTTTTGCCTTGCAACTCTTTGCTCAGCACTGCCCACCCAGTTGGCAGCTCACAGATTTTTTGCAGCCAGATGACCTTCTAGCGCAAACAGAAGCTGCTGACATTATAACAGATGGTGAATAGAAGTGGAAAACTTGGGTTTTTTTTTCCAGCCCTGAGTCACAGGGAGGGTTTTGCCTGTGTCTTAAACTGTGTTGGTTTGCGTTTGCCATGCTGGAGTTAGGTAGATAGTGTGGGAAGCTTGGGGTTCGTTGCAACAAAGCAGGTTCCTGGCACATCGGGGTTGGCCTCATGGTGAGTCTGGGAATCAGATGTCAGCTGAAGTATGGCAGTGCAAGAGGCCAGGGACACTCAGGGCTTTCTTCTGAGGAACAGAGCTTATTCCATGCTTCTTGTCTTTTCGTGGATGGGTTACTTGAACTTATTTGTGTACTGTTCTGTCATGTCTGTCTGGCTGACTTGTTGGTGTCTGTTTTTGTTTCGTAGCTCCTCCATGAGGGCCATTCTGTGTCCAGCAGCATGTTCACTTCCAAATCCATGGTAAAATGCCCTCTGTAAATCTGCACCTTTTCTTCACTGTTTGTGTGAAAGGGCTTTAGGTCTAAACACTTCTTGTGGCTTCTCCTGCCTAAAAACTTGCTTTCAAACTCTACTTTTTTGTTTAGCTCACCTTCATTGGGAATGAGTTCTTATTCGTAACCTTAGAAGTTCAGAGTCTCACGTTCAGATCCATTTAGTTCTTTGGAAAGTTAAGCAGTTGTAGCAGATTAAGCAATGTAGCAGATTCAACTGCTTAATGGTGGGTTGTGTCATAGGTGTCATCGATGTTTAAAAGTAATGTGTCATTTATGTTGGTGGTCTCTGGGCAGTAATGAACCCAGTACTGCTTCATATTGCTAAGATGGGGATTTTATGGGCATGGGTATCTTCTCAGGTTGTCAGCTTCTTTTAAGGCAGAGAACATTAGCTCTTCCTAAACCTTCACTGTTAAGAAGGAAGGTAATTGTTTAAATAATTTGTCAACAGAAAACTCAATAATTTAATGTCTGAGACTTCAGATCTCTAATGAAGAGACAGAAAGCTTGCACCTACACATGTACTTTGAACTGGTGGTTATGATTAGTGGATCTTTGCATCTCCAGACTCACTGTGCATGTCACACCTCCCAAATGCCCTGAATACACTATTGCAGAGCCCCACTGCAAGCATGCACCCCTTTTCCTGTGGTCTGGCCTGACAACTGCCCCAGGTGCTGCAACCTCACCCTCCCTGCACACCAGCACAGAAAGGCAGGACTCGGTTGTGTGTTTGATTAAAAGGCTCAGAGTTGCTCAATGAGATCTTTGCTTCTCTGAACTACCTGAGTAGCCAGATTAATTATTTTCTGCAGAATGACTTCTTTATGTAGGCACTGACCCTCCTGCTGACCTCCTGCATCCCTTAGTGCTGCTAAGTGGGGTGGAGGAGATGAACTGGCTACATCAGTCACTGGGGAAAGAAAAAGACTAGAATGCACCAAACTGTCAAGGGAACTTGACCTCCACCTGTTTCTCACTGACACCAGTAGGAGTAAAAATGGGCTTGGTTTTCATGTGCTGGTCTTTTTGTAGTGTTTGATTGTGTGGTGTCACTGAGCCTGTCCTTTGCAAACATACATTTTTCAGTGCTATTTGCTACCTTTCCCAGTGCTTTGCTTAGGCAGTGCATATGTCATTCCCTGTCAATGAACTCCTTTCTAGGCTGAAAGTAGAGGGTGTGCAAAAAGGAATGAGGCAGCAGAAGAGCATAGTCTCTGGGCTTGCAGAGTAGACAGAAGGTCCCTATCCTGCTGTGCTAATGGGCAAAAGAATTTGGTAGTGGCACAACTTTTGCAGGTGGTAGAGAGCAAAGATCTGCTGCCTCATTTAGTCTTGATCAAGTCTGCTAGAATAAAATAACAGAACAATAGTGACAATAAAGGAAACAAGACTGATCCTAACAGAGAAGTGGGCATAGTAATTACATGACTGTATAAAGTCAATTTATCAAAATATATTAATGGAGTTTCCTGCACGGAGGAGTTATCTTGCTGGAGTCATGGACCCTTTGGTTCTCTCACAATACTGAGCCTGAAGTCCAAGTCAGACATACCTGCAAATCCTACCATCTTTCACACCGGTGCCACTGCCAGCCAGCCCATCCTTGTTAAAATAACCATGCCTGGTGTTAAACCAAGCAGTGAAGTTGACTGAGTTATGCCTTCTTGAACTGCCTGTCTATTCTGTTCAGAACTGGTTGGAGTACTTCAGTAGTGAAGCTTGTTGTGAAGGGCAGAGGAGAGGAAGGGATCAGTCCTGGTCTGTCATCTAGTACAACATCATGGCCTGTATTTTCTCTTGGTTCTGAGTTACATCGTTCTTCATCAGCAGTTACAATGTTAACTGATCAGGAGAGGGCCAGTGGCTGTAAAAAAAAAATTAGCTTACAAAGACTTTAATGTTTCTTTCAGAGGGGCAGTACTCCACCATCTCCCACTAGTACTTCTCCCACGAGCTCTGAGGGAGACATTAGTTGGCGTAACCGCCAAGGGCAGTGGCTCCGCAGGAGGAGGCTTGATGGTGCCATTAATAGAGTTCCTGTCGGCTTTTATGAGAAAGTGTGGAAGATCCTTCAGAAGGTAAGTTGATGCCTATGGAAAACAGGAAGCAAGTAAGCTGTACAGTATCATGGGAAGATGGTTGCAGAGGTATTGTGTTGCTGGGAGATGAAGCTGGCCCACATGGAAACTGGAATTATTAGTAGGAATGTATGTGTTGAATATATAAGGGCTTCATTAACACAAGTTCACATGTTAGTTTAAAAATATCTTTCCTCTGAAAATACCAGCACTGAGCTCCAGCTGCACAGTTCTATTTTACCACTTGTTTTGCATTGCTCCTGACTAATGCGAGTTGTGGTGACTGCCACTGAGGGGCGGTGCAGTGCAGTGCAGTGCAATTCATATGCTCCGGTTCAAAAAGGCTGGAAGGAATGAAGTAAGAAACTGCACTTACTCTTTCAAAATGTCTTCAGATCTCTTGCTGACTCTTCAGAGCTGTATGGCATGCTTAACATTTTTTTGTTTGCTTTTAAATGAGGAGTAAACCTTGCCAGCACCTTGGAGATCAGTGGTATGGAAATGTATTGAAACAAATCTCCAGGAAGGAGAATTTCCATTCGTTTTAGAGTGATTGTGCACCTGTTCTGCTTCGCTGGCTGAAAGCCAGTGTTCTACACCTTGCAGTACTGAGTTGTTCATGCCTACACAGTTGGAAAGATGATGTGCCTCACCAGCTCAGACTGCTTTTGGTTGTGCTTTTAAAATAATTTGTGTTGAAGCTGTTAGTGTTGATGTCAGCAAAGACAAGTCATATTTTGCCTCTAGATTTACTAATGGGATCTTTCAATACAGTGAACATTACTTCTGTCCTGACCTACTGTAATGGCTGGGAGTATTTAGTGGTTTTCTGGCTATTAATTACACTTATTTAAATTGTCTTCAGTCTTTCGTTCTTAAACTCTCTTTGGACTATTCATAAAAGTGCTCTCTTTTTCTTGGTACATTTTTGTACCTCAGATACCCATATGTGTCATTCCTTAGCCTGCCTTCTTGCCATTTAGGTTTTGTCAGCCTTTTCTCATATGCTAATTGGTATTCCTAACACCGCCATCACCTCCCCACCACCGTTTGTAGCCCATTTCGAAGAACCACAACACATTGACATCCCTGAGTTGTGGTGCCCTGAATCTTGAACACTAAAATAAATTGTTGTTTTAGCCAAAATATGAAATAAAGGTTCTCACTTACATAGTCTATTGTCATGCTTTTGCACTGACTTTTATTTCTATGTCCTTTCACAATATTCTCTTTGACTGGCTTTCATCTTTTGCGTGCCTCTTGCTGTAGTGACTGTCCAAGTACTTTGCTCCCATTCATTAGCTAGACTGGAATACACCGCACTGCCAAAGGGCCATGTAAGCTTATTTATAGCATTTGCCTAATTACATAATAACTGGTTGCATGATAACTTTTTCAGCAAAGGTGAAATAATATTTTTAAGAGTTTGCTGTTGTTTTTACTGAAAGTAGCTACATTTCAAAGAGCAGCATTTCTAGGAGAAAAGTTAGCTTGGTTCAGAGAGCACTTGGATTTACTAGCAAGAACCGTATTCATTGTCAAAATGTTTTGTTTCAGTGCCATGGTCTGTCCATTGATGGGTATGTCCTTCCTTCCTCAACCACCAGAGAGGTATAGTAAAATACAGTAAAATGGTTTTTCTAGCCATCTGATTGAATGTTTGATTTTTACAGCATAAGATGCAATGGGACCATCGTTGCAAATCCTTGGTTTTAAGAACATTTGAAGTAACTGCTACTGTGGGAAGGGGGCCAAGGTCTAGATCTTCCCTCCAGCTTCCGCCGCCCTTCCGCCGGCTTTGGCTGGGGCTGTGCAGATGAGCTCCCGCTGGGCAGGCCCAGAAGCGGGTTTGTAGCAGGTGCCTTCATGCCACCTGCTCTCTGCACACCTTCACTGGGCACTGATGAGGGTAGCGAACTGTGCACATTGAGCAGTGCTTGAAAGAGGGCAGCTGATACCAGTCATTTAAAGCAGAGTGAGGAAAAACTCTACTCTGGTGGAGTAAAGTAGACTCATTGCTTGCTTGCTACTTTTCTTTTAAAATGCTGTAACTGCAGCCAGTGAATTTTGGCATCACAGTCTCAAAAGTAAATACCAATTAAGGATGACTGTTTCTAACCAAAGCATTGACTCTTTAAATCCATATCCTTTCCTTACACTTTTTCCTTAGTTGGATTGCACTCGGTCTTTAGGCACTCTGGCAAATTTTAAATTCAGACAATAACAATAACAGACAACTCCTGTGAACAGTAATCAGCGGAAGAAAGGTGCTTATGTGCCTGAGACTGTTTTCCTGTCAGATTCCATAAGATTTGTTTCTGGTTTCCTTCTTTTCTGAGAGGGTGGTAACAGTGGAAGAGAAGAGCTAGAATTTTCTGCCAAATTTCAACCTTATTTTTCAGAATGGAGAACTTTATTCCTATTGTGTAGATAAAAAGGCTTATATTTTTAGTGCATCAGACCTAGACAGTGTCTAATTTTGCTGTTTAAAGGAATCAAACTAAATAAGCACAAAACTCCTAAAACGTCAGCATTTCACGTAACATCCACACAGCTCTGCCAGTGCAAATTAGGTTGCTCTACAAACAGTGTAGCTATAGCTCAGTGTGAAATAGCATTTATTTTAAGCAGATGGTTATTTTTGAATCACTAAAGTGATTTTGGCTTTGCAACCAATCTGCAATGCCAGAAAGATACTTTGAAGAGAGAGTGCATGAGACTGCTGCAGCGTTAGAAGCAAAGAGTTAATTTGCAAGCTAAGCATCACTATTCCTGTATGTAAATAAAATGTGTGTATAATGGTTTGTAGGACTGGAATGGTTTTCTGGAAGTTGCATAACAGTTTGCAGGATCTGGGCTTAGTGACACAAAAAGTTACTGCAAGTGCTAAGCCGTACAAACATCTTGTTCGCTTTAGTCAGACTACCCCTATATGCAAAGAAGAGCATATGTTTACATGTTTGGAGGATATGGGGAGCTAGTCTTTTGGATTTGTCAGTTTTTCTTTCCCTTTCCACTCAAACTTGCCAGATGACCCCATGTGAAATCAAGTTTGCTGTGCATGTGGAGTCAGTGCTGAACCGTGTATCCCAGCCTGAGTACAGGCAGCTCTTGGTGGAAGCTATTCTCGTTCTGACATTCCTGTCTGACATCGAGGTGAACAGCATCGGGGGTATCATCCACATGGATCGAATAGTGCACATGGCCAATGACCTATTTCTGCAGGAACAGGTGAATTCAAAGTGCAGTGGTAGAAAGCCTTCACATTTGAATTTGTGCTCTGTTTTTTTCCTGTTTGTTTTTTGTAGGTATGATGAGTTTGATTTCCCCCCCCCCCTTATGCTTTCCCCCAACAAAGACAGACCAAATCACTTAAGTATCTTCTGGAAATATATTTGGAAAATTAATTAAAGAATTGTGGGAGATTTAAAAGGAGTACACTTTCAGTTCTAGTGGCTCACAATCTCTGAAGTAAGTGGGTAGATTGAAGAGTTTTGTTTTACCGAAACACTGCAAGAGCTACTCTGGGAGAGAGAAAGCATTCAGTCTTCTGTCACTAGAAAATCTGTGCAGGTACAACTACCAGAGACAGAACAGCTCAGAGACCACAATACGTGCATGCAGGACAGTAAAGGAAAGACAACATTCAGGTCTATGTTTGCTGCATGCAACTCCTCCTAATCATAAAAGAGTATTATGAAAGCAAAGAATAAATCCTTGGAATTACCTAATTTGAGTGATCATCAAAAAGAAAAAAAAATGGACAAAATCTGTGAAGTTAGATGTTCCTTGTTTACTTGCACTGATCCAACTAAGTCATGTGTGTCCTATAATCCTGAGTAAGGCTTTAATGAGGGAAGGGAGAATTCCTTTCAGTATTCAGCACAAATGAAGAATAGTCATGAGGAGGTTCTTATCCAATAAATTAGCATAAATACCTAATTTTCCCTACTTTTTTGTTTGTGTCTTTCCAGAAATCGTTTGGAGCTACGGATAGTATCTTGGAGAAAGACATAGCCACAGGAATTTGCCACTTTTTCTATGACAGTGCTCCGAGTGGGGCCTATGGAACCATGACATACCTAACAAAAGCCATAATGACTTATTTACAGGATTTCCTGCCTAGCACAGGCTGCACGATGCAATAAGCAATGCCTTGCGAGGGAGAGAAAACTAAGCCCTTTCTTCCCCTTCCCCTGTGATGAACCTCTTGTTTAGTTGCTGTACGTATGTATGTCCATGCACTACCTCAGCATTTTACACTTCATCATGTTACGTGCCCAGTTACCTGTGGGAGACAGGTAGGTGGAATTTGGCCTAGTTTTAAGGGAGTACATGGGAAATGTGCACATGATGAGGCATATTCTGCCTAACGTGCATAAATGTAATTCATACTAATTCAGCAAGAATTATACAGCTCTGCCAACAGGAAAATAGATTACTCTGTGGAGATCAAAAGGTATAATAAAATGAGGGAGCTGTATCTCAAGCATAAAGTCTCTCAAATAAGGAAAGTAATGGAATTCATTAGTTTTTCTCCTACTATCTGTAAATTTACATCATTGTGAATCACTAAGGCACAGTGTGAATAAGCCAGGAACTTTTAACTTAAAGAAATAGGAATAACTTGAAATAAACAGGTGTTATTTTAATACAGGTTTATCCTGATTCTCATCTCATTTGCACCTAGTTAGTGCAGGGCTAGCACCAGTGGAGACAAATGTCTTACAGTATCCACAAATTTGAGGTGATAGCCTCTTTAAGGAAACTGCGTCTCTCTCTTAATCTGAACAAGATAGCTTCCTTCCCCGCATCCCCCAAAGCTTTGGAGGCAAAATCTCAGACTCCAGCTTCTGCAAGGTGACAGACAATTTTATGCCTGTGATTCTTTTCACTGAACGGGGAAAGATAAACCTCTTCCACTCAAACATCCTTTTCCAGTCCAGATCCTTTCCCTCGCAGATAGCCTCAGAGTTAAGAACAGCATAATTGCCCCCTTTCCAGCACAGGGTGAATTTATGGGAGGCTTTGATGTTTTTTGATTTGGGGGATTGGGTTTTTTTCTTAAAGATGCACTTGTCACACGCAGTTAGGGATGAGCTCTCCAGTTAGAAGTCTCCCTTCAGACAGCTCCCAGGGTAGTGCTTGCAGCTACCCTGAGCTCTTACACACAGCCTGTACAAATTCATCAAGCAGGAGGTGCAGGAGTGCAGAGCTCTCCCTGTGCGGTAACTCCAGCTGGGATTGAGGGGAAGGTGACAGGTTGTGTGTGTGTGTGTGTGTGTGTGTGTGTGTGTGTGTGAAGAGTGCCCATGCACAAGGGGCCTTGAGTCTGTCCACTGAAAATTAGTCTCTGCTGCTCCTTTGAGCTACTTTAAGAAGAGGGGAATGTCCTGCAGGGAAATGGCTCCGTGGCCATTTAAACTGGAAGTAAAGGTAGGCTGCCTCTGGAAGGGAAAAGCCTGCTTTTCCCCAAGCACCAGCTGTGGTTTTCCACCTCTTCCCTTTACTGGCACTGCTGTTTTTGCCACCGCACAGAACTGATCTGGCCGACAACTTACAGACATTTTGCCTTGGAAAGTGACTGTAGTTTGTTTCATCCCTGTCGAGGCCATGGGCTCCTTCAGCAACGTTAGGGGTGTTGGCACAGCTGCTCTGTGCCCAGGAAGGATCGGAATGGGTCTGGCTTGCCACGTAGAGGGAAAAGAGCAGGGAAGGCCTAAAAAGGTAAGCAGAACCTGTGCTGTTAAGCCTTATAGGCATATTTCTGTGAGACCGTCCTCTACTCTTGCAAGACCTAACTGCTATTTTTTACAGGATTTTAAAACATTGGGCGGTTCTGTTTTCTTTTCAACAGTAGTAGGTGGTGCTTTTGAAAATTAGTTCATTGATTCCAGTTTCAGTGTTTATTCTGATATCTGAAATACTTTGATGAAAGCAGGGAAATAAATCCATGTCTCACTTGCCAGTGGCCAGCAGCCATGGTCCCAGGGAACCTGAGCTTCAGGTGTCAGTCCCACCCCTCTTGCCATCTCTTTACAGAGTCGGCGCTGCTGTCGCAACATCTAGACATTTGCCTGAGGGAGCAAGGGCAGAGCTATAGGTGTGGGAGGTTTTAGGGGACAATTTAGATTCCCAGAGAATATGAGTGTTTGTTGGTCCAAGAAACTAGCAACATGCATCTCGCTGGATGTATTTATGTTCTCAGAGAGACAAGTACTGTGTTAACCACCACGAAAACTGTGGACCTATTGAGATGTTAGTATAAAGATATGGTTCATATATGATTAGTACACTTGGATGTGGAAGTCATTTTACTGGTGTTGTGCCTATTTTGTATGGTTTTGCTTTCATTATGCTTCTTGGGGTGTTTATATATATGTAATCTGAGAGATCATTTAGATTGTTTACCAGTAAATGAAAATAAAATCCTTTGTATAGCATAAACAGAGAAGCCTTACAGTGCAAAGCACAAGCACACCAAAGCCTGTGTGACAGTTTCTTGTTCTATTCAGTATTATGTGAAGTGTCAGGAATTGCAGGTATTTTTGCTTTTCTTGTTGAATCCTAGCTTGTGAGAGATGCAAAATGATTTTCCCTCAGACTTTTTTAAAAATTTTTATCCTACAGCACGAACAACTAAAACAGAATTTTTTTAGAAACAAGAATGCAAAAATAGTTGGTTTTACATGCAGCTGCACTCAAGTCTAAAACAGTGGTTTGGAGCCTACAGCAAAACATATATATGCACACACACACACCCTTAACTGTAGTTTTTTAATGGGGGTAGCACTGAGCCTCTTTAATTTAAAAGTCATACTATGACCTAGATTATCATATATTGTTCAGAAGCAGTGGTTTTAATATCTCTTTGTCACTTTCAGATCTTCAAATGCAGGCACTTGAAAAATACCTATGTGGTGATTTGAAGAGTTTAGATAGAAAGGCACAAGGTGATGGTGAAGAATGGGATTCTGAAACAACACAAGTGGAAGGCAGACTCGTTTTACTTCCAAGTCAGGCACTGTTGCTGCTTTCTGCCGAGTTACCACTCAGACAGGAAGACTGTGTAACCAAAGCATCACACTCAGTGCAGACCTAATTAAGCAATTAAGGGTTTATATAGAGCCCCCACATTGAGGATCCACTTGTGTTTATTAGGCAGTTAGAAAACCCAGCTAGCACTGAGGCTGGTGAGCGCGGCCCCAGTTAAGGCAAATGACAACTTTGCAGTTCGTGCAGGGCAAGCTAATTGGCAGTGACTTCATTTGGCTGTCAGGCTTCCCAGGGGAGTGACAAGTGGATGACAGGGCCCAACGCCAAGTCCCTGGAAACTCATTTACAGAAAGAAGCAAGACAAGCGTAAACAGATGCATCAAGCCTCTCGGAAATAAGGGTGTTAGTGGAATTAAAATAGACCCACCTGACACCTGGTCTTTCCAGCCTGACAGGCGCAGCTGTGGTGAGCACAGTTTGCAGCTGTGGGGATGGAAATGGGGCCGTTCGGGGTGCTCAGCAGAATAATAAAATGTGACAAGCAGCAGGCAAATACCATCTGCTGGGCTAAGCCCAGCTCCTTCGGCCAGGTCCTCCCTGTTCACTGCTTCTTGATTGTTCCTCAGCCTGCAGCTGCACTGAGGATGCCGAGTTTGTCCACCTGGTATGACCCAGGTCAAAAGCGCTGTTAATCCCCCCTGCTGCCATTCGTACAAATAGACGGGAAACCTTAATAGTTCAGGTGCAAAGTCTGCCTGGCTTTGTCAGGCTGAGTGTGGTCTCCCTGCTCAGGGGAAGGGCCCTGCTTGTTCCTGGGAGGGCAAAGTGAGCTGTGCTGTTCCTGGCAGCCCCAGGAAGGGGCCCTTGCTTTCCAGGGGAGGTAGCGAAATGCCTGAGCCACTCAGTGCGGGTCTGGGGCCCTGTCGCACTGCACAACTCCTCTCATAGCAGCCAGAGGCTTGAATGAAGCAGGAGGCTGGGTGTAATCCAGCAACAATGCCAGCAACTTCCTAGTTCGGACTAAAATTAGGAGCAGTGTTGCCCAGGAAGGGGGAGAGGGGAAAGAAAAGAGATGTCACCAGGACAGGGTGTGCACGTGTGCATGTAAAGACTGGCTATACCTCTAGGACAGGAGCTGGCGTGTTCAGCTGCAGACTCATTCGGTCCCTGCTCAAAGGACCATGCCTTTCTGTTAAACTAAGTGGCCACTGAATAAAATAGCAGGGTAAAAAAATAATTTTTGGAGGGTTACAGAAGAAGAGCTTCAACAGGAAGGAGAGTTTGGATTTAAGTACACATAGTGGGCTCTCTCCCAAACCCAGTTTTAGTTTTAGGTGACTTTTATTGCTGGCATTACATGTTACACATATCTACTTTCCCCTTCCCCATTATAGGCTCTTGTGTGCCTATAATGGCTGACAGGGGAGGCTTTTTTTTGTGTCTAGATGACTCAGATCCTCTCATAGCTCACTACTATATTCCTGCAAGCCTCTTCAATGTATGCTAAGCAAAGCACTGGACTACAACCTTACCTTTAGCATCTCTACTCATGAAGTGATCTCTCAAGGTCAGCATCCTTCAAGTTAATTTTACAGAAGCTTCAGGAGCACATTACTAGAAGGGGACATCTAAGGCGATGGTGTCGAGGATGTTTCTGAGCTCCCACGTCTTGTTGCACACCCTAGTTTTGCCCTCTCACTTTTGCAGGGAATGGGAGGCCTGTGAGAAAGGGCTCAGAGTTGCACTGTCCCCTTCCACCTTGTTGCTTGGTGTCCCCAGTAAGGAAACTGGTGGAAACCGATCTCGGAGGGTCAGGGAAGTGAGATCTCACCAAGCACTGTGGGGTACAGCTTTCTTTTGGTTGCTCCACTGGAATAAAGTGGGAACAGTCCTCACAGTACATAGATCAGAATAAATGCATGCTATAAATACACATTTAATATTAACAATGCTGCTAAAATTTTACTATAAGCTGTATGTTTGTACTCTTAAAGAATTCTTATCTTTCTTTCCAGTAGAAATAAGTGCATGCGTGTTTGTTCATTCATCTGTAAAGTTGCAGAATACTTCTGGAAAAGCATTTTGTATGTAATTGATTAAAAAAAAAAAGAAAGAGAGCAGCACCTTCAGCATGGGCTGCTATTACAGTCTGTGGCAATAAAGTGGGAAGCGTGCTTTTTTTTGTACTTTTGAAACTGTTATTCTTAAATAAAAACTAGCTACTTAAGTCTGTTCATCTTTCATTAAATTTTAGAGACTGGCTAGGCTGGAACTATACCCCACCCAAAAGCACCTTGTATTTACTATGATTGTATTTACTAAGATGGAATTTGGCTGCACCTCAGTTGAAGCAGTGTGTTGGTTCCAGAGTGCAGTATGCAAGAGAGGGTCTGGATCTCCCTGCTCTCCCCCATACACTGAAGAGCAGGTAGGGGTGGCACTTACAGGAATGGGAATATTGGCCTGTGGCAATTGGGGCTGGGGGAGGGTGGTTGCAATCTTCCATCTTAGCGTGGTCCAGAAACTCGGTTTGGTATTTTACCAGTTTACTGTACTTGATAAAAAATCAAAGAATTTATGCTTAACTTTTTATGCAAGAATCTTTAGGTTCAATAGTATCAAAATCTGTTTGCTTTTGTGTTCTTACTCATCTCTTCATTTTGAGGAAACCCAGTTCATGTTCAGGAAAAAAGCAGTGTTTTACTGTAATATGTGTAGGATACCAAAATACAGGCAAAAAGACACTACTTTTTTTTATTGTGAAAGCTAAAGCTTTATTTTGTTATCTGTCATGTTATGATAACATGCTATGGATTTAGCCTTCATTAAGACGGTGAGTTATGACTTCCTAGCCAAAGCCCCCACAAATGTAGGCAAGAGTAACCAGTGGCAAGAGGAAATCTGTAAACATTTTTAAAATAGCATCCTTTAGATTTGTGTGTGTAAACTTCAGTAAGGATGGGTAGTGACCTGGAATGTTTAATGTCACTGCATCATGCAAAGAGAACGGTTAAATGCAGAACTATATATTTTAACTAGCTGTTCTTCTTCCCTGTTTTTCCCCTCCTGTATTGGATAGACCACAGAAGGCCTCTTCTGTTCCTGTTACAGTTCCATGTTATTAGTCAAGGAGAATCTGATATGTTCCTTGTGGTAATCAGTACTGTTCCTCAACCGTTTCTAAGTGCTGCTGAGAAAAACATACCAAGGTTTCTCTCCCACTAGGTTATAGGTCCTGTGTTGGCAGTGTTCACAAAGTGGATCGTTGGGTGAGACACCACCAAGGGTGAGGCTAAATTGTAACACACTGATGTGGCAGTGATGCTGTAATACTGCAAGTAATATTTTTTCATCTCGTCTGTCTCATCATTAGCAGGTATATATCATACAGAAGGGACTAAATAAAGGCTTACACAGTGAGCACGATGCTTTTGTTTGTTCTAGCCCATGTATTTATCAAGCTTACCAAATGAAGCAGCCTGTTCCTTGTTTGCCAGTCTGGAAACTGGTTTCCCAAGCAACCCATGACTAGTGGCAGAAAGGTGAGTTGAGCTTCCACCAGGAACTCACAAGAAGTTCTGCTTCATTCGTTTGCCTTTTTATCTAGTCTTTGAACCACATGAAAGGCCTCTAAAAATTCATTGAAGTCAATGTTGCCATCTTTGTTGTAGTCTATGCTGTTGGCTAACTTGTCAATGGCTTCATTGTCCATTTCCATTCCCGTGTGAACACAGAAGAGTCTCCATGTCTGGTGGAATTCCTCAAGAGAAATCAGGCCTAGAGGGGACACACGGCAGATTGCTTTTTCCAATGCTCTCTCCCCTTCCTACATACACGCATGCACATTCCCTCACTGCAAGAAAATTACTTGCCTCTCATGGCTTGAACATGTTTTGCGATTCCATGACTGAGGTACATTTTTACTTCAAGCAATGATTTGGTGCTTTCCATATTAGAATTAAGAAGGCAGTGAATATCTCAAGTGAGAGGGGAAGGGAGGCAGTATTGGAGACAGGTTCTGTGAAAACTTTTTTCTTGAGTTAGGCTCTGTGCAGTGCCCCTTATATGGGTACAGCTTGAGTGCTTAAATTAGCCTTCACTAAACTAGAAAAATGACATCATCTCTTGTTCCTCTATCTTTAGAAACCTTAAGGAGGAAACACAGTGGGGACAGATAACTAGTATCAGCTGCAAAGGAACCTGGACGTACCTGAATGATCTTTATCAATGAAGTTAAAGATCATCTCCAAATCCTTTCTGAATCTGCACACCGTTTCCACCAAAGCTGGCTGAGCCTGCTTTAGAAATCATATAGGAAACCAGTCAGACCTTGGGCTGAGTTACTTTAACAAACAGAATACATCTATTCCCCAAAAGTTTAAGCTGTCAGATGTTAGAAAAATCCTTATGGTTGAGTTCCCAGGAATCATCCTTTGTGTCTTGCCCTGAACAAATAATTGGCTGCAACCTGTCACTTTCAGATTGCTGGGGGGGGGGGGGGGGGATAAGGAGTCCTTTACACCTCCTACCTTCAGTGATTAGTTACGGAAATGCAGATAAGCTAGGGAAGATGCTGTATGTCGTACACTTGCAGAAAGCTTTCACTGTACATATGCGATCCAATCCTGCTTGTTCTTTACAAAAAAGATGGAGGCAGCTAAGTACCAACCCTCTATGTAGTCACTCTGTAAAAACTGGGCTCTTTAGAAGAGACCTCCGCTACCGCTCTTATAGGTGCCCGAGTCAGCTCTGAACACCTTTGAAAAGCTCATCTCAAAGAGTGAGGGGATGAGTGCTCTGGGTAGGATCTGTCGCATCTCCTCAGCTACCATGTCTAGACTCCCTTTAGAATTAACAGAAAGTAAGAAGCAAATCTAGCATGTGATTCATCCAGCCTATTTTAAGCATCTACCTTAGCAGGGGATGTGTTCATTTCCCTTGACTGCCTATAAAAGGAAGGTAGGCAACTAGTTCAGATGTGGGTGTCTACCTGATTGGTCAAACTACCCTGTCTTGTGCTTTCAAGCTGCACTAGAAGCTGTTCCTCCAAGATTTTCAAGGAGGTGTTTTCCTCCTTACCTCCTCTACAGGTTTTCCTATTTTCAAATTATGAAAACATGTCATGTATTCGATGCATCCATCTGGGCTGATCTGTGCTAACCGAGACCGCAGCGTCCTCCAGGGCAGCTCCAAATGTAGGACAGATTCCATCACTTCTACCCAGTCATTGACAGAAAGTTTGCCTGCCAGAAGGGGGCGGTTCATGGTTATAAGTGATACATGACACAGCACAAATCAGTCAGCAGCCTTTCTTCAGCTGTTTTTAAGAACAGTTGCAAAACATAAATCAGAGGGGGAAAAAACACAAAAAAACTTAACAATGAGTGGTAGGGTTGGACTAGATGATCTCCAGAGGTCCCTTACAACAATTCTGTGATTCTGTAACTATGTCCAGACATGCTTTAATATATTTTAAAAAACAAATGCTATCTATAAAGAGTACTGCATTGTGCTGCAACTATAGAGACAGGTTTGGCTGAAAATCCAACAAGACAAAAATATATTAATCATTGTTTAGCTGCCAAATAAAAAATACCATGAACTAATTGAGTGCCATTTTAGGGGCACAGATGATAACCCAGTCACGTGAGAAGCCATCATGAGGAAAAGTCATGTTTATGCTAGAAGTCAACTCTTTGCTCCTACCTAAAAGGTTCATGTATCAATTTATCACTGACTTTTCCTCAAATGATGGGTAAGCATGTGTCACAGCCAAATTTATTCGAATATTTCCCAGACTCAGAAGGATGCCAGGCCCCCTTCACCTGAGCCCCCAGTTCCCTGACTGACATCTTTCTGAAGGTGCTCCCAAGGGAAGGCAACAGCTTCAGAGCTTTTGGAACCAGATTTGCCTTTCCAAATTCCCTGCCCAGCAGCAAACGCAAAGCTTCTTTATTTGCCTGCTAGCATCTATCCTCCTGCGTGGGTAGGGAGAACATGTGGTCAGTCAGGCTCGGCCTCCCTCCAGCCTGACACTGGCAGGCAGACTCCATCCTGCATGGGATTTATCCCTTCTGCCCCCATGCATGCATGCCTGCAAGCTGTTTTCCCCATGGTGACACCAGGCAGAGAGGGTGTATTACCTGCACCAGTGTGATCTTTGTTTATAAAAGCCTCCATGAGTTCAGTCTTGTGTGCATATATCTTCTCTCGTAAGGCTTTTAAGGCAGACCATTCAACTGTGCTGACCCTAGGAGGAAAATATACAAAGTGGATCATTAAAGGATTTCAGTCCTCCAGCAATTTATTCTTTCATTATCAAATTCTGATATCCTTTAACACACACTATCATCTTCAGAGTCATCCTAAAAGACAACACTGGGGGGGGGAGCCCTAAACCTCAGAAGAATAATCTGGATTTAGGAGATAATCAAGTTTATGCAGGCAATTCTAAGCTGCTTTGCTTTAGTAAATCTGACCACAGTGCTAGTCATGGCAAAGCTGTAATGATAAACTTTTTGGACTCAATTCGTAACAGGATTTCTCCAGATTAATGCTGCAGCCTTGAAGCACACCTGACAGACCGAAACAGGCTCTGTAAGAGTCCCCAGCAATTGGCTGTTCTAACTGCTTATCCCTTTTAATTACCTCTGGGAATTTCTCAGGAAACCAAGTTAGAGCTCTTAGAACACATTTTATCTACTGTACTAATTTTGAAATTGATGATTGTAAAATAGAAAAATAGATGCCTACTCAATTACAGTTAAGCTATACATTTGTAGCAGGTACTTGCATGCTGAGTTCATACTCCTTCAGCGCACCTGCATACAGTATACATCCTCACCTCTCCTGCAGATTCTGTCTGCAAGTGTTTTTACTGACTTGATACTGTATAAAACGAGGACTCAGATCAGGATTCAGTTTGATGTATGCTCCCCGGTTGCTCCCATCTTCATAATAGTTAGAGGCAGAAAAAATAGTGATAACCTGATTACAGGAAAAAAAGAAACTGGATTAGCTAAAACAACTTTTTTGGGGACTGATTTTTTTTTTTAAATTGATCTTAGAAAAATGTGCAGGTTACAAAATGTATATACAAAGTGTATATGAAAAGCAGAAATCAACAGCAAGTGTGTAGTTGTCCAAACTGTTTGCAGTTATCAAATCTGAGCTCCAGGCCTGCATTTCTGGACTGTCACAGAAAGACTTCAGTTTAGAGAGCAGAGTGATAACATGCTGTTCAAAGGAAACCTCTCTCTAAGATAGACCTGGTTGTCAGGATCCTTGGTGGCCTCCTGCTACACCATGTCAGAAAGCAAAGCCCAGAAAAGAAACGATTAAGTGAAATGAAAGACTTCAAGAGCCATAGAGCACCTCTGGTGCTGCATTTACACATGCCATCCTCAGGGATTTTGTTAATGTTCATCTGTTTTCACCCGAGTAATAAGTGTGTCCCTGCTCTCTGAAGTCATAAAGACATTTGTTTTCAGAATGCTATAATTTGTTCTAACATCCATGTAGCGCACAATTCCCCCCCAAACCCATTTTAAAGAGGTGACTCCTTTTTTTCTAATTAATTTGGCAGGCCAATCTGTGGCTGTGTGTGTGAAGCTCGCATGAGAATCCCGCTTTGCATGCAAGCACCTTACCTTGCCACCATGACCGACCTCATAACCGTCTTGCTTACATTCATGAGACCTGATAAGCATCTTCAGGTTGTACCTTTCAAACAACTTGGCAGTGATGTCAGGGCCGAAGTAACAGCCACCTCCTCGACACTTGTTTGGTACACAGCCCCTTTGGCTTCTTGGATCACTCCAGAGAATATCGAGGGTCTGTAGAATAGCAAACTCAAGCAGGTGAGGACAGAGAGTAAAATGCTGGCCACAGCAAATGCCCCAAAGGGCTGGGAGAAACCTGAGCCAACAAGGAGATCTCCTGTTTTATCCCTCTAATACATGCTTCCTCAGCAGTGCATTCTTCTGGCCTGAAACTTTTGTTTTACTTACACTTCTTAAGAAACATTATCTAAATTTTTCATTAACTTTTTCAGGCAAAACATAATTTCAGAAATGCATCTCCTTTTACAGCTGAAGTTTCCATGTATCAGGAATAGTACATGGGCTACTTCAAAAGGTGCCTGCGCTTGTCTGTGCAAGAGGCATTTCCTATTTCCCAGCACGTGATAACTATGTGTGTTAGTGGGTTCACCTTATAACTATGGGAATGGCTGCTCTAAACATGACAAAATTTGTCTTTGGCTTTATTGTCTTTGGTGAGCTCATGTTTCAAAACTAGATTTCACACATCAGCAGGGTTCAAACATAAGGATAAATTACCATGGTTTAATGTCAGCTAACCTAATAATTCTGGTCAGCAGCAAACATGAGGCAAAAATGTGTTTTGTTTAAACCTCATTGGAAAAGGTTTAAGGTAACATGCTCTACTTCACATTTGCAAGCAGGGTTCAGTGGAAACTCAGTTACCTGGGGCAGTGTCAGATTTGGGGGTTTGCTTGTGTCCACTACATTAGTTTCTAGGTCAGATGTGTATCTTGGGAAATTGCATTTTCAGAAAGAGGTTTGCTTCTCAAGAAGCAAAACACAACCATCTATCCCTTAAAGCAGCTGTCTGAAGAGAAGCTCAGAAAAATAAACTTGTACACAAAATTTTCAGCTTCTAAATTGCTGTGCAAATTAAGCTTTCAGAATTGTCACAATTTATTAAATTACAGCAAGGCAAGAGCTCGGTATTGCCTTTAATATTCAAGAGGAAACTAACATGAAGAGGACAAAAACTTCCCACTCTGAACAATCAGCCTATATGTCTCAGGAGTTGGATTTTGTAAGATATTATCAGCATTCAGCTGCCAAAACCACAGCCAAAAAAAAAGGTGCTATCACTGACAGTTGTAAAGTCTGGCCTATTTAAACTGACAGCCACCTATGTACCAACAGATCCAACCACATGAGGGCATGCAAACACATCTCAGGCTGAGCAGTTTCTTCCTCCTAACAGCTAAGAAAAACATATTTTAAATCATATATACTTGTAAGGCATAAAAATCACAAACCCTTATTGCCAGGTCTACAAAAAGCATCCAAATAATTAATGGCTGATTAGCATACTACCAAGAATGATGGGTTTCTTATTAAGAGATACAGCAGTTCCACTCAGACTCAAACACACACTCTAAACAGATCACCTGCCAGTTTGTGTGTGTTCATATATAATTTGTACCAATTGATATTTGATGTACTCATATGTAATCTGTATCAACCTGTCTTTAGTTTCACCTACTTGTTGCCATTCCTTCTGGGTGGGCTCTGGAGGCCAATCTGGGTCTGAAACTGATGTTGCAGAGAGGAGGCCTGAGCTCATGCTATCCTTCACAAGTCTCTGGTACTCTTCAGCAATTGCATAGGAAGAGCTCTGTCTTCTAGGGCTGGACCCTGATGAAGATATGTCTTTCCTTTTCCCTGAAACATTCTGATGAGCACCGTATTTCTTCGGTGTGGTACTGGGAACTTTCTCCTTTATTCGGTCCTTGATGTCTGTAACTGACTTTGGTGGCCGCATCAAAGATCTCACCTTAAAAAATAAAATATTGAAAGAGTTATCAGAGCGTAAAGGTGATGCAAAGAAGTCTGCTGAAAGGCACATCAGTTGCCCTTGCCTGTACTCAGGATTTAATTCTACTCAATACTTAACTCCTATAACATCCTAAACTCACAGGTTTGGTGGCAAGTGTTTGGCACTTGCAGCAATTTTGCTTTACATATATATGTGGCCTCTTCAAAACTACTCTCATATTCTTAGCAAGATACATGCACTCATTCCACGTCACGGTCAAACACAAGCAATACAGTGCTTGGGCTCAGGACAGGTGCCTATGTGCCAAGCTTCACTGGAAACTGAAAATATACCTGTATATGATACTGATGATCAAAGCACATTCACTGCTCTGATACAGTAGCATTCTGCTAGGTTAATTCAGCTGAAATTAATGGAGTACTAGCAGGATAACAGTGAATTTCATGAAGTATTACATCAGGCCCTCTATGTTAAATAAACTCAACCATCTTCAATATGTATGGACATCTGCTCTTTCAGAGCTGTGCACTATGGCTCCATGAATGCCCATTAATACAGACTCTTCTCCAGGAGTATCTTTTTTTCTCTTTTGATATTTTCTCACACTAGCTCATTTTTAGGACCAAAAAAAAAAAAAAGTTCAACTATTTAACAAAGAAAAATATTTCTTCCAGGGGATCCTAGGCACTGAAACAAAAAGTCATTCCCCAGTGCACTGACCAGTATTTGAAGATCTGTCAATTGCCAACGGTACCAATTAAAAAACATCAGTTGGCCCCACATGATATTGCCCAGCAGAGTCTGAGTTGTGTCCCATACATGTCACATTTGCAATGCTCTCCTGTGGCAGCAACTTTGACTTGTTAATTCTGCATTTCACAGATGCTGCATTAGTAACACACTGAGCCAACCCTGGTGAAAGGTGGTGGAAATCAGCTCACAGATTAAGACACCTATATCCATAATACCCAATTTTAGCATACAGTGGGACAGTCACTGGAGTCTAGACAGTGACTCGGATGACCAGAAGTGTCCATTGCCCTTTTCCACATCTTTAAGATACAGAACTACACTGGACTGTCCAATAAAACATGTATTTTTGTATTAGAAACCATGAGGAAGAAAGAAAAAGCTCTAGATTCCACTAACACTAATGACAAGGCCCTCAATTCAGTTGCTTAAACTTAAGTATTTTGTGCCCTTTAAGCTGCTCTGTCATATCTGAGACATTAGCATGAGGTGGGCAGATATGAACTGGACCTACAGGAGACCTGTGGCATAGACCTCTGAAGGGGACTTTCTTCAGTGGCAGCTAGAGGCCCGAAAGGACATCCCTAGGCTACCAGTGCCTCCATCAACAGTGCTGGAGACCTATGTCTGGGCAACAATAAGACCTGGATTGCCACTGGATCTCCTGGGTCTCCACTGATTATAAAGAGCCTAAGTGCCCTGCTCACAAGCAGACAAGTCGATTTAGTTGTCCAAATCTTCAGGACGAAATCACACACACCATTTTCCACTGGTCTGAAAGAACTCTGCTTGATCATCATTTTAGACAGCCTGCACCTATCTTCTAAATTCCTGAAAAGCCATGGTTTCTGCTTTCTCAAGGCCAGGTCTTGAATTTTGATCCTTCCGGGAAGGCTCTCCCACCCACGCAAAGTTCAGCCCATGCCAGTGGAGGGCATGACAGGCGGAGAGCTTTCCCACGCAGAGCAGATGGCAGAAGCACAGCCCCAGGACAAAAGGCAGAGCTAAGGAGATGTTGCTAGACTGATTTCTGAAGTGTTCAGAAATGCCTGAGCATTAAGTAATTTTCATACTTTCTGGTTAATGTGTCATCACTGCAGGAAGGAGGTATCTGAAGAGTTTTAACTATTTTGAAGTCAAGAGACCCATGTTATTTTACAGCAGCCAAACATTTGGCTCCCAACACCTACTGAATCCTTGCTCTCTAAACACTGTTTTTGAAGAAAACTAAGACTCTTCTTCCCTTACTTGTTTTACATAGTATCCATTTCCTTTCCTAATGCAAACATCTTAGCATTTGTACTGCTAAATTCTTTAAAGAAAACAGAATTAACCCCACATGAACATGATCTCTTACCTTGTTTCTTTCGAATAAATTCAGGAAATCCAAATCAGTGGTGTCTGAAATTCCTCCATGTAGGATGAGAACTTTGCTATCAACGACAGTGGCGAGGGGAAGCCAGCTAAAGACATCTTCCAGAAGACACAAAATTATTTTGCCATGGACCTGTAAAACATACTTTTAAAAATTAGATCCTATTTTTGGCAGGCTCTGTTGCTTCTAAGTTCAAAATTTTGTCAGTATGCTTGCAACAGTCTGTATGAACAGTTCCACTCATTTGTGCAACACCCAGAATTGCAACATTGACAAACATGTTCTGAAATTTCCTTTAAGAACTGCTTGATTGTAGATAGAGCATTTCATTTTTCTTTCATCTTCTCTTGTGTTCTTGAGTGGCCTTACAAATGTTATTTACTTTATCACATAGATCTCTGAGCATAAAAGGCTAACACTTATAATTGTGTTGTCAGTTATTCCACTGAAAATTCAAAATACTTTTAACTACTTACTAAAATAATTCTGCACTACACCTATATAAACCAGTAGGAATTTTCCTTGCTTAGACAGGTTTCATTTTACAAGTGCAATGTTGAGAAGAAAATAAAGAGGAAGGAGGAGGAGTCTTACCTTATACTTCCTCAAAACTTCTCTTGTGAAGCCGTATCTGAAAATAGGACAGCATCATGAGCTGGTTTGCACTATACCCCTTCTGCATTACAGTGATTGCCCAGAATTTTCTATCCCTCCTTTCCTCCTGCCATTTCTGTCTCACCTCAGTTTAAATGTGCTTTCTTCTGCTCTGTCTTAAGAATTGAGTTAAACTGATTTCTTGTACATACAAGGGATCAGGAACAGAATCCAGACCAGAACTTATTAGAGTGGCCTATTTCTCATCTAAATGAAACAGTTTACCCTCTAGATACCAGCAAGAATTTTCAAAGGAATCTAACAGATGTGGGGTAAAAATTCCCACAAAAATTCCCAATTCCCTAGAGTTTTCATCCTAAATCACTTATGTTTATTAGACAACATAATCTATAATGCCTGTTTTCCCAAAAGGAACCAGGATTCTGCTTCCTCATTCTTTTAACACCAATATATTCTCGCTGTGAGGGGCATTTTCATAACACCCTACTTCTCAGGCTTCAAATTAACCCGTGTGCAACACTGCCAACCAAAATGTGCAGCAAATGGCCGCAGGCTGGAATGCGCACGTCCTTTGCCATCTCTACCATCACCGCCTTAGTTAATATTTTCCACTGCTTTTAGGGGCAATTTTCCTCCCCTGTAGACAAAGTCACTCCTGTTGTTTCAGGTTTTTCTGAAGCAGTGCTGAAAAAAAAGTAAAGTAGCACGTAAAACTGGTTCTCTTACATGGATCATCAACAGGATTTGAACCTGGGCCGCTAACCCAGGCTTATGCCTGTGCTAAAGCAGCAATATATTCTGTGTGCACGCACCAAGTGACAGCAAAGAGTGCCCTAGCAGCCAGGCACCCAGCTAGTTACTGGAGTAGTTTAGAACTGCAGGGACCAGGATTGCTGGGTCCTTCTCACGTCTGGGAGATGATTTCATCTAGGAGTTACACTTTCATTAGCCAGAGATGTTGGCTGTGATCTCCCTTTGGCACTGCTGTACAGCCAAATACAAACATCTGCGTTAGAAAATGGGGTCTTAGCTGTTCCCGAAATGGAGCAGAACGCCACCTTTCAAACTAATGTACCTGCCCTATGTAGAAGTTAGGATATTTACCCGCCCCTTATGTCTGGGAAATGAGATCTCAGTCAAAAGTTAAGACAAAGAAATGCTTAGGAAAAATACAAAGTAAAGAAGGGAAAATGAAATGTTAACTCTTGGTTTCCTGGTTCCATTTTATTGCATACTCTTATGTCTCTTGTTATGCTGTGGAAAAAGCCAATGATTTAACTAAAATATAGTCTGGCAATCCATCCCCTTTCCCCAAGGTTATACTCAGGGTTCCTCTAAGCCCACTGACTGCAATGGATTCTGAGTAGGCCAGAGACAAGAAATGAGTTACATCAAAGTGTTTGTGTGTAATAAGAATGTTCTTTGCCCCCTCATACATGTTAAAAATGCTGAAATACACCAGAATACCCAGGAAAACACTATTTCTGTTGTAGAGATCAAATCTGTAGCACAGTGGTTAAAGCAGCATTCAAAGACTCCAACCTTTCCAATGAAAAAACAAATGCCCCCTCCAGCCACTAAAATCTACCTCACGTTCATGACGTAGTCTTCATGGTTTCCTCTATTCAAGTGTAAATCATTGGGGTAGATAAGAAGAAATGCAAACAGGATTATAAGTATCTCCATAGAATTGTCCCCTCTGTCAACAAAATCACCATTAAAGACATAAGGGTTTTTTTCTGAAGGCAGACCATTCTGCAGAAGGAAACAAAAACAAGGAAATTTGGAGACCCTGCTGTGCTACTGTAATGAAAGAAATAATAGCATTCCAAATGAGATCACATTGCTAGAAAATCTGCAAGAGTCTGCATAATACAGAGATTTAAAATGTAATATTTCTTTATTTCCACTGCTTAGTGCAGATGTCTCCACACCAGACAACCTGTACAAGCCATCAGAGGAGAGGTGACCTCCCTGACTGTTCTCATGATGCTGTCTCCAATCCTTTTCTCTATCTATTAAATTAAACTGAAAGGAACATTATTTTTCTAATAAAATACTACTTTTCTATTAATGCAACTGCTGGCAGGAAGCTATGCACTTACGAATAGAAAGGAATCATTCATTTTCAATGTGAGACAACAAGTTTATGAAAAATTCTCCTATGACACAAGTTGGAAGGTGCTTATGTTTCCTTACACAGTAAGAAATCAGATTTCATATACTTACATTGTTTGCAGTCCATGCTTCCAAAGTTCCTAAGAAAGACTATAGTCCAGAGGACATTCATCAAAATCTACAAAATCATATTACAATTGTAGAAGCCACTCTTATGAGATTTGGCAGCATTGCAAAACATCATACCTGCTGAATAATGCTACTGCCCAAGTGTCCAGCACTTTCTACATTACTACGGCATTCCCTGGTATACTGCTTTAATGGGTTTACTGTGGGATGTGCAATTTGGTCAGTGACCCAACTAAACTCTTAACATGAACCCATTTTTTGTCTCAGTCAGTACCCTGTACTGCTGTTAAGAAGGCCAAAATGCAGTAGTCATCCTGATCTCTCGACTCCCACAGCGGCACAATTTTGAATGCTGTAAATACAGCTTGCTTGATTTTTGCCATAGCTTCTCCCCTGCTCTCTCCAAGTTGACTTAGAAGAGGCATGTGTTGGCTCTGGGCTCCAAAGGGTGACAACTTATGAGACTCTGACAATGTGCTGGGTTGCAGTGGTTTAAAAAAGAAAGAAGTTTCAAGAGTGCAACAGACTAGACAGACTCAGCAGCAGCTCATAGAAAGATGGATTAATCAAAGCTTTGCTTTACAAC